>NC_143463.1:85000-435000 GCF_987193195.1 Phasianus colchicus
CCTAACCCTAACCCTAACCCTAACCCTAACCCTAACCCTAACCCTAACCCTAACCCTAACCCTAACCCTAACCCTAACCCTAACCCTAACCCTAACCCTAACCCTAACCCTAACCCTAACCCTAACCCTAACCCTAACCCTAACCCTAACCCTAACCCTAACCCTAACCCTAACCCTAACCCTAACCCTAACCCTAACCCTAACCCTAACCCTAACCCTAACCCTAACCCTAACCCTAACCCTAACCCTAACCCTAACCCTAACCCTAACCCTAACCCTAACCCTAACCCTAACCCTAACCCTAACCCTAACCCTAACCCTAACCCTAACCCTAACCCTAACCCTAACCCTAACCCTAACCCTAACCCTAACCCTAACCCTAACCCTAACCCTAACCCTAACCCTAACCCTAACCCTAACCCTAACCCTAACCCTAACCCTAACCCTAACCCTAACCCTAACCCTAACCCTAACCCTAACCCTAACCCTAACCCTAACCCTAACCCTAACCCTAACCCTAACCCTAACCCTAACCCTAACCCTAACCCTAACCCTAACCCTAACCCTAACCCTAACCCTAACCCTAACCCTAACCCTAACCCTAACCCTAACCCTAACCCTAACCCTAACCCTAACCCTAACCCTAACCCTAACCCTAACCCTAACCCTAACCCTAACCCTAACCCTAACCCTAACCCTAACCCTAACCCTAACCCTAACCCTAACCCTAACCCTAACCCTAACCCTAACCCTAACCCTAACCCTAACCCTAACCCTAACCCTAACCCTAACCCTAACCCTAACCCTAACCCTAACCCTAACCCTAACCCTAACCCTAACCCTAACCCTAACCCTAACCCTAACCCTAACCCTAACCCTAACCCTAACCCTAACCCTAACCCTAACCCTAACCCTAACCCTAACCCTAACCCTAACCCTAACCCTAACCCTAACCCTAACCCTAACCCTAACCCTAACCCTAACCCTAACCCTAACCCTAACCCTAACCCTAACCCTAACCCTAACCCTAACCCTAACCCTAACCCTAACCCTAACCCTAACCCTAACCCTAACCCTAACCCTAACCCTAACCCTAACCCTAACCCTAACCCTAACCCTAACCCTAACCCTAACCCTAACCCTAACCCTAACCCTAACCCTAACCCTAACCCTAACCCTAACCCTAACCCTAACCCTAACCCTAACCCTAACCCTAACCCTAACCCTAACCCTAACCCTAACCCTAACCCTAACCCTAACCCTAACCCTAACCCTAACCCTAACCCTAACCCTAACCCTAACCCTAACCCTAACCCTAACCCTAACCCTAACCCTAACCCTAACCCTAACCCTAACCCTAACCCTAACCCTAACCCTAACCCTAACCCTAACCCTAACCCTAACCCTAACCCTAACCCTAACCCTAACCCTAACCCTAACCCTAACCCTAACCCTAACCCTAACCCTAACCCTAACCCTAACCCTAACCCTAACCCTAACCCTAACCCTAACCCTAACCCTAACCCTAACCCTAACCCTAACCCTAACCCTAACCCTAACCCTAACCCTAACCCTAACCCTAACCCTAACCCTAACCCTAACCCTAACCCTAACCCTAACCCTAACCCTAACCCTAACCCTAACCCTAACCCTAACCCTAACCCTAACCCTAACCCTAACCCTAACCCTAACCCTAACCCTAACCCTAACCCTAACCCTAACCCTAACCCTAACCCTAACCCTAACCCTAACCCTAACCCTAACCCTAACCCTAACCCTAACCCTAACCCTAACCCTAACCCTAACCCTAACCCTAACCCTAACCCTAACCCTAACCCTAACCCTAACCCTAACCCTAACCCTAACCCTAACCCTAACCCTAACCCTAACCCTAACCCTAACCCTAACCCTAACCCTAACCCTAACCCTAACCCTAACCCTAACCCTAACCCTAACCCTAACCCTAACCCTAACCCTAACCCTAACCCTAACCCTAACCCTAACCCTAACCCTAACCCTAACCCTAACCCTAACCCTAACCCTAACCCTAACCCTAACCCTAACCCTAACCCTAACCCTAACCCTAACCCTAACCCTAACCCTAACCCTAACCCTAACCCTAACCCTAACCCTAACCCTAACCCTAACCCTAACCCTAACCCTAACCCTAACCCTAACCCTAACCCTAACCCTAACCCTAACCCTAACCCTAACCCTAACCCTAACCCTAACCCTAACCCTAACCCTAACCCTAACCCTAACCCTAACCCTAACCCTAACCCTAACCCTAACCCTAACCCTAACCCTAACCCTAACCCTAACCCTAACCCTAACCCTAACCCTAACCCTAACCCTAACCCTAACCCTAACCCTAACCCTAACCCTAACCCTAACCCTAACCCTAACCCTAACCCTAACCCTAACCCTAACCCTAACCCTAACCCTAACCCTAACCCTAACCCTAACCCTAACCCTAACCCTAACCCTAACCCTAACCCTAACCCTAACCCTAACCCTAACCCTAACCCTAACCCTAACCCTAACCCTAACCCTAACCCTAACCCTAACCCTAACCCTAACCCTAACCCTAACCCTAACCCTAACCCTAACCCTAACCCTAACCCTAACCCTAACCCTAACCCTAACCCTAACCCTAACCCTAACCCTAACCCTAACCCTAACCCTAACCCTAACCCTAACCCTAACCCTAACCCTAACCCTAACCCTAACCCTAACCCTAACCCTAACCCTAACCCTAACCCTAACCCTAACCCTAACCCTAACCCTAACCCTAACCCTAACCCTAACCCTAACCCTAACCCTAACCCTAACCCTAACCCTAACCCTAACCCTAACCCTAACCCTAACCCTAACCCTAACCCTAACCCTAACCCTAACCCTAACCCTAACCCTAACCCTAACCCTAACCCTAACCCTAACCCTAACCCTAACCCTAACCCTAACCCTAACCCTAACCCTAACCCTAACCCTAACCCTAACCCTAACCCTAACCCTAACCCTAACCCTAACCCTAACCCTAACCCTAACCCTAACCCTAACCCTAACCCTAACCCTAACCCTAACCCTAACCCTAACCCTAACCCTAACCCTAACCCTAACCCTAACCCTAACCCTAACCCTAACCCTAACCCTAACCCTAACCCTAACCCTAACCCTAACCCTAACCCTAACCCTAACCCTAACCCTAACCCTAACCCTAACCCTAACCCTAACCCTAACCCTAACCCTAACCCTAACCCTAACCCTAACCCTAACCCTAACCCTAACCCTAACCCTAACCCTAACCCTAACCCTAACCCTAACCCTAACCCTAACCCTAACCCTAACCCTAACCCTAACCCTAACCCTAACCCTAACCCTAACCCTAACCCTAACCCTAACCCTAACCCTAACCCTAACCCTAACCCTAACCCTAACCCTAACCCTAACCCTAACCCTAACCCTAACCCTAACCCTAACCCTAACCCTAACCCTAACCCTAACCCTAACCCTAACCCTAACCCTAACCCTAACCCTAACCCTAACCCTAACCCTAACCCTAACCCTAACCCTAACCCTAACCCTAACCCTAACCCTAACCCTAACCCTAACCCTAACCCTAACCCTAACCCTAACCCTAACCCTAACCCTAACCCTAACCCTAACCCTAACCCTAACCCTAACCCTAACCCTAACCCTAACCCTAACCCTAACCCTAACCCTAACCCTAACCCTAACCCTAACCCTAACCCTAACCCTAACCCTAACCCTAACCCTAACCCTAACCCTAACCCTAACCCTAACCCTAACCCTAACCCTAACCCTAACCCTAACCCTAACCCTAACCCTAACCCTAACCCTAACCCTAACCCTAACCCTAACCCTAACCCTAACCCTAACCCTAACCCTAACCCTAACCCTAACCCTAACCCTAACCCTAACCCTAACCCTAACCCTAACCCTAACCCTAACCCTAACCCTAACCCTAACCCTAACCCTAACCCTAACCCTAACCCTAACCCTAACCCTAACCCTAACCCTAACCCTAACCCTAACCCTAACCCTAACCCTAACCCTAACCCTAACCCTAACCCTAACCCTAACCCTAACCCTAACCCTAACCCTAACCCTAACCCTAACCCTAACCCTAACCCTAACCCTAACCCTAACCCTAACCCTAACCCTAACCCTAACCCTAACCCTAACCCTAACCCTAACCCTAACCCTAACCCTAACCCTAACCCTAACCCTAACCCTAACCCTAACCCTAACCCTAACCCTAACCCTAACCCTAACCCTAACCCTAACCCTAACCCTAACCCTAACCCTAACCCTAACCCTAACCCTAACCCTAACCCTAACCCTAACCCTAACCCTAACCCTAACCCTAACCCTAACCCTAACCCTAACCCTAACCCTAACCCTAACCCTAACCCTAACCCTAACCCTAACCCTAACCCTAACCCTAACCCTAACCCTAACCCTAACCCTAACCCTAACCCTAACCCTAACCCTAACCCTAACCCTAACCCTAACCCTAACCCTAACCCTAACCCTAACCCTAACCCTAACCCTAACCCTAACCCTAACCCTAACCCTAACCCTAACCCTAACCCTAACCCTAACCCTAACCCTAACCCTAACCCTAACCCTAACCCTAACCCTAACCCTAACCCTAACCCTAACCCTAACCCTAACCCTAACCCTAACCCTAACCCTAACCCTAACCCTAACCCTAACCCTAACCCTAACCCTAACCCTAACCCTAACCCTAACCCTAACCCTAACCCTAACCCTAACCCTAACCCTAACCCTAACCCTAACCCTAACCCTAACCCTAACCCTAACCCTAACCCTAACCCTAACCCTAACCCTAACCCTAACCCTAACCCTAACCCTAACCCTAACCCTAACCCTAACCCTAACCCTAACCCTAACCCTAACCCTAACCCTAACCCTAACCCTAACCCTAACCCTAACCCTAACCCTAACCCTAACCCTAACCCTAACCCTAACCCTAACCCTAACCCTAACCCTAACCCTAACCCTAACCCTAACCCTAACCCTAACCCTAACCCTAACCCTAACCCTAACCCTAACCCTAACCCTAACCCTAACCCTAACCCTAACCCTAACCCTAACCCTAACCCTAACCCTAACCCTAACCCTAACCCTAACCCTAACCCTAACCCTAACCCTAACCCTAACCCTAACCCTAACCCTAACCCTAACCCTAACCCTAACCCTAACCCTAACCCTAACCCTAACCCTAACCCTAACCCTAACCCTAACCCTAACCCTAACCCTAACCCTAACCCTAACCCTAACCCTAACCCTAACCCTAACCCTAACCCTAACCCTAACCCTAACCCTAACCCTAACCCTAACCCTAACCCTAACCCTAACCCTAACCCTAACCCTAACCCTAACCCTAACCCTAACCCTAACCCTAACCCTAACCCTAACCCTAACCCTAACCCTAACCCTAACCCTAACCCTAACCCTAACCCTAACCCTAACCCTAACCCTAACCCTAACCCTAACCCTAACCCTAACCCTAACCCTAACCCTAACCCTAACCCTAACCCTAACCCTAACCCTAACCCTAACCCTAACCCTAACCCTAACCCTAACCCTAACCCTAACCCTAACCCTAACCCTAACCCTAACCCTAACCCTAACCCTAACCCTAACCCTAACCCTAACCCTAACCCTAACCCTAACCCTAACCCTAACCCTAACCCTAACCCTAACCCTAACCCTAACCCTAACCCTAACCCTAACCCTAACCCTAACCCTAACCCTAACCCTAACCCTAACCCTAACCCTAACCCTAACCCTAACCCTAACCCTAACCCTAACCCTAACCCTAACCCTAACCCTAACCCTAACCCTAACCCTAACCCTAACCCTAACCCTAACCCTAACCCTAACCCTAACCCTAACCCTAACCCTAACCCTAACCCTAACCCTAACCCTAACCCTAACCCTAACCCTAACCCTAACCCTAACCCTAACCCTAACCCTAACCCTAACCCTAACCCTAACCCTAACCCTAACCCTAACCCTAACCCTAACCCTAACCCTAACCCTAACCCTAACCCTAACCCTAACCCTAACCCTAACCCTAACCCTAACCCTAACCCTAACCCTAACCCTAACCCTAACCCTAACCCTAACCCTAACCCTAACCCTAACCCTAACCCTAACCCTAACCCTAACCCTAACCCTAACCCTAACCCTAACCCTAACCCTAACCCTAACCCTAACCCTAACCCTAACCCTAACCCTAACCCTAACCCTAACCCTAACCCTAACCCTAACCCTAACCCTAACCCTAACCCTAACCCTAACCCTAACCCTAACCCTAACCCTAACCCTAACCCTAACCCTAACCCTAACCCTAACCCTAACCCTAACCCTAACCCTAACCCTAACCCTAACCCTAACCCTAACCCTAACCCTAACCCTAACCCTAACCCTAACCCTAACCCTAACCCTAACCCTAACCCTAACCCTAACCCTAACCCTAACCCTAACCCTAACCCTAACCCTAACCCTAACCCTAACCCTAACCCTAACCCTAACCCTAACCCTAACCCTAACCCTAACCCTAACCCTAACCCTAACCCTAACCCTAACCCTAACCCTAACCCTAACCCTAACCCTAACCCTAACCCTAACCCTAACCCTAACCCTAACCCTAACCCTAACCCTAACCCTAACCCTAACCCTAACCCTAACCCTAACCCTAACCCTAACCCTAACCCTAACCCTAACCCTAACCCTAACCCTAACCCTAACCCTAACCCTAACCCTAACCCTAACCCTAACCCTAACCCTAACCCTAACCCTAACCCTAACCCTAACCCTAACCCTAACCCTAACCCTAACCCTAACCCTAACCCTAACCCTAACCCTAACCCTAACCCTAACCCTAACCCTAACCCTAACCCTAACCCTAACCCTAACCCTAACCCTAACCCTAACCCTAACCCTAACCCTAACCCTAACCCTAACCCTAACCCTAACCCTAACCCTAACCCTAACCCTAACCCTAACCCTAACCCTAACCCTAACCCTAACCCTAACCCTAACCCTAACCCTAACCCTAACCCTAACCCTAACCCTAACCCTAACCCTAACCCTAACCCTAACCCTAACCCTAACCCTAACCCTAACCCTAACCCTAACCCTAACCCTAACCCTAACCCTAACCCTAACCCTAACCCTAACCCTAACCCTAACCCTAACCCTAACCCTAACCCTAACCCTAACCCTAACCCTAACCCTAACCCTAACCCTAACCCTAACCCTAACCCTAACCCTAACCCTAACCCTAACCCTAACCCTAACCCTAACCCTAACCCTAACCCTAACCCTAACCCTAACCCTAACCCTAACCCTAACCCTAACCCTAACCCTAACCCTAACCCTAACCCTAACCCTAACCCTAACCCTAACCCTAACCCTAACCCTAACCCTAACCCTAACCCTAACCCTAACCCTAACCCTAACCCTAACCCTAACCCTAACCCTAACCCTAACCCTAACCCTAACCCTAACCCTAACCCTAACCCTAACCCTAACCCTAACCCTAACCCTAACCCTAACCCTAACCCTAACCCTAACCCTAACCCTAACCCTAACCCTAACCCTAACCCTAACCCTAACCCTAACCCTAACCCTAACCCTAACCCTAACCCTAACCCTAACCCTAACCCTAACCCTAACCCTAACCCTAACCCTAACCCTAACCCTAACCCTAACCCTAACCCTAACCCTAACCCTAACCCTAACCCTAACCCTAACCCTAACCCTAACCCTAACCCTAACCCTAACCCTAACCCTAACCCTAACCCTAACCCTAACCCTAACCCTAACCCTAACCCTAACCCTAACCCTAACCCTAACCCTAACCCTAACCCTAACCCTAACCCTAACCCTAACCCTAACCCTAACCCTAACCCTAACCCTAACCCTAACCCTAACCCTAACCCTAACCCTAACCCTAACCCTAACCCTAACCCTAACCCTAACCCTAACCCTAACCCTAACCCTAACCCTAACCCTAACCCTAACCCTAACCCTAACCCTAACCCTAACCCTAACCCTAACCCTAACCCTAACCCTAACCCTAACCCTAACCCTAACCCTAACCCTAACCCTAACCCTAACCCTAACCCTAACCCTAACCCTAACCCTAACCCTAACCCTAACCCTAACCCTAACCCTAACCCTAACCCTAACCCTAACCCTAACCCTAACCCTAACCCTAACCCTAACCCTAACCCTAACCCTAACCCTAACCCTAACCCTAACCCTAACCCTAACCCTAACCCTAACCCTAACCCTAACCCTAACCCTAACCCTAACCCTAACCCTAACCCTAACCCTAACCCTAACCCTAACCCTAACCCTAACCCTAACCCTAACCCTAACCCTAACCCTAACCCTAACCCTAACCCTAACCCTAACCCTAACCCTAACCCTAACCCTAACCCTAACCCTAACCCTAACCCTAACCCTAACCCTAACCCTAACCCTAACCCTAACCCTAACCCTAACCCTAACCCTAACCCTAACCCTAACCCTAACCCTAACCCTAACCCTAACCCTAACCCTAACCCTAACCCTAACCCTAACCCTAACCCTAACCCTAACCCTAACCCTAACCCTAACCCTAACCCTAACCCTAACCCTAACCCTAACCCTAACCCTAACCCTAACCCTAACCCTAACCCTAACCCTAACCCTAACCCTAACCCTAACCCTAACCCTAACCCTAACCCTAACCCTAACCCTAACCCTAACCCTAACCCTAACCCTAACCCTAACCCTAACCCTAACCCTAACCCTAACCCTAACCCTAACCCTAACCCTAACCCTAACCCTAACCCTAACCCTAACCCTAACCCTAACCCTAACCCTAACCCTAACCCTAACCCTAACCCTAACCCTAACCCTAACCCTAACCCTAACCCTAACCCTAACCCTAACCCTAACCCTAACCCTAACCCTAACCCTAACCCTAACCCTAACCCTAACCCTAACCCTAACCCTAACCCTAACCCTAACCCTAACCCTAACCCTAACCCTAACCCTAACCCTAACCCTAACCCTAACCCTAACCCTAACCCTAACCCTAACCCTAACCCTAACCCTAACCCTAACCCTAACCCTAACCCTAACCCTAACCCTAACCCTAACCCTAACCCTAACCCTAACCCTAACCCTAACCCTAACCCTAACCCTAACCCTAACCCTAACCCTAACCCTAACCCTAACCCTAACCCTAACCCTAACCCTAACCCTAACCCTAACCCTAACCCTAACCCTAACCCTAACCCTAACCCTAACCCTAACCCTAACCCTAACCCTAACCCTAACCCTAACCCTAACCCTAACCCTAACCCTAACCCTAACCCTAACCCTAACCCTAACCCTAACCCTAACCCTAACCCTAACCCTAACCCTAACCCTAACCCTAACCCTAACCCTAACCCTAACCCTAACCCTAACCCTAACCCTAACCCTAACCCTAACCCTAACCCTAACCCTAACCCTAACCCTAACCCTAACCCTAACCCTAACCCTAACCCTAACCCTAACCCTAACCCTAACCCTAACCCTAACCCTAACCCTAACCCTAACCCTAACCCTAACCCTAACCCTAACCCTAACCCTAACCCTAACCCTAACCCTAACCCTAACCCTAACCCTAACCCTAACCCTAACCCTAACCCTAACCCTAACCCTAACCCTAACCCTAACCCTAACCCTAACCCTAACCCTAACCCTAACCCTAACCCTAACCCTAACCCTAACCCTAACCCTAACCCTAACCCTAACCCTAACCCTAACCCTAACCCTAACCCTAACCCTAACCCTAACCCTAACCCTAACCCTAACCCTAACCCTAACCCTAACCCTAACCCTAACCCTAACCCTAACCCTAACCCTAACCCTAACCCTAACCCTAACCCTAACCCTAACCCTAACCCTAACCCTAACCCTAACCCTAACCCTAACCCTAACCCTAACCCTAACCCTAACCCTAACCCTAACCCTAACCCTAACCCTAACCCTAACCCTAACCTAACCCTAACCCTAACCCTAACCCTAACCCTAACCCTAACCCTAACCCTAACCCTAACCCTAACCCTAACCCTAACCCTAACCCTAACCCTAACCCTAACCCTAACCCTAACCCTAACCCTAACCCTAACCCTAACCCTAACCCTAACCCTAACCCTAACCCTAACCCTAACCCTAACCCTAACCCTAACCCTAACCCTAACCCTAACCCTAACCCTAACCCTAACCCTAACCCTAACCCTAACCCTAACCCTAACCCTAACCCTAACCCTAACCCTAACCCTAACCCTAACCCTAACCCTAACCCTAACCCTAACCCTAACCCTAACCCTAACCCTAACCCTAACCCTAACCCTAACCCTAACCCTAACCCTAACCCTAACCCTAACCCTAACCCTAACCCTAACCCTAACCCTAACCCTAACCCTAACCCTAACCCTAACCCTAACCCTAACCCTAACCCTAACCCTAACCCTAACCCTAACCCTAACCCTAACCCTAACCCTAACCCTAACCCTAACCCTAACCCTAACCCTAACCCTAACCCTAACCCTAACCCTAACCCTAACCCTAACCCTAACCCTAACCCTAACCCTAACCCTAACCCTAACCCTAACCCTAACCCTAACCCTAACCCTAACCCTAACCCTAACCCTAACCCTAACCCTAACCCTAACCCTAACCCTAACCCTAACCCTAACCCTAACCCTAACCCTAACCCTAACCCTAACCCTAACCCTAACCCTAACCCTAACCCTAACCCTAACCCTAACCCTAACCCTAACCCTAACCCTAACCCTAACCCTAACCCTAACCCTAACCCTAACCCTAACCCTAACCCTAACCCTAACCCTAACCCTAACCCTAACCCTAACCCTAACCCTAACCCTAACCCTAACCCTAACCCTAACCCTAACCCTAACCCTAACCCTAACCCTAACCCTAACCCTAACCCTAACCCTAACCCTAACCCTAACCCTAACCCTAACCCTAACCCTAACCCTAACCCTAACCCTAACCCTAACCCTAACCCTAACCCTAACCCTAACCCTAACCCTAACCCTAACCCTAACCCTAACCCTAACCCTAACCCTAACCCTAACCCTAACCCTAACCCTAACCCTAACCCTAACCCTAACCCTAACCCTAACCCTAACCCTAACCCTACCCTAACCCTAACCCTAACCCTAACCCTAACCCTAACCCTAACCCTAACCCTAACCCTAACCCTAACCCTAACCCTAACCCTAACCCTAACCCTAACCCTAACCCTAACCCTAACCCTAACCCTAACCCTAACCCTAACCCTAACCCTAACCCTAACCCTAACCCTAACCCTAACCCTAACCCTAACCCTAACCCTAACCCTAACCCTAACCCTAACCCTAACCCTAACCCTAACCCTAACCCTAACCCTAACCCTAACCCTAACCCTAACCCTAACCCTAACCCTAACCCTAACCCTAACCCTAACCCTAACCCTAACCCTAACCCTAACCCTAACCCTAACCCTAACCCTAACCCTAACCCTAACCCTAACCCTAACCCTAACCCTAACCCTAACCCTAACCCTAACCCTAACCCTAACCCTAACCCTAACCCTAACCCTAACCCTAACCCTAACCCTAACCCTAACCCTAACCCTAACCCTAACCCTAACCCTAACCCTAACCCTAACCCTAACCCTAACCCTAACCCTAACCCTAACCCTAACCCTAACCCTAACCCTAACCCTAACCCTAACCCTAACCCTAACCCTAACCCTAACCCTTACCCTAACCCTAACCCTAACCCTAACCCTAACCCTAACCCTAACCCTAACCCTAACCCTAACCCTAACCCTAACCCTAACCCTAACCCTACCCTAACCCTAACCCTAACCCTAACCCTAACCCTAACCCTAACCCTAACCCTAACCCTAATCCCCTAACCCTAACCCTAACCCTAACCCTAACCCTAACCCTACCCTAACCCTAACCCTAACCCTAACCCTAACCCTAACCCTAACCTAACCCTAACCTAACCCTAACCCTAACCCTAACCCTAACCCTAACCCTAACCCTAACCCTAACCCTAACCCTAACCCTACCCTAACCCTAACCCTAACCCTAACCCTAAACCCTAACCCTAACCCTAACCCTAACCCTAACCCTAACCCTAACCCTAACCCTAACCCTAACCCTAACCCTAACCCTACCCTAACCCTAACCCTAACCCTAACCCTAACCCTAACCCTAACCCTAACCCTAACCCTAATCCCCTAACCCTAACCCTAACCCTAACCCTAACCCTAACCTAACCCTAACCTAACCCTAACCCTAACCCTAACCCTAACCCTAACCCTAACCCTAACCCTAACCCTACCCTAACCCTAACCCTAACCCTAACCCTAAACCCTAACCCTAACCCTAACCCTAACCCTAACCCTAACCCTAACCCTAACCCTAACCCTAACCCTAACCCTAACCCTACCCTAACCCTAACCCTAACCCTAACCCTAACCCTAACCCTAACCCTAACCCTAACCCTAACCCTAACCCTAACCCTTACCCTAACCCTAACCCTAACCCTAACCCTAACCCTAACCCTAACCCTAACCCTAACCCTAACCCTAACCCTAACCCTAACCCTAACCCTAACCCTAACCCTAACCCTAACCCTACCCTAACCCTAACCCTAACCCTAACCCTAACCCTAACCCTAACCCTAACCCTAACCCTAACCCTTACCCTAACCCTTACCCTAACCCTTACCCTAACCCTAACCCTAACCCTAACCCTAACCCTAACCCTAACCCTAACCCTAACCCTAACCCTAACCCTACCCTAACCCTAACCCTAACCCTAACCCTAACCCTAACCCTAACCCTAACCCTAACCCTAACCCTTACCCTAACCCTAACCCTAACCCTAACCCTAACCCTAACCCTAACCCTAACCCTAACCCTAACCCTAACCCTAACCCTAACCCTAACCCTACCCTAACCCTAACCCTAACCCTAACCCTAACCCTAACCCTAACCCTAACCCTAACCCTAACCCTAACCCTACCCTAACCCTAACCCTAACCCTAACCCTAACCCTAACCCTAACCCTAACCCTAACCCTAACCCTACCCTAACCCTAACCCTAACCCTAACCCTAACCCTAACCCTAACCCTAACCCTAACCCTAACCCTAACCCTAACCCTAACCCTACCCTAACCCTAACCCTAACCCTAACCCTAACCCTAACCCTAACCCTAACCCTAACCCTAACCCTAACCCTAACCCTAACCCTAACCCTAACCCTACCCTAACCCTAACCCTAACCCTAACCCTAACCCTAACCCTAACCCTAACCCTAACCCTAACCCTAACCCTAACCCTAACCCTACCCTAACCCTAACCCTAACCCTAACCCTAACCCTAACCCTAACCCTAACCCTTACCCTAACCCTAACCCTAACCCTAACCCTAACCCTAACCCTAACCCTAACCCTAACCCTAACCCTAACCCTAACCCTAACCCTAACCCTACCCTAACCCTAACCCTAACCCTAACCCTAACCCTAACCCTAACCCTAACCCTAACCCTAATCCCCTAACCCTAACCCTAACCCTAACCCTAACCCTAACCCTAACCCTACCCTAACCCTAACCCTAACCCTAACCCTAACCCTAACCCTAACCTAACCCTAACCTAACCCTAACCCTAACCCTAACCCTAACCCTAACCCTAACCCTAACCCTAACCCTAACCCTAACCCTACCCTAACCCTAACCCTAACCCTAACCCTAAACCCTAACCCTAACCCTAACCCTAACCCTAACCCTAACCCTAACCCTAACCCTTACCCTAACCCTAACCCTAACCCTAACCCTAACCCTAACCCTAACCCTAACCCTAACCCTAACCCTAACCCTACCCTAACCCTAACCCTAACCCTAACCCTAACCCTAACCCTAACCCTAACCCTACCCTAACCCTAACCCTAACCCTAACCCTAACCCTAACCCTAACCCTAACCCTAACCCTAATTGATGGTACCCTAAACCTAAACCTAACCCTAACCCTAACCCTAACCCTAACCCTAACCCTAACCCTAACCTAACCCTAACCCTAACCCTTACCCTTACCCTAACCCTAAAATAGTTTGGCTTTCTTGAGTTCCAAGGTGATATAGTCTCCTTGTTGTCCTTCTCCATGGAAAATTACACCTTCACTTTCAGAGGTCTTAAATTTCAGAGAGATGACATCTTTCAATGTTTTCATTTTCTTGTTCCTGAATCTGTATGGTAGCACTACGTGGCCATCAAAATTGATAACATCAGCCCCCAAAGAAGAAAAAAAAAAAACATAACATTGTTTATGAGCGATTATATATTCCAGTAGCTATTGGAAAAAACAGATACGTTGTATGCAGATTGTATCTGAACAGAATAAAACCTGTGCAAGTGCAGTATGCATTGCAAATATATTTTCTATTGACCAAGGATTATTCCTATAAAAAGTAGGAACGAGGAAGGGCATAAGTTTAATTCATAGGATGTAAAAAAGCAGCATCAGGAAAACAAATACTGCCACAGTACTAATTTTATTCTGACTTTTCTTAAATGTATTTGCTTTCCTATGCATTTTCTTAACTAGTTGACAACTTCTGAGTTATCATTAATTACTCATATTATGCCTCCTAAAATCAAATATATGCATCTGTGAAGACTGTAATCACTAAGACATGAAACTTAAAAAATTGTGTAGGAGTTTTAAAATATTTTTCCTTGCCTTGTTCAGTTGTATATATAGAAATGTTTGATAAAATTTAGCTTCAACTGGTCTTGAGAAGAAAAAATTCTATCATTTGGACCAAGCTTTTATCTTGGTTTGGTTTTATTCAAAATCAGGGAGGAAAACTGAGGGATGCAATGATTATCTTTTAAAGTTAATCCAATATTCATGTAAAAGCTGCATAATATACTACAAAATTTGATATATTCTTATTTTCATTTTTTTAAGAATGAGACAGAATTTTTCACAACTTTTTTTGGATGCACGGCCCAGAAGTAATAGCTACAGAATTTCGTTTCAATGAACAGGCATACTTCTAGTGAGTTTTGAATCTTCTCTTTCAGTAAAAGACTGCAAACATATAGATCTTTAAAATTTTATAGATTTGTTTAATACAACCCTTTAAAAGCCACTTAACCTGTGACCAGTAACTAGTGCCCTAGCTATTATTTCTATGAGTATTTCCTCCTCTCTATTCACAACTAATAATTTAAATTCTTTAAAAATAATTCTTTAAAATGTTGATCTTTTTAAAGAAAAGAGTCTTCCCCACTTATATTCTACGGAAGCGTCCACTGTTATTGGCACAACATATTAGTATAATTCATTTCATGTTCTGAATTAAATAAAAAATAAAATTTATCATAAATTCTTCAATTACATCTTCCTTATTTTTGCCTGCTTCTATTGTGTGCCTATTTTCTTGTGTGACTGCTTGTAACTTTCTAAAAATCCTAACTAGTTTTTGTTATCATGGTGGAAAGTAACTTAAATCTTTCAGACCTTCTCAAAAACACACAAACAAAAACATTCCATTGTGCAGTTAGTGCAGCAGAATCTTAAAAAATTCCATTATAGCATTTTGTACATGATTAATATTACATATAAATGATTAATAAATTATATATATTTCAGTTCAAATTTAGGTAGTCAACATTATCCGCTATTATGTTAAAAAAGTTGCCTTTGTTTTTGGCAACATATGTCAGACATGCATTTTAAAAAATGCTTACTTTGAAGTAATTCTTGAAATATTATTTTTCATCCAGATTCAGTGAAGCGCCTAAAGAAATGTCTACAACCATGCCTAAATGTCTGGGAATTTAGGGGATACCAAAATGATCTGCTGAGTCAATTTTTACGAGTTCTGAGTCCTCAACTGCTATCAAGAGACTGCTTATGTACAGCATCAATGTAGGCTTCTTTTCACATTCTATAATTTCCAGGAACATTTTTGCAGTGATAGAAAAGTTATCTGAGTGTCAGAGAAAAGCAAGCTTCATGATGTTTATTCTTTACTGAAAGTATGTACAAACAGAACCAATGTTTCATTCTATTTCATTGTCCAGTCACAAAATCCACAACACATCTTCTATTCATTAACTAAACAACAGTCAGTTGAGATCAAGGCTGGCAGTTATGTTTATTAAGTGCCTGTCCATACATCCTTTCACCATTAAGCAAAGTGAGTTTTCTGATATACGCACCAACACATTATGTTTCTGTCCTTCAGGATTTTTCCAGCTAGACCAGGCATGTCCAACCCATGGACTGTGGACAACATGCAATCTGGCGCAGCCTGTCAAGAGGCCCAGCCTCTGCCCCTCACCACCATGGTGATTAGTCTTCTTAACCTACCTGCCTGGTCTGGCCCTAGGTGCTCACCTAGAAACAACCACACATAGATCTGCCACTAACATCATGGTGACTGAAACCAGGAGCTCAGTGTACAGGTAAGTCAGGTTATGGCAAATAATTTTATACTATTTGATACTTTAGCCAAAAACAGTACTGCAAACAGTGAAAAACATGCAGCCATGCTTTCTGTTTTGATAAAGGAATTTGAGACTATATTTCAAGACTGATGAAAAGAATCTTTTTTTCTTTTCTTTTCTTTTCTTTTCTTTTCTTTTCTTTTCTTTTCTTTTCTTTTCTTTTCTTTTCTTTTCTTTTCTTTTCTTTTCTTTTCTTTTCTTTTCTTTTCTTTCTTTTCTTTTCTTTTCTTTTCTTTTCTTTTCTTTTCTTTTCTTTTCTTTTCTTTTCTTTTCTTTTCTTTTCTTTTCTTTTCTTTTCTTTTCTCTTCCTTTCTCTTCCTTTCTCTTCTTTTCTCTTCTTTTCTCTTCTTTTCTCTTCTTTTCTTTTCTTTTCTTTTCTTTTCTTTTGTGTACTCATGACCCTATTTTCAGTTCCCATAAATAAATTACCTGCAAATTTTTAAATGTAATGTGTAGAGTTACAATCACATATTTAACTCAAACATTGATCCTGTCTCTTCATCAGACTTCTGTGAGACCTCTCTTAGCAGAGACAAACATTCCTTGCTTCACCACCCCATCTTATTCATGTCATTGCTCTCTGATTGTACATAAATTTGTGAACAACAGTTATCAAGGATGAAGCACAGAATGAATGAAATTTCATCAAAACTCTCCCACTAACACCTTGAGAACTCACTAGGAATTGCAACCACTACTATAAAAACAGACTTGTGCATTGATTTCACAGAAATGAAATCAAATATCTTACTAGTTTTATGGTTCCCCACCCCCCCGCCCCCTTTTTAAAAATTAAAAATTGAAATGTTTTGTTACTTACATACATAAACTATATTATATATTTTACAAGAGATGCTCCAAAAATAATGCCTCCTGCTTTATTGTGTTGGCCCATGGTGACAGAGACAGATGTTGAAAGTGTGGTAGTAGAGGCTGAAACTTCCTGACCATATTCCATCACATTTTGTGTGTGACAGATGGAAGCAGGATGGTGGTCTGACAAAATAACCTCTGACACAGAAGTGCATAAGAAGCAAAGGTGGATAATTCAATTCCTCCAGGTGGAAAATTGGCTCTCATTGACATTCACTGGTGATGACTCAACACTGATGAACACCAACAGTGGATGTGAATACGAGTTGGTAGGTGGTAGATTTCAGCAATTGTGACAGCTAGTCTCCTCCTCTGGTGCAGGTTTTTACAAGAATGGCCTGTGGTTTCTTGTTCATCCCTGGTGAAAATACACAGCTAGTGGTGGTGATTTTCTTGAAAAAATAGTATTATGAGGCTGAGAATTTGCTCTATCAAATAGTGTTATTATGCTCTTTGTATCTGTTGTAGTTTCCATGGAGACATTACTTGCAGTAACCTACGTACATGTAGCCCACAAAAATTCCTCTTTTCTCAGAACATACCAGGCAAACCAAAAGTATGGAAACCCATGCACCAATCACTAATTCATAGGTCACTCTGAAAGTAATGCTTGCTATTTAGTTACATGCAAACTATAATAGAGGTTTATCTAGACATGAACCAGCAGTATGCCCAGGTAGCCAAGAAGGCCAATGGCATACTAGCTTGTACCAGAAATAGTGCTGCCAGCAGGAGCAGGGAAATGATCATCCCTCTGTACTAAGTTATAGAGAGGCTGCATCACAAGTACTGTGTTCAGTTTTTAGCCCCTGACTAGAAGAAAGACATTGAAAGCCTGGAGTTTGTCCAGAGAAGGGCAATTAAACTGGTGAGGGGTCTGGAGCACAAGTCTTATGAGGAGCAGCTGACGGAACTGGGATTGTTTAGTCTGCAAAAGAGGAGGCTCAGGCATGACCTTATTGCTCTCTACAACTACCTGAAAGAAAGTTGTGGCAAGGTGAGCGTCAGCCTCTTCTCCTTTGTAACTAGCAATAGGACTAGAGGGAATGGCTACAAGCTGTGGCAGAGGAGTTCAGGTTGGATGTTAGGAAAAGCTTTTTTTCCAAAAGATTGGTCAAGCACTGGGATGGACTGCCCTGGGAGTGGCAAGTTAGATCAGAAAAAGGTAATACTTTCTTTCTCTACTTGAAACAGTCGTAGGCTCCACAAAATTCTTCCTGTGGAAGTAAAAGAGATTAAGAAGACTGAGGGGATAGATTCTGTAGTGCAAGTTTCCTCATGTCTCTCTATGACATTGTTACTCGACATTCTACTGGAGTAAAAGGCACCTACAGAGCATTTTTATTTCATGTTATTTTTGAACACAATTGATGTAATAGCAGCTTAGTATCACCAAAATAGACATGTCACATCACTGGAAGGTTTTCAGGCTCTTTCCAATTGCCTATATATATATGTACAGATATATATTAATATGTAGATATTTTCATGGATCACCTCAACCTATCATGACTTCCACAGCATTGACTTCGCATCCTATGAAGGAGGTCAAAGGAAAGAATTTAATTTTCTGCTGTTTGTAAAGTCCCCTATGTAGAACATATCACCTTTCCCCTAAGATCAGCTGGTATCTCTTTGTAACATCAGCATAAGTTACCTTGACTGTCAAGCATGTGACTCACATCTAATCAAGACTTTGACTAGATTTTTGTGGGTTTGTGGGTTCTCAATATGTAGCTCATGAAATACAAGTATCCTTTTCATACCTGGATCAGTCTTTCAGTCATGCAGTTATGTTCTTTTCATTATCAATTTACTTAAATTAATATCACACACTTTAACAGAGTCAAGTAAAAGTATCACATATTTCTAAAACACGGCCCTGAATATTATGCTTTGAAATCATTCAATTAAAAAAGAAACAGGACTAATCTTTGATTGAGTAGCTTTCTTTTATTCCTAGCTAAGCTACCAGCATGTGCACTGGCCTATATAATAATTCAATATAATAATTCACCTAAAGATTACATAGCAATTATGTTTAAGAGTCATTATGTATAGAAAGATGGTAATGACTTATGTTCCTTCTACAATGACTCTCAGCTATTTAATATCACGATAATAACCATGACAAGAAATGGTACTTAGACAGTAAAACATATTGTTCCTATAATTGAAGCGTAAATATATAATATTTTTCATCCTTAGTCACTAAACTAACTACCATTAATAGGAAAGAGACAGTATATAAGTGTATACATATATGTTTATATATTTGTTTATATATTTACTTAGTGCACGAGAGAGACAGGAAAAGAGGAAGAGAGACAAAAATGTGGTAAGATAGGAAAAAAGTAACTGACAATATTGAAAATAAATATATGCATTTAAATAAGAAATATCAATCTAATTACTTTAAACCTGAATTCTCCACTGTTGGATTTCCTGAGATATGGATAAGCACTATTGACATGTTAAAAATACAACACCACTTTCATCTGGCTAGGAAAATGTATTAGCCCTTAATCCAATATATTTCTGTGATGCCACATTTAAGCAGTTTTCCTCTGAAGAACAATAAATCAGAATATCTCGAAGAAGGTGTTAAAAAATCTGGTGACAAAAGTGACCCCAATTCCAAATCTCAAAGGAAAATAAGTCACCACCCACAGTCTTATTACCTTATTAGACTTGGGTAGGCTTGTTCAGATATTTTTTGCCCTATACTTGTGTCTACTTGAAGAATTTTGTAAATTTTGGTCAGTGAACAAAATCTGTAAAAGAGATTCCTTTTTGAATTCCAAAATAATTCATTTAATTAATTACAAACAATTTTGAATTAGACTCAGACTCCAGAACTTCCCTATTTCCTCTTTTTTCTGGTGACGGAAGTGTAACTATATGTCATGGTTTTAGATTTTTGTTCTCAGTATTCCACATCATAACATCATGTAGTACATGTTAAAGCATTAATGCTCCTGTTCCATGCATAGTAGATACTTCGGGGTACCTGTTTTAGAAGAGAAGAAGAACTATATCCCCCAGAGGACTGCTCACTGTTCTGTTACCATTTCTGCTCAGTGGGAAAGATAAAAACCATTCGTAGATCTCTTGACTTCCCTTTTTTGATTTTCTGGCTCATCTCTGCTCCCAGCCATATCACCTCAGCTTAATTAGAGTAAGGCTTCTATTTTTCAGACACTCTCACTTTAGTTATTAGCTTCAATTCTAATTACGTTATATTATATTGCATTATAGTATGTTATCTTGCATTCTGATATCTTATTTAGTAAATTAGTTTGTTTCCCTGCAGATCATTGCCACTGTGCTGTTTTTAGACCCATCTCCCTACCTTTTCCCCTTTTCCTTTTCCCAGGGCTTGGATTCGCAGGTTCCCCTGCCTCATTAGTCTATTACCTATGTTAGTGTCTGAAAAGTGCTAGAATAGAAGTAGAATAGTGCATAGAGGTGCTCATTCACAAAAACTCAACAGTGATTTCATAACAGCTAATTTAGCTACTTTGATAAACGTTACTGCCTTGAATTACTAAAAAATTCCTGCTAAGAGCAGGTGTCAGTGAATTTACATTGGACAGAATAGCAGTGTACTTTCCAGAGAAATGCTTGTGAATGTATCTGAAATCAAGCCAACAATATTCATAGGAAATTTACCATTCACACATATTTCAAAATTGCCAATGGCTTCTACACGATCAACTCTGCACACTTCGTACAAAACATTTCACTGGGATTAAAAATATAAAGGTTCTGTACTAATGATTGCTGGCAATCTTAGGTGAAATTTTTCTCACTTTTTTCACTTACATTAACTCTATTTCATCTGACATACTTTTTAGATTAAAACATTTTTAGAGTGAGGATCTTCACTTTCAGCATTCTTTTCTTAACATATTATGTGAGCCTTATGCTGCTGTATTGGCACTAATGCATATACTAATTCTGTATGACTAAAAAGCATTAACCATGAATCTATCCTTTAAAAGCATCTATCTTTCAAAAACGTAAAATGTATCAAAGGGCCTCTCGCTGGGCTACCATATTCCACACATGTAGAGTATTTTGTTGTTGTTATTAATCACGGGCACCAAAATATCATTATGAAAATTTAAGCACATAAACAATATATTATCAACATACTGCTCTGATGACCAAGAAGGCCAGTGAGTTCATTGAAAAGAGCATGGCCAGAAGGTCCAGGGAGGTGATCTTCCCCCTCTGCTCTGCTCTGGTCAGGCCTCACCTGGAGTACTCTATCCAGGTCTGGGCTTCCCAGTACAAAAAATGCAGGGATCTCCTGGAGATAGTCCAGCAGAGGACCACAAGTGACCTGGAGAGTCTCCCCTGTGAGGAAAGGATAGGTAACCTGAATCTTTTCAGCCTTGAGAAAAGAAGACTGAGAGGGGATCTTATTAATGTCTATAAATATCTTAAGTGTGGGAGTCAAAGGGACATGGCCAACCTCTTTTCAGCAGTCCATGGGGACAGAACAAGGGGAAATGGCCATAAAGTTGAGCATAGGAAGTTCCGAACCAATAAGCGAAAGAACTTCTTCACAATGAGGGTTACAGAGTACTGGAACATGTTGCCCAGAGTTTTTCTTCAGAGGAGGGGAGTTACATTCAGCTAGATTGAGTCAAGGTTAGATATCATGGGGAAGACAGAGACCCCCATGCTTTCTGGGAGCGCATCCTCATGGGGACAGTCTTTTTCTCCCAGCTGGAAGATGTCCATGCTGCAGCATGTGTCTGGTGCCGCTTGTGCTCCTGTCACTGAGCACCTGTGAGAAAAGCCAGGCTTCATGATCTTCCACAATCCCAGTAAGCATCTGTAGGTAACACTCACTTTTTTTAATACTGATTGTAGGCAGTTCCCTCAGCCTTTGCTGCGACTGCTGGGTGCCCTGGACTCTCACCAGCCCTGGCTGAGCTCTTGCTCCATGTGGCAATGTCTTTTTCATACCAGGGACACCAGGTAGGGACTTAAGAATCCACATGCAGATTCTCAAGGTCCAAAAGGGGGGAAAAAATAGAGAGAGAAATATGTGTTGTTTTTGTTGTTTTTGTGAGTTCGTTTTCTTAAGTATTACTCATTTTTTATTTATTGAATCAATTGTTCAATATGCCTCATCTTGAAAAGATGACCTTCATGCTGAACTTCAGGCTGCTTCATGTCAGAACCAAAGTCATCTTCTCCACATTAGTAGCCACTTCTGTAACTTGTTTGACACGTTCTCAGGGCCCCAGTCAGCTCAGGTCCTTCTGCTGGATTCCTTCTGTTGTCCTGGCACAGCAGCTCAGAGAATGCTGGTCTCTGCCTTCCCCTATTCCTGAGGACTTGGGGAAGAAGAAATGACAGATTTTGGCAAGGGAAAAGGATGGAGATGCGAAGGATGGTCTCACAGGAGCTTTTGTTGTCAAAAGAATTACCAGGAATGGCCATGTGAGCCTGCAAGGTGGTACTGGAGTTGGGACTCCGCCAGCTAGTGGTAAACTTATGGGATGGATAGTTTGGTGCCAAGACAGAGGTGGCCATCTGGGGAGAGGTGGACAGGACCCTGCCTGGCCACCAGAGCACACAGCTAGTTTGAGCTGAAGGGGAAATACTTTGTCCAGTAAAGATCCCAGTAAATCCTGGGAAAGCATCCTTCAGGAATAATATTGCAATATTTTTTGGAATTTGGAATACTTCTTTCTTTCCAGACTTGTCCAAACTTGAAGTTTTTTAATTAGATCTTCTTCCTCTGTCACTGGTGTAAAAAATCAGACTTAAATAACAGTGTGGGTTTCTATTCTGTTTTTGTTTCCAATTATCAGTCTCATTACTTATTATTATCTAGCTGGGATTGTATATTGTACAATAACAGAAAACTTCCTCACAGTCTTTGTACTTCATATAAAATCAGCTGTAACTTAATTCACAATGACATAAACAATGTGATAACACCATAGCTTATGCTTCCATTTAAAATTTATCATTTCTATTTTTGTAAAATAACATCAGTTTGTATAATCTGTGTACAATTCAGTCTGATTGCTTAGAATAACTTGTTACAAATGTTAAATAGCTGTCATGCTAATATATCATAAGACATGATGAATGTGTAGTTTTTAGGAAGAGTGCCACAAGAGCTCAATCCATCTTTGAAGAGACACATTTTTTATAAGGAACCTATTTCATACTCATACATAAAGCACAGTTGTTTAGCTTTGTTTATCTTTGCAGAAGCTTGCTTATGAATATAAATAACACATTTTATAGAAGAGAGAAAGAAAGGTAGAAAGAAAGTAGCAGTAGCACATCCTTCTTTTCATAAATTCTCTTAGAAAGTTAACTGAGTTTCACTGAAGGGAATGAATCAATGGTCCTTTATAAAGAAAAAAATCAATTAGAAAGTCATTACATAAACGTTAGCATTCAAAAAATAAAATTATATATTAAAGCCAATTAGACTGTATGTCAGAACTACGGTGAATTGCACTTGCATTGATGTATGCAAAATCATTAGCAACCTCCATGTCCAAGAAATGTAGAGAGTGACAAAGAACATGTTTATAGACAACTGAATTTTCTTTTGCAAGCTATCTCAAGCAGCAGATGACTTCTCTGGGCTTTTTAAGAGGTTTACTTTGTCTATCTCAAGTGTTACTGTTGTTACTGAAATTAGAACACTTGAGGCAACACATAAGACAACAGCCACTCCTGTGGCATCCAGGAGGGCTATAGGAAGAACAGGAATCCCAGTAGAGTCTTTCTCCCAATAGCTTGCTGTAGTCCTGGTGTGATTTGTGTTTAATGCCACACTGGAGAGGCAGATGGTGTTAAACATTGAGAAGGAGCACTACTGAGCATCTCACAGAAGAGCTGAAGTCCCCTCCTGTGGATGCAATGGGACAGTCAATCTTATTTATTTCCTTAATGACAGCAAATAGGCTAGCTAACTTTTCGTGTTTGGGTCTGCATCACAGAAGATTAATGTATCTCTCCCTGATGGGTTTGTTCTGAGCAATCAGAAGCAGAAGAAATCTCTCCCTGTAAGTCAGATGCTGTAGCTTGCAAAATTAAACATTCCGATACAGGTTGTCACATCATACAACCACTGCAAGGGATGGGGCATTTCAACTGTATCACAGTTTCAGGATTTTTGTAATTGGTATTTCACATCTTAACATCAAGTAGTGCACTGGGAGTTAAAGAGTTAATGCTCCAGTTCTGTGGATTGTTGCTATTTCTAGGTATGGCTGTCTCAGAAGACAACTATATAGCCCAGAGGACTTTACGCTTTTATTTTCTGTTTGGATGGGGAAACAAAACTGTTTGCAAATCATGAGACATCTCCTTTTTCCTTTCCGCTCATCTCTACAGCGTGTGTGCTCCCTAGCCATCTCACCTTCAGCGTTAGAGTAAGGCCTTTGTTTTTTGGACACTCTCATTTTATTTGATTTCTTAGCTTCCATTTCAATTATATTATATTATATTGTGTTATCTTGCATTTCAATATCTCATTTAGTAAATCAACTTTTCTCCTCAGATCATTGTTGTTTCATTTTTAGGCCCATCTCTCTACCCTTTACCCTCTCTACCCCTTTACCCCTTCCCCCTTTCCCAAGCTGTGGGTCTGTGGGTCCCCCTGACCCATTAGTCATGGAACCAGGCTGAACTGGCCTGTAAACTATTGACATACTGCATCTACCATTAGAGGTTCAGTCCTAAACACAGTAGATAGAGAGAAAAGGAGACACAGAAGTCTGAATTCATTACATATGTTTCTGAACACATATTCAACATAATACACATTTTAGTTAGATATAACTGAAATGCAAATGGCATGCATTTCATTTCAGAAATGAGATGCATTTCTGAGCTGAGGTAAAAACTATGTTTAGTTAGAAAAGCTGAATTAGGGTACTTAGTGCCAGAGATGCTTAAGTAACAAAGACATCCCTATAGCTCTGTAGATGTGAAGGAGGTATGAGATGAGACAACAACTGCTGGACAGACAAAATGCCTGAGTGTGCCTCAGCTGGTGAAAGATACCTAAATTCAGAAACATAATTTGTCCTAGGTTCCTAAAACACTTCAGTATGAGATGTATACTGTCCTAACGCTATCCATTTATCTTCTAGCAATATGTACTTAGATTAGACAAGTTTGTATAAAAGTCTAATCAAATGTTCTGATAATGGTTATTTTTATATTTGAATTCAGGTATAATGGACCATAGGGTCATAAAGAGTAGATGGTGCATATACAAATTCATATCCACTTCATAATTTATAACAATTAGTAATTTTGATGACAGAATACTAGCTCTTGGGAACAAACATACCAAAAACTACACCCATTTGGTCTAGAATAGCAAACAATCACCAAAGTCAAATAACACAACTCAAAACACTTAGTACTCCACTAATAATTTCAAAATCTAGCACAAAGGACCTTATTTTAAAGACTTAATCTGGATATATGAACAATAAACAGAAAAATAGAAGAAAAAAAAAAAAACATGAAAAAAAAATGAAAGCAAATAATAAAGAAAGATTGTTAAAGAAAAAATGGTTATGACTGCTACTGGAGTACTGTGTTCAGGGAATCCAGAACAACCACATATTATATTCTTATTGTCCCTCATTTAATCGTTGCTAGCACAACCTATGCTTTAAATAAAATGCTTTTATACTAACTTTTCATACATTAAATTTGATTTCTAAATCAAAATATACCTAAGTCAGGTTTCAGTGTAAGATATTTATAAAGTAGCCAGTATTAAATAAATTGTTTGAATATTTATTTTACAACTTGACAGTCTATTTTGCAACTGTAGCTCAATTTCTTTGGCTCTACTTCAAAAAAAAAAAAAAAAAATCCTTTTGTGTCTCACATGTCTTAAATCATCTTTAAGATGTCTTAAGACATCTTAAGTCACTGCATGTGTTTAGGAGCTGGTTGATCACATCTGAGAAGTGCTTGTAAAAGGAAGCAACGTTGTAGTATCTTTTATTCCAACAAGTTAATCAATAAATCCGCTCTGCTTTCATTGCGCATCATCTGTAAACTGAAAAGCTGAAGGCTGACTTGCATATTTGCTAATGCAGTAATGCAGTAAATGATAAGAATAGGTAAGTGGTTGATTCTAATCACAGCCTTGTGAAGCTATATTGCAGAAAGCAGAATTAAATCCATAGGGCTACCCTGGACATCTGTTGTGTGGAGCTCTGACTTTGCAATTCCTATTGACAGCTACATCAAACATCCGAGTGCTTGAAATATTTGAGTGAGTGACCAGAACTCTTTAGGCTCAAATGAGATGCTGCATTACTGCATTAATAATCAGAGGAATGTTCATCAGTTCAGACATCTACAAGTTAGACACTATATTTCTATCTAAACTCTGAATTTTAAATAGACATGTTTTCTTAGAATGTAAGAATATTTTACCATTGTGTGCATTGTGTGCATTGACACAGCTAATCATAGCAGCTAATCATAAATGAGCAGATTTGTAGAAAGATTCAAGCATTAAGCGTTATCTGGAGTATTATGTTCAGGTCTGGGGCCCCCAATACAAGAAGGAAAGGGAGTTGTTAAGGTCCAGAGGAGAGCCACGGAGATGATAGAGGGATGGAGCACCTCCCCTACAAAGACAGGCTAAGGGACATGGACTTGTTCAGCCTGGTTAAAAGAAGGCTACGGGGTGACCTCTTGCAGCATGTGACATGGAGTATGGAGAGATCAACTTTTCACAGTCTCAGCAAAGATATATTATGCTTCAAATTATGATAGATTCAAAGAAAAACAGAGATTATGCATGGAAAAGGGATGACAATCTGTTAAGCTTATTACTAAAATGCTATCAATACTGAAGGCTTTTGTGGGGTTAAGAATGTAAACTGGGAAATAATATGTAAGAGCCATTTAAAGTTCAATAAATATGCAGTAGAACCACATGACTCAGGAAGTTTTTGAGCCAAAACTAATTCAAAAGTAGAAGAACACTGTCTGGAAGCAACATACCTATTTTTATTTTTTTTTATATATACACTTCTTACCAGATCCCAAAGAAATGGCCTTTTCTTACATTTATATATATATAGAAAAAATAAAAATATGTCCTTTTCCCTCTCAAGCATCTGTTTTCTCACCAATACCTGGCATTTTCTCCCAGAAATACCAGCTTTCTCACGGATACATGACCTTCTCCCCCCCACATCAGACATTTTCTCCCAGAAATATGTCATTTGAGCACAGAGATCAAGTCTCCCCGAAAAAGCACTTTTCTGAGAAATACCTGACATTTTCTCTCCAAAATACTACTTGACACTCCTCCAGTGGACATTTTCTCCCGTGTTTATCATATTTTCTCCCCGAGACCACTTGGCACACCAAAAATACCGCAGTTGCTCTCCTCTACAAGACAGTCTTTCCCACCGTTTCCCACTTTTCTCCCTCATTTATCTCATTTGCTCCCTGAAGTTCCAGCTTTCTCCTCCTTCGATGACATTTTCTCCCAGAAATTCCCGTTTTTCACCCAGAGGATGGCATCTTCTTCCAAAAAGAACACATTAGCTCCCAGAAATACCAGCTTTCTCCAATCCAATGAGATTAGCTCCCAGAAATACTGCTTTTTGCCCAAACACATGATCTATTCCACCACAACTATCATGTTTTAATCCTCAAGAATACATTTTCTACCAGACCTATGCCATTTCCCCCCACAAATACCACCCTTCTCCCAAATACGTGGCATTTCCTCCCACAAGTACTACTCGGCCATGCAAAAGAGGACATTTCCTCCCCAAAGAAGGAGACTTGCTCCCTGAAAAAACAGCCTTCTCCCCAAACAGATGAAGTTTTCTACCAGAAAAACAGCTTTTCTTAGATATGCTTCACGCTTCATCCACAAAATACTATATGACAATGCCAAAGGTGACTTTTTCCAACAAAAATACGATCTTTTCTCCCACAAATATCACCATTCTCCCAAACAGATGACATTTTCTACCACAAGTAGTACTTCACACTCCACAGGTTGAGACTTACCATCATACTCTTCTAGACTTCATATCACAGTTTCCTCCCAAATTACATTTCCTTCCAGACAAACCAGCATTCCCCGAAACAGAGGACATTTTCCCCCGGAAATACCATCTTTTCTCCCAGAAATGCCAGCTTTCGTACAAATACTTCATATTTCCTCCCTAATACGCGACTTCACACTCCTAACAATCCTACGGCCGTTTCATCTCCCAAATGTGTTTCTGCCAGAAATGACATTTTCTCCAAACAGAGGACATTTTCTCTCAGAAATACCAGGACTCGTATGAATATTTCAATTTCCTCCCGAATTTACAACATTACACTCCTCAAGAGGACAGTTTCTTCCAGAAATGTGGCATTTTATCACACCTAGACCATTTTTATCCCCAATAGAACTCATTTTCCCCCACAAACGCCACTACTCCAAGAAATAGCCTCCATTCTCTAACAAAAACGCTGCTTTACTCTCCTCAAGATCACACTTACCCCCATCAAGATGGCAGTGTCACAGAAATACCAGCTTCTGCCCCCCAAAATAGGACATTTTCTCCCCAAAACAAGACATTTTCTCCCAGAAATACCACTTCTCTTAGAAATACCTCCCATTTCATCCCAGGAATACTACTTGACACTCCTCAAGATCACACTTACTCCCATCACAATGGCCTTTTCTCCCACATACACCAGGTTTCTCCAAAATACACCACATTTACTCCTACATAGACCAGGTTTCTCCCAAAGATGGCATACATTCACCCAGAAATTCCTGCCTATTCTTCAAAATACGGCCTTTTTCCCAAAAAAAAACAGCTTTCTGACAAACACCTGTCATTTTCCAACCAAGTCTGCTACTATCTCCCAGAAACAGCCGGTTTCCGAGAAATACCTGACGTTTGCTCTCCCAAATACTACTTGACACTCCTCCAGAGGACATTGTCTCCCCTATTTACCACGTTTTCTCCTCAAGAGACCACTTGGCACATCAAAAAGACCACCGTTGCTCTCCAATACAAGACATTCTTTCCCACCGGTTCCCACTTTTCTCCCTCAACGATGTCATTTCCTCCCAGAAATGCCACTTTTCCCGTGGAAATTTCACCTTCTCTTCCAAAAAGAGGAGATTTGCTCCCAGAAATACCCCTTCTCTTACAACTGCCACACGCTTTCTCCCCAAAAAGCCTCCATGACAATGCCAAATGGGACACTTGCAACCAAGAAGAGGACACCTTCTCTCAGAAAGACCACTTTTCTCCCCAAGAGAGGAGATTTTCTACCAATTGGATGACATTTGCTGTAAGAAAGACCCGTTTTCTTCCCTCAAGAGGACATTGTCTTTCCCACTGAGGACATTTTCTCCCAGAAGTGCCGCTACTCTGTGAAACACCTCCATTTCCTCCCAAATCTACTCCATGACACGCCTCAGGATGGCACTTACTCCCTGATTGGGGCACGTTCTCCCAGAAATACCACTTCTCTCCCAAAGGGATGGCCTTTTCCCTCTCTAGCATCTGTTTCCTCACCAATACCTGGCATTTTCTCCCAGAAACACCAGCTTTCTCACACATACATGACCTTCTCCCCCCCACATCAGATGTTCTCTCCCAGAAATATGGCATTTGATCACAGATATACTCTTTCCAGGGAATACCAGGTTTCATAAAAATATCTCAAAATTTCTCCATGAAGTTCGTTAGCAAGATGACACTTTCACCCTAAATAGGAGATTTTCTCTCAAAAATGCATGCTTCCCCCTCAAAGAACGGCATCTTCTCCCCAAATTAGGACATTATCTCCCCGAAATACCACATTTCTCCAATCCAATGACATTATCTCTACGGAGAGTTTGCAGTTGCTGCCCGTTAAACCGCTTTTCTCCCCGAATGCCGCTTTCTGCCTTCAGCAGCGGTCTCCTCTGTCTTGGATGCCGAGAAAGGTGCTACTTAATCCGGATGCTTTTCATCAAGAAGCGGCTTCTTCTGTGCACATCGCATAGGAGGGGTTCATTCTTAACCCTTGATTCCTAGCGACATTTCGTTTTTCTCTGTTTTTCCGATGCTACACTTCAGCATTCTGTGACCAACAGAGTAGAAGGGAAAAGCCCCTCTAGTAAGGCAGCTAGAAGTTCCAGGAGAGACACACGTTATGCTTTAAGGGAGGACGTTACAGAAATAGCAGAGCTGTGGATTTTTTCCCGCGAAGAAAAAACCCTCTGTTTTCAGGCAATGCATACTGGTGAATTCGCACGTTGTCGGCATCGCAATTTCGCAATTTCGCTCTCGTGGGTCGAAAGCAGCACTTTTGCTGAACCAGTACGGAGAGTTTCCAGTTGCTGGCCGAGAAATCGCGGTTCTCCCCGAATGCCGCGGTTCTGACTTCTCCTTGTGTCCATGCATTCTGCACTATGCTTCTCTCTCATTCTTGTGTCTTTCCCTTGATTCCAAGCGACATTTTGTTTTTCTCTGTTTATCCGATGCTACACTTCAGCATTCTGTGACGAAAAGAGTAAAATTAGTGAAATTGCGCTGCCGAGAACGTGCGAATTCAGCAGTATGCATTGCCTGAAAACAGGGGTTTTTTTCTCCACAAGAAAGAATCCACGGCTCTCCACTTTCTGTAACGTCCTCTCTGAAAGCACAACGTGTGTCTCTCCTGGAACTTCTAGCTCCCTTGTTAGAGGGGCTTTTCCCTTCTACTCTGTTCGTCACAGAATGCTGAAGTGTAGCATCGGAAAAACACACAAAAACGAAATGTCGCTAGGAATCAAGGGAAAGATATAAGAATGAGAGAGAAGCGTAGTGCAGAATGCATGGACACAAGGAGAAGTCAGAACCGCTCCTTTGCGATGTGCGCAGAAGAAGCCGCTTCTTGATGAAAAGCATCCGGCTGAAGTCGCACCTTTCTCGGCACCCGAGAGAGACGAGACCGCTGCTGAAGGCAGAAAGCGGCATTCGGGGAGAACAGCGATTTCTCGGCCATCAACTGCAAACTCTCCGTACTGGTTCAGCGATACTGCTGCTGTCGACCGACGAGAGCGAAATAGCGATATTGCGATGCAGAGAACGTGCGAATTCAGCATACTGCGTTGCCTGAAAACAGGGGGATTTATCTCCGCAGGAAGGAATCCACATCTCTCCACTTTCTGTAGCGTCCTCTCTGAAAGCACAACGTGTGTAGCTCCTGGAACTTCTAGCTGCATTATTAGATGGGCTTTTCCCTTCTACTCTGTTCGTCACAGAATGCTGAAGTCTGGCATCGGAGAATCACACAGAAACGAATTGTCGCTGGAAATAAAAGGAAAGGCATAAGAATGAGAGAGAAGCGTAGAGCAGAATGCATGGACGCAAGGAGAAGACAGAACCGGTCCTTTGCGATGTGCGCAGAAGAAGCCTCTCGTCCGAGAAAAGCATCCGGCTGAAGTCGCCCTTTCTCGGCATCCGAGAGAGACGCGACCGCTGCTGAAGGCTGAAAGCGGCATTCGGGGAGAACAGCGATTTCTCTACCATCAACTGCAAACTCTCCGTACTGGTTCAGCGATAGTGCTGCTGTCGACACACGAGAGCGAAATATGGAAATTGCGATGCAGAGAACGTGCGATTTCAGAATACTGCATTTCCTGAAAAAAGGGGTTTTTTTTCTCCGTAGGAAAGAATCCATATCTCTCCACTTTCTGTAACGTCCTCTCTGAAAGCACAACGTGTGTAGCTCCTGGAACTTCTAGCTGCATTATTAGATGGGCTTTTCCCTTCTACTCTGTTCGTCACAGAATGCTGAAGTGTAGCATCGGATAAACACACAAGAACGAAATGTCCCTAGGAATCAAGGCTTAAGAATGAGAGAGAAGCGTAGTGCAGAATGCATGGACACAAGGAGAAGTCAGAACCAACCCTATGCGATGTGCGCAGAAGAAGCCGCTTCTTGATGAAAAGCATCCGGCTGAAGTCGCCCTTTCTCGGTACCCGAGAGAGACGAGGCCGCTGCTGAAGGCAGAAAGCGGCATTCGGGGAGAACAGCGATTTCTCGGCCATCAACTGCAAACTCTCCGTACTGGTTCAGCGATAGTGCTGCTGTCGACCGACGAGAGCGAAATATCGAAATTGCTATGCAGAGAACGTGCGAATTCAGCATACTGCGTTGACTGAAAACAAGGGGTTTTTTCTCCGCAGGAAAGAATCCACATCTCTCCTCTTTCTTTAATGTCCTCCCTGAAAGCACAACGTGTGTAGCTCCTGGAACTTCTAGATGCATTATTAGATGGGCTTTTCCCTTCTACTCTGTTCGTCATAGAATGCTGAAGAGTAGCATCGGAAAAACAAAGAAAAACGAAATGTCGCTAGGAATCAAGGATTAAGAATGAGAGAGAAGCGTAGTGCAGAATGCATGGACACAAGGAGAAGTCAGAACCGATCGTTTGCGATGTGCGCAGAAGAAGCCGCTTCTTGATGAAAAGCATCCGGCTGAATTCTCCCTTTCTCGGCACCCGAGAGAGACGAGACCGCTGCTGAATTCAGAAAGCGGCATTCGGGTAGAACCGCGATTTCCCGGCCAGCACTGCAAAATCTCCGAAGCGGTTAACAGAGAGTGGCGCTGTCGACCCACGAGAGCGAATTTGCGAAATTGCGATGCCGACAACGTGCGAATTCAGCATACTGCATTGCCTGAAAACAAGGTTTTTTCTCCGGAGGAAAGAATCCACAGCTCTCCACTTTCTGTAACGTCCTCTCTGAAAGCACAACGTGTGTAGCTCCTGGAACTTCTAGCTCCCTATTGGAGAGGGGCTTTTCCCTTCTACTCTGTTCGTCACAGAATGCTGAAGTGTAGCATCGGAAAAACACACAAAAACGAAATGTCCCTAGGAATCAAGGGTTAAGAATGAGAGAGAAGCGTAGTGCAGAATGCATGGACACAAGGAGAAGTCAGAACCGCTCCTTTGCGATGTGCGCAGAAGAAGCCGCTTCTTGATGAAAAGCATCCGGCTGAAGTCGCACCTTTCTCGGCACCCGAGAGAGACGAGACCGCTGCTGAAGGCTGAAAGCGGCATTCGGGGAGAACAGCGATTTCTCGGCCATCAACTGCAAACTCTCCGTACTGGTTCAGCGATACTGCTGCTGTCGACCGACGAGAGCGAAATAGCGAAATTGCGATGCAGAGAACGTGCGAATTCAGCATACTGCGTTGCCTGAAAACAGGGGGTTTTATCTCCGCAGGAAAGAATTCACAGCTCTCCTCCTTCTGTAACGTCCTCCCTGAAAGCACAACGTGTGTCGCTCCTGGAACTTCTAGCTGCCTGTTTAGAGGGGCTTTTCCATTCTACTCTTTTCGTCACAGAATGCTGAAGTGTAGCATCGGATAAACACACAAAAACGAAATGTCCCTAGGAATAAGAGGAAAGACATAAGAATGAGAGAGAAGCGTAGTGCATTCTGCATGGACACTAGGAGAATTCAGAACCGCTCCTTTGCGGTGTGCGCTGAAGAAGCCGCTTCTTGATGAAAAGCATCCGGCTGAAGTCGCACCTTTCTCGGCACCCGAGAGAGACGAGACCGCTGCTGAAGGCAGAAAGCGGCATTCGGGTAGAACCGCGATTTCCCTGCCAGCAACTGCAAAATCTCCGAAGCGGTTAACAGAGAGTGGCGCTGTCGACCCACGAGAGCGAATTTGCGAAATTGCGATGCCGACAACGTGCGAATTCAGCATACTGCATTGCCTGAAAACAGAGGGTTTTTTCTCCGGAGGAAAGAATCCACAGCTCTCCACTTTCTGTAACGTCCTCTCTGAAAGCACAACGTGTGTCTCTCCTGGAACTTCTAGCTCCCTTGTTAGAGGGGCTTTTCCCTTCTACTCTGTTCGTCACAGAATGCTGAAGTGTAGCATCGGAAAAACAGAGGAAAACGAAATGTCGCTAGGAATCAAGGGAAAGATATAAGAATGAGAGAGAAGCGTAGTGCAGAATGCATGGACACAAGGAGAAGTCAGAACCGCTCCTTTGCGATGTGCGCAGAAGAAGCCGCTTCTTGATGAAAAGCATCCGGCTGATGTCTGTCTTTCTCGGCATCCGAGAGAGAAAGGCGAGATCGCTGTTGAAGTCTGAAAGTGGTATTCGGGGAGAAAAGCGATTTCACGGGCAGCAACTGCAAACTCTCCGTAGAGATAATGTCATTGGATTGGAGAAATGTGGTATTTCGGGGAGATAATGTCCTAATTTGGGGAGAAGATGCCGTTCTGTGAGGGGGAAGCATGCATTTCTGAGAGAAAATCTCCTATTTAGGGTGAAAGTGTCATCTTGCTAACGAACTTCATGGAGAAATTATGAGGTATTTTTATGAAACTTGGTATTCCCTGGAAAGAGTATATCTGTGATCAAATGCCATATTTCTGGGAGAGAACATCTGATGTGGGGGGGAGAAGGTCATGTATGTGTGAGAAAGCTGGTGTTTCTGGGAGAAAATGCCAGGTATTGGTGAAGAAACAGATGCTAGAGAGGGAAAAGGCCATCCCTTTGGGAGAGAAGTGGTATTTCTGGGAGAAAATGCCCCAAATCGGGGAGTAAGTGTCATCCTGAGGCGTGTCATGGAGTAGATTTGGGAGGAAATGGAGGTGTTTCACAGAGAAGCGGCACTTCTGGGAGAAAATGTCCTCAGTGGGAAAGACAATGTCCTCTTGAGGGAAGAAAACAGGTCTTTCTTACAGCAAATGTCATCCAATTGGTAGAAAATCTCCTCTCTTGGGGAGAAAAGTGGTCTTTCTGAGAGAAGGTGTCCTCTTCTTGGCTGTAAGTGTCCCATTTGGCATTGTCATGGAGGCTTTTTGGGGAGAAAGCGTGTGGCAGTTGTAAGAGAAGGGGTATTTCTGGGAGCAAATCTCCTCTTTTTGGAAGAGAAGGTGAAATTTCCAAGGGAAAAGTGGCATTTCTGGGAGGAAATGACATCGCTGAGGGAGAAAAGTGGGAACCGGTGGGAAAGAATGTCTTGTATTGGAGAGCAACTGTGGTCTTTTTGATGTGCCAAGTGGTCTCTTGAGGAGAAAACGTGGTAAATAGGGGAGACAACGTCCTCTGGAGGAGTGTCAAGTAGTATTTGGGAGAGCAAACGTCAGGTATTTCTCGGAAACCGGCTGTTTCTGGGAGATAGTAGCAGACTTGGTTGGAAAATGACATGTGTTTGTCAGAAAGCTGGTTTTTTTTGGGAAAAAGGCCGTATTTTGAAGAATAGGCAGGAATTTCTGGGTGAATGTATGCCATCTTTGGGAGAAACCTGGTCTATGTAGGAGTAAATGTGGTGTATTTTGGAGAAACCTGGTGTATGTGGGAGAAAAGGCCATTGTGATGGGAGTAAGTGTGATCTTGAGGAGTGTCAAGTAGTATTCCTGGGATGAAATGGGAGGTATTTCTAAGAGAAGTGGTATTTCTGGGAGAAAATGTCTTGTTTTGGGGAGAAAATGTCCTATTTTGGGGGGCAGAAGCTGGTATTTCTGTGACACTGCCATCTTGATGGGGGTAAGTGTGATCTTGAGGAGAGTAAAGCAGCATTTTTGGTAGAGAATGGGAGCTATTTCTTGGAGTAGTGGTATTTGTGGGGGAAAATGAGTTCTATTGGGGATGAAAATGGTCTAGGTGTGATAAAATGCCACATTTCTGGAAGAAACTGTCCTCTTGAGGAGTGTAATGTTGTAAATTCGGTAGGAAATTGAAATATTCATACGAGTCCTGGTATTTCTGAGAGAAAATGTCCTCTGTTTGGAGAAAATGTCATCTTGAGGATTGTATAAGAAGAAAGCTTCATATATTTAAGAGACAACTGGTATTTCTGGCAGAAACACATTTGGGAGATGAAACGGCCGTAGGATTGTTAGGAGTGTGAAGTCGCGTAATAGGGAGGAAATATGAAGTATTTGTACGAAAGCTGGCATTTCTGGGAGAAAAGATGGTATTTCCGGGGGAAAATGTCCTCTGTTTCGGGGAATGCTGGTTTGTCTGGAAGGAAATGTAATTTGGGAGGAAACTGTGATATGAAGTCTAGAAGAGTATGATGGTAAGTCTCAACCTGTGGAGTGTGAAGTACTACTTGTGGTAGAAAATGTCATCTGTTTGGGAGAATGGTGATATTTGTGGGAGAAAAGATCGTATTTTTGTTGGAAAAAGTCACCTTTGGCATTGTCATATAGTATTTTGTGGATGAAGCGTGAAGCATATCTAAGAAAAGCTGTTTTTCTGGTAGAAAACTTCATCTGTTTGGGGAGAAGGCTGTTTTTTCAGGGAGCAAATCTCCTTCTTTGGGGAGGAAATGTCCTCTTTTGCATGGCCGAGTAGTACTTGTGGGAGGAAATGCCACGTATTTGGGAGAAGGGTGGTATTTGTGGGGGGAAATGGCATAGGTCTGGTAGAAAATGTATTCTTGAGGATTAAAACATGATAGTTGTGGTGGAATAGATCATGTGTTTGGGCAAAAAGCAGTATTTCTGGGAGCTAATCTCATTGGATTGGAGAAAGCTGGTATTTCTGGGAGCTAATGTGTTCTTTTTGGAAGAAGATGCCATCCTCTGGGTGAAAAACGGGAATTTCTGGGAGAAAATGTCATCGAAGGAGGAGAAAGCTGGAACTTCAGGGAGCAAATGAGATAAATGAGGGAGAAAAGTGGGAAACGGTGGGAAAGACTGTCTTGTAGAGGAGAGCAACTGCGGTATTTTTGGTGTGCCAAGTGGTCACGGGGAGAAAATATGGTAAACACGGGAGAAAATGTCCACTGGAGGAGTGTCAAGTAGTATTTTGGAGAGAAAATGTCAGGTATTTCTCAGAAAAGTGCTTTTTCGGGGAGACTTGATCTCTGTGCTCAAATGACATATTTCTGGGAGAAAATGTCTGATGTGGGGGGGAGAAGGTCATGTATCCGTGAGAAAGCTGGTATTTCTGGGAGAAAATGCCAGGTATTGGTGAGAAAACAGATGCTTGAGAGGGAAAAGGACATATTTTTATTTTTTCTATATATATATAAATGTAAGAAAAGGCCATTTCTTTGGGATCTGGTAAGAAGTGTATATATAAAAAAAATAAAAATAGGTATGTTGCTTCCAGACAGTGTTCTTCTACTTTTGAATTAGTTTTGGCTCAAAAACTTCCTGAGTCATGTGGTTCTACTGCATATTTATTGAACTTTAAATGGCTCTTACATATTATTTCCCAGTTTACATTCTTAACCCCACAAAAGCCTTCAGTATTGATAGCATTTTAGTAATAAGCTTAACAGATTGTCATCCCTTTTCCATGCATAATCTCTGTTTTTCTTTGAATCTATCATAATTTGAAGCATAATATATCTTTGCTGAGACTGTGAAAAGTTGATCTCTCCATACTCCATGTCACATGCTGCAAGAGGTCACCCCGTAGCCTTCTTTTAACCAGGCTGAACAAGTCCATGTCCCTTAGCCTGTCTTTGTAGGGGAGGTGCTCCATCCCTCTATCATCTCCGTGGCTCTCCTCTGGACCTTAACAACTCCCTTTCCTTCTTGTATTGGGGGCCCCAGACCTGAACATAATACTCCAGATAACGCTTAATGCTTGAATCTTTCTACAAATCTGCTCATTTATGATTAGCTGCTATGATTAGCTGTGTCAATGCACACAATGGTAAAATATTCTTACATTCTAAGAAAACATGTCTATTTAAAATTCAGAGTTTAGATAGAAATATAGTGTCTAACTTGTAGATGTCTGAACTGATGAACATTCCTCTGATTATTAATGCAGTAATGCAGCATCTCATTTGAGCCTAAAGAGTTCTGGTCACTCACTCAAATATTTCAAGCACTCGGATGTTTGATGTAGCTGTCAATAGGAATTGCAAAGTCAGAGCTCCACACAACAGATGTCCAGGGTAGCCCTATGGATTTAATTCTGCTTTCTGCAATATAGCTTCACAAGGCTGTGATTAGAATCAACCACTTACCTATTCTTATCATTTACTGCATTACTGCATTAGCAAATATGCAAGTCAGCCTTCAGCTTTTCAGTTTACAGATGATGCGCAATGAAAGCAGAGCGGATTTATTGATTAACTTGTTGGAATAAAAGATACTACAACGTTGCTTCCTTTTACAAGCACTTCTCAGATGTGATCAACCAGCTCCTAAACACATGCAGTGACTTAAGATGTCTTAAGACATCTTAAAGATGATTTAAGACATGTGAGACACAAAAGGATTTTTTTTTTTTTTTTTTTTTTTTGAAGTAGAGCCAAAGAAATTGAGCTACAGTTGCAAAATAGACTTTCAAGTTGTAAAATAAATATTCAAACAATTTATTTAATACTGGCTACTTTATAAATATCTTACACTGAAACCTGACTTAGGTATATTTTGATTTAGAAATCAAATTTAATGTATGAAAAGTTAGTATAAAAGCATTTTATTTAAAGCATAGGTTGTGCTAGCAACGATTAAATGAGGGACAATAAGAATATAATATGTGGTTGTTCTGGATTCCCTGAACACAGTACTCCAGTAGCAGTCATAACCATTTTTTCTTTAACAATCTTTCTTTATTATTTGCTTTCATTTTTTTTTCATGTTTTTTTTTTTTCTTCTATTTTTCTGTTTATTGTTCATATATCCAGATTAAGTCTTTAAAATAATGTCCTTTGTGCTAGATTTTGAAATTATTAGTGGAGTACTAAGTGTTTTGAGTTGTGTTATTTGACTTTGGTGATTGTTTGCTATTCTAGACCAAATGGGTGTAGTTTTTGGTATGTTTGTTCCCAAGAGCTAGTATTCTGTCATCAAAATTACTAATTGTTATAAATTATGAAGTGGATATGAATTTGTATATGCACCATCTACTCTTTATGACCCTATGGTCCATTATACCTGAATTCAAATATAAAAATAACCATTATCAGAACATTTGATTAGACTTTTATACAAACTTGTCTAATCTAAGTACATATTGCTAGAAGATAAATGGATAGCGTTAGGACAGTATACATCTCATACTGAAGTGTTTTAGGAACCTAGGACAAATTATGTTTCTGAATTTAGGTATCTTTCACCAGCTGAGGCACACTCAGGCATTTTGTCTGTCCAGCAGTTGTTGTCTCATCTCATACCTCCTTCACATCTACAGAGCTATAGGGATGTCTTTGTTACTTAAGCATCTCTGGCACTAAGTACCCTAATTCAGCTTTTCTAACTAAACATAGTTTTTACCTCAGCTCAGAAATGCATCTCATTTCTGAAATGAAATGCATGCCATTTGCATTTCAGTTATATCTAACTAAAATGTGTATTATGTTGAATATGTGTTCAGAAACATATATAATGAATTCAGACTTCTGTGTCTCCTTTTCTCTCTATCTACTGTGTTTAGGACTGAACCTCTAATGGTAGATGCAGTATGTCAATGGTTTACAGGCCAGTTCAGCCTGGTTCCATGACTAATGGGTCAGGGGGACCCACAGACCCACAGCTTGGGAAAGGGGGAAGGGGTAAAGGGGTAGAGAGGGTAAAGGGTAGAGAGATGGGCCTAAAAATGAAACAACAATGATCTGAGGAGAAAAGTTGATTTACTAAATGAGATATTGAAATGCAAGATAACACAATATAATATAATATAATTGAAATGGAAGCTAAGAAATCAAATAAAATGAGAGTGTCCAAAAAACAAAGGCCTTACTCTAACGCTGAAGGTGAGATGGCTAGGGAGCACACACGCTGTAGAGATGAGCGGAAAGGAAAAAGGAGATGTCTCATGATTTGCAAACAGTTTTGTTTCCCCATCCAAACAGAAAATAAAAGCGTAAAGTCCTCTGGGCTATATAGTTGTCTTCTGAGACAGCCATACCTAGAAATAGCAACAATCCACAGAACTGGAGCATTAACTCTTTAACTCCCAGTGCACTACTTGATGTTAAGATGTGAAATACCAATTACAAAAATCCTGAAACTGTGATACAGTTGAAATGCCCCATCCCTTGCAGTGGTTGTATGATGTGACAACCTGTATCGGAATGTTTAATTTTGCAAGCTACAGCATCTGACTTACAGGGAGAGATTTCTTCTGCTTCTGATTGCTCAGAACAAACCCATCAGGGAGAGATACATTAATCTTCTGTGATGCAGACCCAAACACGAAAAGTTAGCTAGCCTATTTGCTGTCATTAAGGAAATAAATAAGATTGACTGTCCCATTGCATCCACAGGAGGGGACTTCAGCTCTTCTGTGAGATGCTCAGTAGTGCTCCTTCTCAATGTTTAACACCATCTGCCTCTCCAGTGTGGCATTAAACACAAATCACACCAGGACTACAGCAAGCTATTGGGAGAAAGACTCTACTGGGATTCCTGTTCTTCCTATAGCCCTCCTGGATGCCACAGGAGTGGCTGTTGTCTTATGTGTTGCCTCAAGTGTTCTAATTTCAGTAACAACAGTAACACTTGAGATAGACAAAGTAAACCTCTTAAAAAGCCCAGAGAAGTCATCTGCTGCTTGAGATAGCTTGCAAAAGAAAATTCAGTTGTCTATAAACATGTTCTTTGTCACTCTCTACATTTCTTGGACATGGAGGTTGCTAATGATTTTGCATACATCAATGCAAGTGCAATTCACCGTAGTTCTGACATACAGTCTAATTGGCTTTAATATATAATTTTATTTTTTGAATGCTAACGTTTATGTAATGACTTTCTAATTGATTTTTTTCTTTATAAAGGACCATTGATTCATTCCCTTCAGTGAAACTCAGTTAACTTTCTAAGAGAATTTATGAAAAGAAGGATGTGCTACTGCTACTTTCTTTCTACCTTTCTTTCTCTCTTCTATAAAATGTGTTATTTATATTCATAAGCAAGCTTCTGCAAAGATAAACAAAGCTAAACAACTGTGCTTTATGTATGAGTATGAAATAGGTTCCTTATAAAAAATGTGTCTCTTCAAAGATGGATTGAGCTCTTGTGGCACTCTTCCTAAAAACTACACATTCATCATGTCTTATGATATATTAGCATGACAGCTATTTAACATTTGTAACAAGTTATTCTAAGCAATCAGACTGAATTGTACACAGATTATACAAACTGATGTTATTTTACAAAAATAGAAATGATAAATTTTAAATGGAAGCATAAGCTATGGTGTTATCACATTGTTTATGTCATTGTGAATTAAGTTACAGCTGATTTTATATGAAGTACAAAGACTGTGAGGAAGTTTTCTGTTATTGTACAATATACAATCCCAGCTAGATAATAATAAGTAATGAGACTGATAATTGGAAACAAAAACAGAATAGAAACCCACACTGTTATTTAAGTCTGATTTTTTACACCAGTGACAGAGGAAGAAGATCTAATTAAAAAACTTCAAGTTTGGACAAGTCTGGAAAGAAAGAAGTATTCCAAATTCCAAAAAATATTGCAATATTATTCCTGAAGGATGCTTTCCCAGGATTTACTGGGATCTTTACTGGACAAAGTATTTCCCCTTCAGCTCAAACTAGCTGTGTGCTCTGGTGGCCAGGCAGGGTCCTGTCCACCTCTCCCCAGATGGCCACCTCTGTCTTGGCACCAAACTATCCATCCCATAAGTTTACCACTAGCTGGCGGAGTCCCAACTCCAGTACCACCTTGCAGGCTCACATGGCCATTCCTGGTAATTCTTTTGACAACAAAAGCTCCTGTGAGACCATCCTTCGCATCTCCATCCTTTTCCCTTGCCAAAATCTGTCATTTCTTCTTCCCCAAGTCCTCAGGAATAGGGGAAGGCAGAGACCAGCATTCTCTGAGCTGCTGTGCCAGGACAACAGAAGGAATCCAGCAGAAGGACCTGAGCTGACTGGGGCCCTGAGAACGTGTCAAACAAGTTACAGAAGTGGCTACTAATGTGGAGAAGATGACTTTGGTTCTGACATGAAGCAGCCTGAAGTTCAGCATGAAGGTCATCTTTTCAAGATGAGGCATATTGAACAATTGATTCAATAAATAAAAAATGAGTAATACTTAAGAAAACGAACTCACAAAAACAACAAAAACAACACATATTTCTCTCTCTATTTTTTCCCCCCTTTTGGACCTTGAGAATCTGCATGTGGATTCTTAAGTCCCTACCTGGTGTCCCTGGTATGAAAAAGACATTGCCACATGGAGCAAGAGCTCAGCCAGGGCTGGTGAGAGTCCAGGGCACCCAGCAGTCGCAGCAAAGGCTGAGGGAACTGCCTACAATCAGTATTAAAAAAAGTGAGTGTTACCTACAGATGCTTACTGGGATTGTGGAAGATCATGAAGCCTGGCTTTTCTCACAGGTGCTCAGTGACAGGAGCACAAGCGGCACCAGACACATGCTGCAGCATGGACATCTTCCAGCTGGGAGAAAAAGACTGTCCCCATGAGGATGCGCTCCCAGAAAGCATGGGGGTCTCTGTCTTCCCCATGATATCTAACCTTGACTCAATCTAGCTGAATGTAACTCCCCTCCTCTGAAGAAAAACTCTGGGCAACATGTTCCAGTACTCTGTAACCCTCATTGTGAAGAAGTTCTTTCGCTTATTGGTTCGGAACTTCCTATGCTCAACTTTATGGCCATTTCCCCTTGTTCTGTCCCCATGGACTGCTGAAAAGAGGTTGGCCATGTCCCTTTGACTCCCACACTTAAGATATTTATAGACATTAATAAGATCCCCTCTCAGTCTTCTTTTCTCAAGGCTGAAAAGATTCAGGTTACCTATCCTTTCCTCACAGGGGAGACTCTCCAGGTCACTTGTGGTCCTCTGCTGGACTATCTCCAGGAGATCCCTGCATTTTTTGTACTGGGAAGCCCAGACCTGGATAGAGTACTCCAGGTGAGGCCTGACCAGAGCAGAGCAGAGGGGGAAGATCACCTCCCTGGACCTTCTGGCCATGCTCTTTTCAATGAACTCACTGGCCTTCTTGGTCATCAGAGCAGTATGTTGATAATATATTGTTTATGTGCTTAAATTTTCATAATGATATTTTGGTGCCCGTGATTAATAACAACAACAAAATACTCTACATGTGTGGAATATGGTAGCCCAGCGAGAGGCCCTTTGATACATTTTACGTTTTTGAAAGATAGATGCTTTTAAAGGATAGATTCATGGTTAATGCTTTTTAGTCATACAGAATTAGTATATGCATTAGTGCCAATACAGCAGCATAAGGCTCACATAATATGTTAAGAAAAGAATGCTGAAAGTGAAGATCCTCACTCTAAAAATGTTTTAATCTAAAAAGTATGTCAGATGAAATAGAGTTAATGTAAGTGAAAAAAGTGAGAAAAATTTCACCTAAGATTGCCAGCAATCATTAGTACAGAACCTTTATATTTTTAATCCCAGTGAAATGTTTTGTACGAAGTGTGCAGAGTTGATCGTGTAGAAGCCATTGGCAATTTTGAAATATGTGTGAATGGTAAATTTCCTATGAATATTGTTGGCTTGATTTCAGATACATTCACAAGCATTTCTCTGGAAAGTACACTGCTATTCTGTCCAATGTAAATTCACTGACACCTGCTCTTAGCAGGAATTTTTTAGTAATTCAAGGCAGTAACGTTTATCAAAGTAGCTAAATTAGCTGTTATGAAATCACTGTTGAGTTTTTGTGAATGAGCACCTCTATGCACTATTCTACTTCTATTCTAGCACTTTTCAGACACTAACATAGGTAATAGACTAATGAGGCAGGGGAACCTGCGAATCCAAGCCCTGGGAAAAGGAAAAGGGGAAAAGGTAGGGAGATGGGTCTAAAAACAGCACAGTGGCAATGATCTGAGGAGAAACAAACTAATTTACTAAATAAGATATCAGAATGCAAGATAACATACTATAATGCAATATAATATAACGTAATTAGAATTGAAGCTAATAACTAAAGTGAGAGTGTCTGAAAAATAGAAGCCTTACTCTAATTAAGCTGAGGTGATATGGCTGGGAGCAGAGATGAGCCAGAAAATCAAAAAAGGGAAGTCAAGAGATCTACGAATGGTTTTTATCTTTCCCACTGAGCAGAAATGGTAACAGAACAGTGAGCAGTCCTCTGGGGGATATAGTTCTTCTTCTCTTCTAAAACAGGTACCCCGAAGTATCTACTATGCATGGAACAGGAGCATTAATGCTTTAACATGTACTACATGATGTTATGATGTGGAATACTGAGAACAAAAATCTAAAACCATGACATATAGTTACACTTCCGTCACCAGAAAAAAGAGGAAATAGGGAAGTTCTGGAGTCTGAGTCTAATTCAAAATTGTTTGTAATTAATTAAATGAATTATTTTGGAATTCAAAAAGGAATCTCTTTTACAGATTTTGTTCACTGACCAAAATTTACAAAATTCTTCAAGTAGACACAAGTATAGGGCAAAAAATATCTGAACAAGCCTACCCAAGTCTAATAAGGTAATAAGACTGTGGGTGGTGACTTATTTTCCTTTGAGATTTGGAATTGGGGTCACTTTTGTCACCAGATTTTTTAACACCTTCTTCGAGATATTCTGATTTATTGTTCTTCAGAGGAAAACTGCTTAAATGTGGCATCACAGAAATATATTGGATTAAGGGCTAATACATTTTCCTAGCCAGATGAAAGTGGTGTTGTATTTTTAACATGTCAATAGTGCTTATCCATATCTCAGGAAATCCAACAGTGGAGAATTCAGGTTTAAAGTAATTAGATTGATATTTCTTATTTAAATGCATATATTTATTTTCAATATTGTCAGTTACTTTTTTCCTATCTTACCACATTTTTGTCTCTCTTCCTCTTTTCCTGTCTCTCTCGTGCACTAAGTAAATATATAAACAAATATATAAACATATATGTATACACTTATATACTGTCTCTTTCCTATTAATGGTAGTTAGTTTAGTGACTAAGGATGAAAAATATTATATATTTACGCTTCAATTATAGGAACAATATGTTTTACTGTCTAAGTACCATTTCTTGTCATGGTTATTATCGTGATATTAAATAGCTGAGAGTCATTGTAGAAGGAACATAAGTCATTACCATCTTTCTATACATAATGACTCTTAAACATAATTGCTATGTAATCTTTAGGTGAATTATTATATTGAATTATTATATAGGCCAGTGCACATGCTGGTAGCTTAGCTAGGAATAAAAGAAAGCTACTCAATCAAAGATTAGTCCTGTTTCTTTTTTAATTGAATGATTTCAAAGCATAATATTCAGGGCCGTGTTTTAGAAATATGTGATACTTTTACTTGACTCTGTTAAAGTGTGTGATATTAATTTAAGTAAATTGATAATGAAAAGAACATAACTGCATGACTGAAAGACTGATCCAGGTATGAAAAGGATACTTGTATTTCATGAGCTACATATTGAGAACCCACAAACCCACAAAAATCTAGTCAAAGTCTTGATTAGATGTGAGTCACATGCTTGACAGTCAAGGTAACTTATGCTGATGTTACAAAGAGATACCAGCTGATCTTAGGGGAAAGGTGATATGTTCTACATAGGGGACTTTACAAACAGCAGAAAATTAAATTCTTTCCTTTGACCTCCTTCATAGGATGCGAAGTCAATGCTGTGGAAGTCATGATAGGTTGAGGTGATCCATGAAAATATCTACATATTAATATATATCTGTACATATATATATAGGCAATTGGAAAGAGCCTGAAAACCTTCCAGTGATGTGACATGTCTATTTTGGTGATACTAAGCTGCTATTACATCAATTGTGTTCAAAAATAACATGAAATAAAAATGCTCTGTAGGTGCCTTTTACTCCAGTAGAATGTCGAGTAACAATGTCATAGAGAGACATGAGGAAACTTGCACTACAGAATCTATCCCCTCAGTCTTCTTAATCTCTTTTACTTCCACAGGAAGAATTTTGTGGAGCCTACGACTGTTTCAAGTAGAGAAAGAAAGTATTACCTTTTTCTGATCTAACTTGCCACTCCCAGGGCAGTCCATCCCAGTGCTTGACCAATCTTTTGGAAAAAAAGCTTTTCCTAACATCCAACCTGAACTCCTCTGCCACAGCTTGTAGCCATTCCCTCTAGTCCTATTGCTAGTTACAAAGGAGAAGAGGCTGACGCTCACCTTGCCACAACTTTCTTTCAGGTAGTTGTAGAGAGCAATAAGGTCATGCCTGAGCCTCCTCTTTTGCAGACTAAACAATCCCAGTTCCGTCAGCTGCTCCTCATAAGACTTGTGCTCCAGACCCCTCACCAGTTTAATTGCCCTTCTCTGGACAAACTCCAGGCTTTCAATGTCTTTCTTCTAGTCAGGGGCTAAAAACTGAACACAGTACTTGTGATGCAGCCTCTCTATAACTTAGTACAGAGGGATGATCATTTCCCTGCTCCTGCTGGCAGCACTATTTCTGGTACAAGCTAGTATGCCATTGGCCTTCTTGGCTACCTGGGCATACTGCTGGTTCATGTCTAGATAAACCTCTATTATAGCTTGCATGTAACTAAATAGCAAGCATTACTTTCAGAGTGACCTATGAATTAGTGATTGGTGCATGGGTTTCCATACTTTTGGTTTGCCTGGTATGTTCTGAGAAAAGAGGAATTTTTGTGGGCTACATGTACGTAGGTTACTGCAAGTAATGTCTCCATGGAAACTACAACAGATACAAAGAGCATAATAACACTATTTGATAGAGCAAATTCTCAGCCTCATAATACTATTTTTTCAAGAAAATCACCACCACTAGCTGTGTATTTTCACCAGGGATGAATAAGAAACCACAGGCCATTCTTGTAAAAACCTGCACCAGAGGAGGAGACTAGCTGTCACAATTGCTGAAATCTACCACCTACCAACTCGTATTCACATCCACTGTTGGTGTTCATCAGTGTTGAGTCATCACCAGTGAATGTCAATGAGAGCCAATTTTCCACCTGGAGGAATTGAATTATCCACCTTTGCTTCTTATGCACTTCTGTGTCAGAGGTTATTTTGTCAGACCACCATCCTGCTTCCATCTGTCACACACAAAATGTGATGGAATATGGTCAGGAAGTTTCAGCCTCTACTACCACACTTTCAACATCTGTCTCTGTCACCATGGGCCAACACAATAAAGCAGGAGGCATTATTTTTGGAGCATCTCTTGTAAAATATATAATATAGTTTATGTATGTAAGTAACAAAACATTTCAATTTTTAATTTTTAAAAAGGGGGCGGGGGGGTGGGGAACCATAAAACTAGTAAGATATTTGATTTCATTTCTGTGAAATCAATGCACAAGTCTGTTTTTATAGTAGTGGTTGCAATTCCTAGTGAGTTCTCAAGGTGTTAGTGGGAGAGTTTTGATGAAATTTCATTCATTCTGTGCTTCATCCTTGATAACTGTTGTTCACAAATTTATGTACAATCAGAGAGCAATGACATGAATAAGATGGGGTGGTGAAGCAAGGAATGTTTGTCTCTGCTAAGAGAGGTCTCACAGAAGTCTGATGAAGAGACAGGATCAATGTTTGAGTTAAATATGTGATTGTAACTCTACACATTACATTTAAAAATTTGCAGGTAATTTATTTATGGGAACTGAAAATAGGGTCATGAGTACACAAAAGAAAAGAAAAGAAAAGAAAAGAAAAGAAAAGAAAAGAAAAGAAAAGAAAAGAAAAGAAAAGAAAAGAAAAGAAAAGAAAAGAAAAGAAAAGAAAAGAAAAGAAAAGAAAAGAAGAGAAAAGAAAAGAAAAGAAAAGAAAAGAAAAGAAGAGAAGAGAAGAGAAGAGAAGAGAAGAGAAGAGAAGAGAAGAGAAGAGAAGAGAAGAGAAGAGAAGAGAAGAGAAGAGAAGAGAAGAGAAGAGAAGAGAAGAGAAGAGAAGAGAAGAGAAGAGAAAAGAAAAGAAAAGAAAAGAAAAGAAAAGAAAAGAAAAGAAAAGAAAAGAAAAGAAAAGAAAAGAAAAGAAAAGAAAAGAAAAGAAAAGAAAAGAAGAGAAAAGAAGAGAAAAGAAGAGAAGAGAAGAGAAGAGAAGAGAAGAGAAAAGAAAAGAAAAGAAAAGAAAAGAAAAGAAAAGAAAAGAAAAGAAAAGAAAAGAAAAGAAAAGAAAAGAAAAGAAAAGAAAAGAAAAGAAAAGAAAAGAAAAGAAAAAAAGATTCTTTTCATCAGTCTTGAAATATAGTCTCAAATTCCTTTATCAAAACAGAAAGCATGGCTGCATGTTTTTCACTGTTTGCAGTACTGTTTTTGGCTAAAGTATCAAATAGTATAAAATTATTTGCCATAACCTGACTTACCTGTACACTGAGCTCCTGGTTTCAGTCACCATGATGTTAGTGGCAGATCTATGTGTGGTTGTTTCTAGGTGAGCACCTAGGGCCAGACCAGGCAGGTAGGTTAAGAAGACTAATCACCATGGTGGTGAGGGGCAGAGGCTGGGCCTCTTGACAGGCTGCGCCAGATTGCATGTTGTCCACAGTCCATGGGTTGGACATGCCTGGTCTAGCTGGAAAAATCCTGAAGGACAGAAACATAATGTGTTGGTGCGTATATCAGAAAACTCACTTTGCTTAATGGTGAAAGGATGTATGGACAGGCACTTAATAAACATAACTGCCAGCCTTGATCTCAACTGACTGTTGTTTAGTTAATGAATAGAAGATGTGTTGTGGATTTTGTGACTGGACAATGAAATAGAATGAAACATTGGTTCTGTTTGTACATACTTTCAGTAAAGAATAAACATCATGAAGCTTGCTTTTCTCTGACACTCAGATAACTTTTCTATCACTGCAAAAATGTTCCTGGAAATTATAGAATGTGAAAAGAAGCCTACATTGATGCTGTACATAAGCAGTCTCTTGATAGCAGTTGAGGACTCAGAACTCGTAAAAATTGACTCAGCAGATCATTTTGGTATCCCCTAAATTCCCAGACATTTAGGCATGGTTGTAGACATTTCTTTAGGCGCTTCACTGAATCTGGATGAAAAATAATATTTCAAGAATTACTTCAAAGTAAGCATTTTTTAAAATGCATGTCTGACATATGTTGCCAAAAACAAAGGCAACTTTTTTAACATAATAGCGGATAATGTTGACTACCTAAATTTGAACTGAAATATATATAATTTATTAATCATTTATATGTAATATTAATCATGTACAAAATGCTATAATGGAATTTTTTAAGATTCTGCTGCACTAACTGCACAATGGAATGTTTTTGTTTGTGTGTTTTTGAGAAGGTCTGAAAGATTTAAGTTACTTTCCACCATGATAACAAAAACTAGTTAGGATTTTTAGAAAGTTACAAGCAGTCACACAAGAAAATAGGCACACAATAGAAGCAGGCAAAAATAAGGAAGATGTAATTGAAGAATTTATGATAAATTTTATTTTTTATTTAATTCAGAACATGAAATGAATTATACTAATATGTTGTGCCAATAACAGTGGACGCTTCCGTAGAATATAAGTGGGGAAGACTCTTTTCTTTAAAAAGACCAACATTTTAAAGAATTATTTTTAAAGAATTTAAATTATTAGTTGTGAATAGAGAGGAGGAAATACTCATAGAAATAATAGCTAGGGCACTAGTTACTGGTCACAGGTTAAGTGGCTTTTAAAGGGTTTTATTAAACAAATCTATAAAATTTTAAAGATCTATATGTTTGCAGTCTTTTACTGAACTGTTTTTAAAAGAGAAGATTCAAAACTCACTAGAAGTATGCCTGTTCATTGAAACGAAATTCTGTAGCTATTACTTCTGGGCCGTGCATCCAAAAAAAGTTGTGAAAAATTCTGTCTCATTCTTAAAAAAATGAAAATAAGAATATATCAAATTTTGTAGTATATTATGCAGCTTTTACATGAATATTGGATTAACTTTAAAAGATAATCATTGCATCCCTCAGTTTTCCTCCCTGATTTTGAATAAAACCAAACCAAGATAAAAGTTTGGTCCAAATGATAGAATTTTTTCTTCTCAAGACCAGTTGAAGCTAAATTTTATCAAACATTTCTATATATACAACTGAACAAGGCAAGGAAAAATATTTTAAAACTCCTACACAATTTTTTTAGTTTCATGTCTTAGTGATTACAGTCTTCACAGATGCATATATTTGATTTTAGGAGGCATAATATGAGTAATTAATGATAACTCAGAAGTTGTCAACTAGTTAAGAAAATGCATAGGAAAGCAAATACATTTAAGAAAAGTCAGAATAAAATTAGTACTGTGGCAGTATTTGTTTTCCTGATGCTGCTTTTTTACATCCTATGAATTAAACTTATGCCCTTCCTCGTTCCTACTTTTTATAGGAATAATCCTTGGTCAATAGAAAATATATTTGCAATGCACACTGCACTTGCACAGGTTTTTATTCTGTTCAGATACAATCTGCATACAACGTATCTGTTTTTTCCAATAGCTACTGGAATATATAATCGCTCATAAACAATGTTACGGTTTTTTTTTTTTCTTCTTCATTAGGGGCTGATGTTATCAATTTTGATGGCCACGTAGTGCTACCATACAGATTCAGGAACAAGAAAATGAAAACATTGAAAGATGTCATCTCTCTGAAATTTAAGACCTCTGAAAGTGAAGGTGTAATTTTCCATGGAGAAGGACAACAAGGAGACTATATCACCTTGGAACTCAAGAAAGCCAAACTTTTTCTAAATTTAAATTTAGGTAATTTTTTTTTTTCTTTTTTTTTTTTGGTATGCTTTTGTGTCCTTTTTAACACTTGTTCTGGTTTCAGCTGAAATAAAGATGTCCTGGCTTTTGCTTAGTCATGGGAGCATGCCCATGGCCAAGCCAGGACAGGCCACTTAGTGGGAAAAAGAAGTCACCACTATACGCATGACTGCAAGGGGAGGGTGGAGCCAGGACAGGTGGCCAGAATTAGGCCAAGGGTTATTCTATAAAATATGACATGCAGAAGGTCATGACTACTACCCTCTGCTGATCTTCCACAGATGGGGAGGAAACTGCATCCCATAGTCTGAGGGGAATGAAGAAAGTCTTCAAGGCCTTGGGACAGTTGGTGAAAGGGTCTGGGGCACAAGTTATTTTCTCTTCCCTCCCTTCGTTTTCAGGTGATGACATGGGATGGAATAGAAGGATCCAGTCCATAAATGCCTGGCTACAAGACTGATGCTATAGGCAGGGCTTTGAGTTCTTTGATCATGGCTGGTTTTATAAGACACCAGACCTGACAGTAATACATGGAAAAGGTTTATTTCACAGTAGCAAAAGGGTTCTGGAACAGGAATTAGCAGGGCTCATCCAAAGACCCGTAAACTAAGTTTGAAGGGGGATGGGGATGTAGATTGACTTGGACTGGTGGAGAAGTGCTCTAGTATTGATGAAGGCCAGGACATGGGACAGACACCCCTTGAGGGTTGCTGGGCATTGGTTGGTATGGGGTAAGAACTTGCATTGCTGGCAGGCCACAGGTCAGCAGGGAGTTGTATTTATTGCTGTGGATTGGTCAGTAGGTAGAGAGTAATTGCACTGTGGCTGTATAAAGTATGCATTTATATATTTATAGTTGCATTTCTTCCCATTTTCCTCTTCTTTCTTAGTGTATAGTTTTTATCTCAACCTGCAATTCCTGTTTTTTTTTTTTTTTTTTCCCCAATTCTCTCCCTCATTCCATCTGGGATGGAAAGGGGGAGTCTGGAGAGAGTGAATGGCTGTGTGATGTTTAGCTACGTGACAAGTTAAACCGCAATTCTCAAAAGAACTTATATCCTTCTTTTTCTTCAGATATGGCAGGCCACATAATTTAATTTTGTGAAAATATTCATCATTCCTTTTATGTTGTTCTTTTTTACTTCCTGTCCTATGTCCCCCCACTTTGTGTGAGATAACATGAAAGTAAAATCAAAATGAAGATCAACAATATATTATTATTAGAAACTTGTTGGAAAGGATTGGTAGGGGATTGGGAGAACTGTATTTGCCTCAGCTATAATTTCATCTTCAGAAACTTGCAAAATTGTTGAGATTGGAAGGACTTCTAGAGGTCATCTCGTCCATCCCCCAGCTCAAGCAGAATCAGCTAGAGCAGGTTGCCCATAAGTACATCCAGAGCTTCAAGTATCCAGAGCTTCGAATATCTTCAAGAGTGGAAATTGTCATTATCTCATTTTAAGAACACAATCAAGTGGCTGTGTGAAAGAAAGATGCTGTTTTTAATGCTAGGGGAATAAGGATCACTCTTAAAAATCTGCAGCAAAAAAAGATTACTGCATGGGAAGCTACAGGCCACATGAGGTTCAGTAACCTTCCTACAAAGAAACAGAGCTTGAAGATAGGCAGGGAGAAGGTCCTGTTTGTTTTTTTTTAAGCTATACTATGAAGCACTGCACCCACTGAAGCTGGTGAAAATTCTCAGAAGGATCAATAACCTTCAGCAAAAAAGCAGTAAAGATCATTTGTAGGAAAATACTGTATTAAGCCATGGCAGTGTGATTTGCTAGAATGTGTTGTCAACTTGCACATCTTTACTGATTTTCAGTCATGCTCCAGGAACGCATTGTCTTCTCATGTATTTAAAACATAGAAGAATACACTGAGTCATTGGGCAGTGCAGCGATTTTTTAAACTTCTTGGTGAATTTGTCATTTGCTGCTTCACTTGAGATATATACTACCTACCTTTCTGGCTTATTTATGTCAGCCAGACTGCAGTGAAATATGACCTCTGATGAGCACAGCTACCCAGGCAAAAGTTTCCAGAAAGCACAGCAGTAAGCTGCAAAACTGTATTTACGTTAACTTTAATTGCCTCCCAGAAAAATTGCAGAATCACAGATGGCCAGGGTTGGAAGGGACCTCAAGGATCATGAATCTCCAACCCCCCTGCCATGTGCACAGCCACCAACCTCCACATTTAATGCTAGACCAGGCTGCCCAGGGCCCCATCCAATCTGGCCTTGAACACCTCCAGGGATGGGGCATCCACAACCTCTCTTGGCAGCTGTTCCAGCACCTCACCATTCTCTCTGTAAAGAACTTCCCCCTGACATCCAACCTAAATCTTCCCTCTCTCAACTTAAACCCATTTTCCCTTGTCCTGCTGTTGTCTACTCTTTCAAAGAAATGACTCCCCTCCAGTTTGTAGGCTCCCTTTAGGTACTGAAAGGCTGCAGTGAGGTCACCCTGCAGCCTTCTTTTCTCCAGACTGAAGAAGCCCAGCTCCCTCAGACTATCTTGGTAGGGAAGGTGCTCCAGTCCCATGATCATCTCTGTGGTCGTCCTCTGGACCCTCTCCATCAGTTCTGTCTTTCTTGTACTGGAGGCTCCAGATCTGGACACAGTACTCCAGATGGGTCCCCACAAGAGCAGAGTGGAGAGGGACAATCACCTCCCTGTCCCTGCTGACCACCCCTTTTCTGATGGAGCCCTGTATACCATTTGCTTTGAGCTGCAAGAGCACTGCTGGCTCATGTTAAGTTTATCATCCATCAGGACGCCCAGGTCCTTCTCTGCAGGGCTGCTCTCAAGGACTGCTCCTTTTACCTCATCTAGTGAAATGTGTCCCTACCCAGGGTGACACTTAGTAGAATGAAAAGGCTCTCACTGTGAGGGTGCTCAAACGTGGAACAGGTGACAGAGATACAGAGGATCTCAATCCTCCCCAGATTAACCAGATATAAGTAAGCTTCACTGAATCTAACCTAAAGAACCAACAACCAATGCTTGCAAGTTGTATTCCGTTCAGAGGCTTTCCTCAGAAAACGAGTCAAAGAAGAGAAGCTATGAAGCAGCGCTGAAGGGACAGCTGTCCCACTTACCCCATTAGTCCAGTGGACAGTTCAATGGTACAATTTTCTGCATCTATACAAGGCATAGAAAAAAATATAAGAAGTACCCAAGCAAAAGGGGTGCGTTGAGATCCTCTGGTACCATGGCAACACTGATGTCACCAAAAACAACACAACTAACTCAGTTTTCTTTAGTTCAGTAACAGTCTGTATGATTGTTTGCAATTTAGTCTTCATAGGAAACAGAATCACCGCTTTTCTCTCTACCTGAAGAGAATGTACACAGGGGTAAAATGATGGGGGGACAGACACACTTATACATGCATCACTAAGCAAGAGCATCCGTAAATAAAAGCATGCTACATAAATGCCAGCTGTGGCTAAACAAATAGAATCATAGAATCACTCAGGTTGGAAAAGACATTCAAGATCATTGAGTCCAACGACCTAACCTTACTACCCTAACAAGCCTCTGCTAAATCATCTATCTGAGCAGCACATCCAAATGGTTTTTAAACACATCCAGGGATGCGATCTTTTAGGTAACAAAGAACTTTTTTATAGCTATAGTTTTATAAAGTTATTCTCTCAAGTTGTTCAATATACTTAGAACCAAAAGGGCAACTATGTACCATGAGAAATAAAGAAAACAAGGAGAGAGAAAACGAAGGAAGAAAGGAAGTAAGAACATGTTTATATTGAACGAATTAAAAATCCACTACTTCAAGTTTCTGAAAAAGAAAAATAGAGATGTTACCATGCAAGGAATTAAGCAATAATTCTTTTTCCAGCAACCAATACAGAAATATGAAGTTCTGTTTGGAAAAATAAATGCTGAAAACAATTAATAATGTAAAAAAAATATTTATTTTCAGAACTTGCTAATTACATACATTCTTCTAAAAGTTTGAGGTTCCTTTATTAAAATAATTTTCTAATCTAGAAGTTATATAAGCACTTATGTGAAAAGGAAAGATTTATAGATTTCTCATGCAAAGGCTGCTCTGAAAGCAATGCCTTCTATTTTATTTTGTTGGCCCATGATATCAGAGGTAGACATCAGTAGTATAACAGTAGAGCGTTATAGTAGAACGTTCCCACCAATATCCCACTAGATTTTGTTGCCATGATGGCAGCATAGTGGCAGTCTGTGAAAATTATATCTGACACAGAAGTGCACATGAAACAAAGATATAACTGAATTCCTCCATGTGGAAAAAACAGCATCCATTGACATTCTTCAATACTTGATGAACATTCACAGAGATTTAACAGTCAGTGTTAGCATAGTGTGTTAGGTGGTGTGTTTCAGCAGTGGTGACAGTAATAGTGGATCAAATCTGCTGCTCCAGGCTTTTTTTTTTCTTTTTTTTTTAAACAATACGCGCAGCATACAAGCCCTTCTTCAATCACCACCAAAAATGCATAGCTAGTCATGGTGACTACATTGAAAAATAATCTTCTGTAGCTTAGAACTTATTCTATTTAAATGGAAACTATTATATAAGATTATGATGATACAATTTGATAAATGGGAAGCATTACTTTCAGAGCAAAGAAAATATTTAAGGGAATGTATTTAAATCTTATTTAATTTATTGTGACTTTCTAAAAGATAAACAAAGTCCAAGTGTCCCATAAAAAAAAAATTAGTATTTCTAAACCAATTTTTCTGAAGGAGGGCCACAAAGATGATCAGAGGGATGGAACACGTCCCCTGTGAGGACAGGCTGAGGGAGTTGGGCTTGTTCAGCCTGGAGAAAAGAAGGCTGCAGGGTGACCTCTTAGCAGCATTCCGGTACCTAAAGAGAGTCTACAAAGAGGAGGGAGTCAACTCTTTGAAAGGGTAGATAATGGCAGGACGAGGGGAAATGGTTTGAAGTTGAGGGAGGGAAGATTTAAGTTGGATGTCAGGGGGAAGTTCTTTACAGAGAGAGTGGTGAGGTGTTGGAACAGCTGCCTAGAGGGGTTGTGGATGCCTCATCTCTGAATGTGTTCAAGGCCAGATTTTATGAGGCCCTGGGTAGCCTGGTCTAGCATTAAATGGGGAGGTTGGTGGCCCTGCATGTGCAGGGAGGTTGGCGATCCACAATCCTTGAGGTCCCTTCCAACCCTGGCCATTCAGTGATTCTGTTATAACATCTGTACATTCATTGATTATACAGTATTCCATCAAAAAACCTTAAAAAATCTTTTAAAAATGAACTAGCAATACATACTCTTCTAAAGGAAATGCTGAATGATTTAAAAAAGTGTTCAAGTGTAATTGAAAAATGTTTGAGTATGCAACTGAACATTTTGGTGGGATATGTATGCATGTAAAATAGATCTTTTTTAAATCTGACTTTGATTATGCATCCACTGATGCATAACAAATGTACTTGTATGGGATACACATTGCTGTTGCAGATCACAAACCTGTGGTGCCTGAGAATATCCACCAGTAACTTCACTACAGCTAGACATTTAAAAATAATGGACTGCTCAATTTGCTGTGGTTTCAAGAAGTTGATACAAAAATAAAACATTTTTTGTATCAGACTAAATATATGTTAAAAGAATGAAAAATATATGTTAAATTTTAATATTTCATTTAAAAATTGTACCATTCTTAGGTGCTGAGTTGATGACAGGGCCTGCTGGGCTGCTGTGTGTGTCTGGGGTGCCCTGTGCTGGACAGCCAGAACCAAAATAGACCCATACCTATTACTGTTAACCACTAGAGATAAGAAATTAGCTGAAGTCTGTTCTCACTTACTTTCATACCAGAATAACAAACACTTGCAAAGAAACAATCACAACTATTTCTTCCTGGGGAGTAGGTAAACAACCCACACTTTAAATACTTACAAAAAAAAAAAAAAAAAAAAGTTATTTTTGATCCTAAATCTGCAAAACTCTACTGTTTGAGGAGTACCATGGAGCAAATGAGGAAAATCACCACTTTTTATGATCTTCAAGATAAGAAGTCCCCTCTATGTGAAAACAAATAAGAAAAATAAAAGAAAAAAAAAAAAAACATGCTAGAGAGTACATTAGAAAAGAATTAAGCTTTCAAACAGAGTATGTTTTCAAAGAGATCTTCAAATGCTTTCACAGTTCATTTCCCTCACTCTCCATTGTTTTAATACAAGTACTGAGACATGCACCTGTAATATCAGAAAAAGTAAATACCAAGCTATGCTTGCAGATGTTGAACTGTGACTATGCTGGCTGAAGATCAATTACATAGAAATTGTAGAAATATCCAGAATAAAAATATCTAAAGAGAAACAGAGAAAAAGAGGGTTGGATGCTTCGAATAACTCTTAAGTGTTCTATTCACTGTCACAAACAAAGCTACTAAGTTTACAGTGACTGCTGATAATTTTCTCAAATCTGTGATTCTTTTTTTCTCCAAAATGAAAAACAATTTTAATTACAATGATTTAATACAGTTGCTACAAATATGAGAACATGATTAGACAAAACATATGCTTCAAAATGTTTCTTCCTATCTATCATTTAATATTTTTATGCAGTTCCATCACTTCTATGGTCATAGAAGTCCATCTTTTCATTAAGACAGTTTAGTGAACATTATTATTATGAGTAATAAAATATTATGAGAGGTTGGAAAAGAACCATTTACATGGATTATGAGACCACATAAGTATCTTCACAATTTAGGTGGAAAAAAAAATTGTAAAAGAATAAATATGTATTCATATGTTTACATACATATGGACATATAGTTCATTCAGCATAGGGAGTTCCAGGGGCCATCAAGACACTTCATCAGTTTTTTGATCGTGAAGGTTTGTTTGTTTGTGAGCATAGGCTGATGAAACAAAATGTCCAGTATATCTATCTAGTGGCACTGGACAAAAGAAAATTGGTTAGGTTCCACACAAGTTAAATAGTGGCTTTCTTATCTACTTTAAATATTCCCTGTGATATTTTGATGTAATATATAGTTTTGGAGAGAATGGAGTTTCTGTGAAGTACATATGGCAACCATAGGAGAGAGTGATGGAGATATGAATAGTTGGTAGCAATAGCATGACAATGGCAAAGGAAATTACAAGTATCACAGAAATTTTTCTAATGATGAATACAGCTGATGAATGTGGAATTAATAGTGAAGAGGAACAATGGTTTCACTTAAAGTCACTACAGGCAAATAGGATTAACTTGTCAAAATCTGTTCAAGCTCTAATTTTTAGCACTTCAATATTTTCAAAACAGTTATTGTAAATATTCCTTTCAAATACTTATGGCTTAAGCCTTAACAGCATCTCCAAGTCTAATTTTTTTTTCTCTTGTAAATATTCACATGACCAAGATTTTGTTCACTGTACTATCTAAGGAGTAAATAATCTCCATAAAAAAAAATGTTCATTTCTTCATAAAATGATAAGGTCTGACTTGTTTATTTTTCTACTTTTCTCTCCTTCCTTAAAAAGAAATCAGACATACATCAGAATACTCTAACAGTAACATTTGACATAGCAAGATAGAACTAGTCCATGAGCAAAGGTATCAGTGACTCCATTCCACTCATGCCATAAGATTTCAGCACCCAGAAGTCCTCATAAGATTATCTTAAAAAGTGCTGTCAAAGACTGTTCAATAGGAATGCTACTGGTTTTTTTGTTGTTGTTTGTTTGTTTGTTTGTTTGTTTGTTTTGTATGCATTAATCTGCTGCAGTATTGTGATTGAAGGAACTATTCGTATGGCAATGATTCTGCAGGAGCTTATTATGAACTTCAAAAATCAGTGATAAAATACAATATATATTGTAGTTGTCATAGGCTCCAGATGCCTTGAATTTGCTGATTGTCTAAAAAATTCATAAATGGGAACATGACGAGAGACATCTATCTATCATGTCTCTTTACTCTCTGTCTCAAAAAGAGCTTGAATATAAATATTCCATCAGCTTTGCATTAATGAATTCAGTGGATACTTTGCCTTCTGTAACATTACTTTCTTTCCTATGACTTGCTTTTTGATAAATTTTTCCTATGGTTTGCTTTCTGATAAATTATGTCACTGCAAATGTAAAGATCCTTTCTCCTCTTTTGAGTGTATTAAATATATTATATGTACCTGAAACTCTACAAAGGGGATGGGGGGCAAAATGCCTCCTATACTGTCAGAAAAGAGCAAGTCTGACACTGCCTTATGACACTAAATATGGACAAGTCTCTGGAGCTGGACAACATGTATCTCAGAGTCCTGAACTAACTGACTGATGTGGTTGCCAAGCTACTCTAAATCATTTCTGAATATTCATGGCTGTCAGGTGAAGGTCCTGGCAAGTGGAAAAAGGAATCATCACTCCCATTTTTAATAAAGGGAGAAAGGAAAATCTGGGAGACTATCGACCAGTGAGCCTTACCTGTGCCAGGGAAGATCACAGAGCAGAACCTCCATGAATCTACTCTAAGGCATGTGCAAGAAAGGGGAGGGGGGTGATTCAAGAATGCCAACACAGCTTCATCAAGGATAGACTATGCCTGACCATAGAAGTGCTCAGGTTGGAAAAGACCTCAGAGACCATCAAGTCCAACCACAACCTAACCAAACTTACCCTAATTCTAACAACCCTCTGCTAAATAATGTCTCTGAGCACAGTAAACAAATGGTTTTTAAACACATTCAGGAAAGGTGACTCAACCCTGCCTCTGGGGAGCCTATTCCAGTGCTTAACAACCCTTTCTGTAAAGAAGCTTTTCCTGATATCCAGCTTAAACTTACTCTGGCACAACTTGAGATCATTTTCCGTCATCCTGTCACCAGTGAGAAGAAACCAACCCTGCACTTGCTGTAAGCACCTGTCAGGTACTGGAAGAGAGTAATAAGGTCTCTCTTCAGACTCCTTTTCCCCAGACTAAACAGCCCAATTCCTTCAGTCGCTCCTCATACGGCATATTTTCCAAGCCCTTCACAAGCCTTGCAGCCCTTCTTTGGACCTGCTCGCACCCCATGTCCTTTCTGTATTGAGGTGCCCAAAACTGAACACAGTACTCGAGGTGAGGCCTCACCAGTGCTGAGTACAGGGGCCAAATTACTTCCCTAGTCCTGCTCACCACACCATTCCTGATCCAAGCCAGGATGCCACTGGCCTTCTTGGCCACCTGGGCACACTGCTGGCTCGCATTCAGCTGACTGTCCATCAATATACCAGGGTCCCTTTCTGACAGGCAACTTTTCAGCCACTTCTTCCCAAGCCTATAGGGTTGCCTGGGGTTGTTGTGACCAAAATGCAGTACCTGACACTTGACACTATTGAATCTCACACGGTTCACCTTGGCCCATCAATCCAGTCTATCCAGGACCTTCTGTAGCACCTTTCTCCCCTCTGGCAGATCAACACTCCCTCTCAATTTGGTGTAGACTGCAAACTTACTGAGGGTGCACTCAATCCCCTCATCAAGATTGTTAATAAAGATGTTAAATAGAAGCGGCCCCTGTACTGAACCCTGGGGAACACTGCTCATGACCAGCCGCCAACTACATTCAACTCCATTGATCACAATTCTTTGGGCTTGGCCATCCAGCCAGTGTTTCACCCAGCAGAGCATACATCTATTCAAGCTATGGGCAGCCACCTTCTCCATGAGAACGTTGTGAGGGACAGTGTCAAAGTCTTTACTGAAGTCCGGGTAGATCACATCGACAGCCTTACCTTCATCCACTAAATGGCTCACCTTGTCATAGAATGAAATCAGGTTCGCCAAACATGATCTACCATTTGTAAACCCATACTTACTAGGCCTGATCCCTTGGTTGACTTTTAATTGGTCCATTATGTCTCCTGAGATTATCTGTTCCATAATCTTCCCTGGTACTGAGGCGAGACTGATAGACCTGGAGCTACCAGGATCACCTTTCCGTCCTTTTTGAAGATGGGTGTCACATTTGCCAGTCTCCAGTCCACTGTGACATCCCCGGTTAGCCAGGACTGCTGAAGGATGATGAAGAGTGGCTTGGAAACCACATCCACTAACTCCTTCAGCACTCTAGATGCAATCCATCTGACTCCATGGACTTTTGAGCATTCAGCTTCTGGAGCAAGTCCAAAACCATCTCATCATGGATTATGCAGGGCCTATTCTGTTCCCCATCCCTATCTACCAGTGCAGGAGGCTGTGTTCCCAGGGAGTAACAAGTCTTACTATTAAAGACTGAGGCAAAGAAAGCACTTAATACCTCAGCTTTATCCTGATCCTTGGTCACCATGTTGCCCTCGGTGTCCAACAAGTCATGGAGGTTCCCTCTAGCCCTCCTCTTGCTGTTGATATATTTATAGAAATATTTATTGTTGTCTTTTATCTTAATGACCAAGCTCAGTTCTAACTGGGCTTTGGTTTTTCTAATTTTCTCTCTGCACAGCTTCACTACATATCTGTAATCGCCTGGAACAGCTTGAAAAGCGGGCTCATGTAAAATCAAATGAGATTCATCAAACCAAAATGTAAGGTGTTGCCACTTGGGTTGGAGCAATCTCAGATATGTGAACAGACTGGGAGAAGTACTCAACGAGAGCAGCTCTGTCAAGTAGAACTTGGGGGTCCTAGTGGATAAAGAGCTGGATGTGAGCCAGCATTGTGCACTCGCAATTTGGAAGGCCAACAGTATACTGGACTGCCTCAAAAGAAGGGCAGCTAACTGGGTAACGGGAAGAAGTTGTCCCCCTCAGTTCTGTTGTTGTGAAGTCACACCTGAAATACTGTGCCCAGGTCTTAGGCCCTGAAGACAATAAAGATGTGGAGCTGTTGGAATCAGTCCAGAGGGCAGCCACAAAGATGATCAGAGGGCTGGAGCACCTCTCCCGTGAGGTTCAGGAAGTTGGGCTTGTTTATACTGGAGAGGAGGATTGTTTTTCTGGGGAGACCTCATTGTGACCTTCCAATACTTCAGAGGAGTTTATGAACTGGCAGAAAACCAACTTTTTTCATGGTCTATTAGTGAGAACGGGCAAGAATGGTTTTAAATTAAAAGAAAGGAGATTTAGGTTAGATGATAGGAGGAAATTTTTTATTCACTGTGGTAAAGGACTGGAAAAGGTTGCCCAGAGAAGATGCAGATGCTTTTTCCCTAGAGGCATTCAGTGCCAGTCTGGATCAGGCCCTGGGCAACCTGATCTAGTGGTTGATAACTATGTTCATGTGAGGGCATTGGAACTACATGATATTTAAAATCCCTTCCAACATAAGTCATTCTATGATTTTAAAATGAAAGCTACAACTCCCGTTGACTACAGTATATTTTTTTTTAATGTTAAATATTTTGTTTGCTTCTCTTCCCACACAGTTAAAATCTTTTCTAAATTTGACATCAGCACTTATTCACAGAGAGAAATGTAAAGAACATTTTCAATCTTACTGTAGAGGGAGCCTTTAATTTATTTATTTATTTATTTATTTATTTATTTATTTATTTTTGTGACTTCGAAGAGATCTATTAGAAAGTAACGTCACAGATCTCATCTGCAGTTTCAAACATAGAAAAATCTCAAAGCAAGAAGGCAAGCAAATAATTAAATGAATAAGAGCACCTTGAAAGGAAATATTTTGTAATTTTACAAAATTCTCTAGGGAATAGATGTCATCTCTAATTCTCTTTTAAAGTTGAACCTTTTTTTTAATTCACATTGCTGTGTAAGGAAGAATGTGGTTTCCATTTCTGACACACAAAAAATAATGTGTATTTTATCAGCATACTCAAGAAAAATAAGAACAAATCAATATGGCAATTAATGACCACGTATTTCAATATGTGGTTTAATGAGAGTTCTTAATACTCTGAGACTAATAACCAGATTGCTGTATTGTGCAATGAAATATTTTTTTAAGCACTAAGTTTATGACTTTCCAATTAAACCTTTACTATGAGAAAATGTGCAAGTTCTACATCTGAAATATGTTCTCAAATATTCTCTAAATAAAAGACTGCATTCAATATAAACCTACAAACTAGAAGAAGAATATATGATTGTAAGGTATTAAGCAACCTTTTGCTTTAGGTAATGTTTCAAAAATTTTCACAAATTGGATCAGATGCCCATGTTTTAATCAGGCTAAAAAAATTGCTACTTATCTATACAGTCAGTTTCTTCACTGACAGCAGGATTAATCTGCAAATCTCACTGGTTAATGACAATGCTTCAATATACAATACTAATTATAGGGCTAAAAACTTTGCTCCTGCTGAATTCCGTATCTATGGAACAATGTAACTTTACATAAGTTGCTCCAAATAATGCATTTGAAAACAAGTTTGGAACTCTCAAACATTATTCTGTTTTTCCAAGAAGTCATAAGACAGTGAACTTTTCTTCTCAACTGCGCTGCTGCTGTCTACTGGTTTCAGCATACTGACTCAAGGACAGCCTGATTCCTGCTTCTAAAATCTACACAGTATTTTAGGAGAGGTTTCTTTTGTTTCTTTGTTTTGTTTGTTTGGGAGGAGAAAGAAAAAAAAAGTTCCTATAGACATATAAATGTAAAACATTATTATTAATGTCATTAACAAAATACTGAAATAACTTATAATACTAGCAGTTCAATGCTTCTCTTCGAGGAAAACAAAAGGTTAGGTTTCTTACTTCAGTTGTCTGTGAAGACAAATTTTATCAGTATTTTTTTAGTTGATTCATTATTTCCTTGATAGATGTGTTTTATTTTTCTCCAGAAATATGCAGTCTTTCAAGCAGACAACTTTTCATCCAGTGACAGAAATAATTTTGTTAGCCAACTATGCTTTTCCTCACATTTAGTTTCAGACTCCAAATTCATCTTGTAACGTGCTTACAGTGCATTAGATATCAATTTAATTAAAAAAAAAAAAAAAAGGAAACAAAACAAAAACCTAAAACCTTTTGCTTGTAAATATTTTTGGCTAAAAAACAAAAAAACAAAAAAACAAAAAAAAAACCCTACAACTTAAAAATATTTTCTTTTTTTTGTTGTTGTTTAAAAAAGTGTTGGATTAAAAAAAAAAAAAGTTGGTTTCTGTCTCCATATACTTGTATTTGTATTCAAAGTAGACATACTTAAATGTAAAAAAATGTAATCATGATGTGAAATCAACCATGTTATAGTGTTGGCTACACTTAAAACAGCATATAAAATATTTTAGTAGAGTGAAATCACATAGCCAAGTAAAAGCAACAGAAATCACAAGATATTTTTGCTAGTTAATTAACATAATTGCTAGTTACCATGACAAAGTGTTTCAATAGGTCTTAAATCACTTGATGTCAATGGAAGAGTCTTCAAGATAGGTGCTTCTTAACTTGTTCTAACATTTTTTTTTTTTTTTTTTAAGATAAATCTCAAGTATTTATTTCCCCTAAAACACCTACAAGAATACTGTACTAAATTTGCATAGAAATAGGACATCAGACATTTACAGTTTGCAGGCATGTGGACTTCACGTAAGCACCCACAGGATCAAATTCAAGGAATGGTATTTAGAAACTATACTTGCTTTTCTTAAAACTTGATCTGTTGTGCTCTTAACCACTTGCACCATTGCTCATCTCGTTTTTTTTTTTTTAGAAGAGATTCTAAAGTTATACTCAAATATTAAAGGAAAAATCTCCGAAAAACATGTCATATTTAGACAAGATGAGCTTCTTCAATTGAATTTTTACTTGTTTTATTTTTATCTTTGTCATCAGGCAATGAATTATGTCTTGTTTCCCTCTCAAGACCCAGCATGAAATGTATCTGAATGCTATCTTTTCCTCAACTGGTCTATTCAAGTCTTCTGCAAAAACAATTTTGAAGATCAAAAGTAGTGATTTCAAAGCACTCTTACTAATTCTAATGCTGTATTTCCTATAGAAGAGCTAACTAGAAACTCAGAATAAAGGATACAGTAAATATTAAATTAAGCTCCAGTTATTACAATTAGTAATCCTGGAATATCTTCATGCATTTTAGCAAAAAGCACTTGAGATTCAGATTTAATCTGAAATTCAAAGACAGTTTCTATTTAGATTTTTTTTTTTTTTTTAAAGGAATATAATGGAAAAACTTACAGTAGGAGCAGCCGTAGACCTCAATTCTTAACCCAATTTGGCCTTCTCCATTCCAATCTAAAGGAACTATACGTACATAGCGAGCAATGACTGGGTGTTGCAAATCATGTCGGACCACACTATCAGAGTTTGTGTTTCCAGGAAATGCCTAAGGGAAAGAATAAGAAAATTATTTTATTATTTCTATCTCATACACTGTAAAGATTCTGTTATGAAGGAAAATTTTAGGTAGTGAAGACCTCGGAGTGACTAGTTAGCACTTAAGTTTGGTTAAAATGTTTTCTTTGATACTGAGCAAATGAACAGTGGTTTTAAAAAGTTTTGTAGTGCTCACAACACAAACACTGTAGCACTGGAACCTCGTGCTTTCTCCACAATAGATACAGTAAATTCAGATAAGAGCTGCTGCTAGATAAGAAAGTATTTTGCATCACTGATCCATTGCTCAGTTACTAAAACATTTATAAAGATGTCCAAAAGGGTTGTTCTGTGACAAGATACCCATCCTCTAACAGATTACAAACAGCAGTCACTGTCTTGTAAACAGAAACACTGATATATCCTATTTCCTACAGCAGACCCTCCAATTTCTCAAATTTCCAGGAATACAAAGATCTTTCTTTATTTTTTATGTACTACCTTCTGGAAAATGAGCACACAGTTTCTCTCCTAACCATAGTTACCTCCCACAGCAAAATCAGCTCTTTTTTGACTTTGGAAGTCAAAAAAGTACAAAACACAGTACTCTGTCATGGTTTTATAATTTTGTTATCGGTATTCCACACCAAACATCATGTAAAGCACGGGTAATTAAAGAGTTAATACTCCAGTTCCGTGGACTGACAACTTTCTGGATGCCTGGTTCTCAGAAGAAAGGAAGAACTACACATCCCAGGGGACTTCATGTTCAGAAAGGAAGATAAGCCATGGGAGGGAGTCATGGGATCTTGCTCTCTGGCTCTCTTGCTCACTGCCTAGCAGTGTGTGGGTCTGCTCCCCAACCGTGTGCCTTCAGTTCAAAGTAGGCCTTTTAGTTTCGGACACTCTCTCTCTCTTATTTGATTTATTAGCCTCAATTTCAATTATATTATATTATATTGTGTTATCTTGCATTCCGATATCATGTTTAGTAAAATTAAGTTTTCCTCCTTAGATTGTTGCTGCTGTTCTGGTTTCTGGGCCCAGCTCCCATCTCCCTTCCCTTCCCCCTTTTCCGTCCTGTTTTTGGGCCAGGGGGCCTATGGGCTTGCTGTCCCCTGTCGAGGGCACACGTTGATCTAGATAACTCCGTGACAGACACTCAAGTAAAATTTAAAAATGACTGAAGTAAATTCAGTGCTTCTTTTGTAATTTTGTACCTCTTGGTAAAAGATTTCATAGTACTCTGCTTAAAAGTAAATGATATCTATCTGTTAACATAACAGATTTTATTGTCTTTTCATCTCATGCACAAACCATTTGTTTTCTAATGGTAAATGTTAAAGATTGCCATTTAGTTATTTTCAGCATTTTCAGAGAAACATCATAAGTCTTCATGAGTAATTTTCAATAAAACGAGTATCTTGGAGCAGTAAACAAAGAAAGGTGATCTTTGCCACACAAATAAACCCATATAGAATCCTATAATACATTCAAGTACTGGAAATAAAAAGAAATGAAGAAACAACTAGGCTGTAAATATATCTACTGCAAAATATAGTCATCAAAATTTTGTAAAGCCAAAAATTTAGGTTGACACTTTGCATATAGATACAGCACTAGATATTTCAGATGAGTATCCATCTTGTATACTGCACAGTAGATCTAGGTGTAGGTAAAGATTCACAGAACCCTTTCCTTGATGAGCTAAAAAAAAATAATGCATGTAATATTTTTTATAAGGTTGGTTGTTTGTACTGCTGCAATTATTGTGCTAAATAATGATGAAGACACTCGTGGCTTCATAGTAAAACTTGTTAGGTACAAAAATTAATGCCTGTGAAGCACTTCCATATTTGAGTGCTAAGCATTTATGAGAAATACAATAGTTCTGTATTCTGAGCTGAATAGCAGACAGACAACAACAAAAAGCACAGGCTGAACAAGAACTAAACAATCTATTGAATAACTGCCTACCATCTCAGATTTAATGCTGTTATGTCCTTGTTAGCAATGCCTCTGTACCATCAAAAACTATGGCAGAAAGTCACAGAGATTCAAAGGACCGCTTTGCAACAAGCTCCTCGTATACTGCATGAACATTCTTTCATCCCTGCAGCACTCTCAGCTAAATCAGGATCGCCCCACAGAAATAATTCATTTTCACTGCTAACAGTCTTGCGAATTGGCCTACCACAGCTAGTACCATTTTCAAGACCTGCTGCTTTGTGCTGCCAATCAAGTTTCTTAGCTCCTCTCCCCCCTGCCCCAATGGCAGTCACACTTCATGATCTCTGCTTTCCATGCTGGAGCTGCAGCCAGTTGGACTTAGATTTCTCAAGTCCCTTTCAGTCTCAGGAGGGAATAAAACAGCCAGAATGGAATGGATGCAATGCGGCTCTCTCTAGGACACCTGCTGCCTCAGAAGAGTTCACATCTACTGGACAGCTACAGAGCTCCTACAAAAGCATCACACACAAACAAGGAAGGAAAGAAAAACCCAGGACACTGTGCAGGGGTCCTACCTCTCACTAGGTGATACCTGTTCCGTGTACAGAGGATGGACATAAACTGCACCTCATCTGTTCCCCACTTCTTCTCCCCCGCTTCGTACAGGCACTTCAAGACATTAGGGGTGACAAAGTAAGGCTCATGGAGAAGACTGGGCGTACAGGAGATCTTAAATCCCTTGCAGCTAGAGCACTGCTGGCGCGTACTTGTCTAGATCACGGATATTTTCCAACAAGCACCTACCAGGCACAGCAACCCACAGCCAAAATCTCATTGCCCCTGCCAAGTAGCCAGCCTGTCGAGAGACCTCTCATTAGAGACTTGCAAACAAGGCTAAAAGCATTATTTCCATTTCACAGGCTGGCTTCTCTTCACCATGCATCACCTGCTCAAGAATAGATTGGGAAGCACGTTACTACGCACCTGAGCATCTTGCTGAGCATGGGCATCATCCACATACATTCCTTCATCTCTGTTTCCCTGCAAAGACACGAGGATAGAAGACTCAGTTCACCAGAGCATCTACTGGAAGCAACTCCTGAGAATTCCCCGTTCATGAAAAGCTGCTGGGGATGGATAATGGAGTCCTTCAAAGGGAACACTAGCTTACAAATGAAATGCAGCTCAGATGTACTTTGGGCTTCCTTCTGAAACGAGCAGCAACCCACTTTACTGGGACATTTAAAGAAGAGCCCACAGCACTCATGCACACCCAGAGTCAGAGTTCCCTCCCCGGAGAGGCTGGGTTTGAGGAGCAGGTCATGGGACACACAGGGTGAGAAAAAGCCAGCCTGGAGCTCCTCACCACTGAGTGCAGAGCTGTGCCCACAGCTCTGAACATTCACCCCCTTCTCCCCTCAGCTTGGCTCACCGTTGCGAGGGACACGAGGACCCTTCGAAACATGGGAGATGTGTCAGATATGATGCCATCCTCAAGGGAGCAGCCATATTCCAGCAAGAACACACACACAGCACCCGTTAGGAGCAGGGCCACCACCTGGGTGCTGCCCACAACATTTGCCAGCTGTAACCTAGCTAAGTACAGAACTGTGCCCAGGGCTCCCAGCAGCACTGCAGCACTCCAGCCATCATCATTAGTGCTACAGCCTCCAATTAAGAAGCGCAGACAGAAGGAAACTGACAAGAGAGCCTTTCGCACTCCTTACGAAGCTTGTAGTTCTCATTAATGCGACAAATCTCTCCATTGGTGCGAGAAGCCAGAATTTCCATTGGGCAACCTTCATCTGCTCCTGCTCCCTAGGGAATCACCAAGGCAAGACTTAAGATACCAGCACCTGCTTGTGACGTGCAACCAGGTTTCTTTAAGAGAGAGAAGACATGCATAACAAAGCAGTAAGTCCTTGGCCAGAACTTAAGCAATACAAAAGGAAGATTTCCAAACCTTCACAGCCCTCCTTAGTTTGTGCACGTCATACATGGTGGTGGGAGTCATCACCCCAATGATCACCCTCTCAAAATTCCCACTCAGCTCCAACTTCAAGTCATCAATCAAATCCTAGAAGGCAAAGAGGAGAAAGGAGTTGGCAGAAGGGACGGCCTTTGAGGACAGAGGAACTGAGCTGTTCAGCACTCCTCTTCAGGCTCCAACCCTCCTTGCATCAACAACTGCTCTGAACTGAACAAGAACAAAACAACCTTGGTCAGGTGAAGTCTCTGCCGACCTTTCTCTTGTAGAGATTGGGTCGTTTTTCACTTTGCGCCCAAGTGACACAACCACGTTCATGCATCTCTGCAGACCACCCACCCTGCCAGTAGTGCTCTTAGAGGTGATCAGAACTTGCTGACGCTGGGAAACATTTAGTTTGGTCAAGACGTCAGTGATGGCATCTTCATCCGTGCCTGCAAGAAACAAATGGAAGCTAGTCAGGATGCTTGCACAAGGATCAGAAGTGCCCTCTGGTCTTGTGCCACCTCCAGTCCCTCACACAGCCGGCTCTCAACAGCTCCAGGACTACATCGATGCACACAAAGCTGCCAGGACCCACGCCACCAGAGCAGCTGCATTTTGGGACACGAAGGGCAGTTCTGTTTCCACTTTCCAACAATTTTTAGGGCAGTTGTGCAGCAGAGCAGTGCAAGCAGCTATGCTTCCCTCTATCAAACCACCAGAGCAGCCATTCGCAGTGCTGGGGAAAAAATAAAAGTTGACCATGGAGGGAGATCAACTTAGCAAAGCCCTTCATGGCCTTCCTGAGAGCCTGCGCTTCTTGCTCAGCGCTGAAACTTGAGACCCCCTCGATTGTTGCCTAAGGCCACAAGAAAAGGATTTAGCAAAGGCAGACCGACGCACGCAGAGTTGAACTGGAAAAAAAAAAGAAGACAAACATAAAAGATGTGAACACAGAGATAGTAAAACTCCACCCACACAACCGATGCTTCTCTCTCACTTCTGTCTCACACGGCAGCCTGTTCTAGTGGGACTTCCCAAGCATATCAGAAAGAAGCCACGGGGGCACAACTGCATGGAGAACATATCTCCATACTGCTGCCCACGGAGTACCTGGTTTCCAGTGAAACAAAAGCTGGACCACCCGGCATCTGTGTTCAGGCCCACCAGGCCTTCTTCCTAGCAGTTCTCCACGTCAATCATAAAGCAATGCGCTCCCATCATAGCCCTAGTCCTGACTTCTCTGGTAGCAGGTAAGGACCAGTATTCTGCACCATTCCTTTTGCTCTGCTCGGCACTGGGGAGGCTGCAGCTGGAGAACAGCGTCCAGCTCTGGGCTCCCAGTACAGGAGACAGCTGGACATGCTGGAAAGAGTCCAACGCAGGGCTACCAAGATGGTGAAGGGACTGGAACACCTCTGCCATGACAAGAGGCTGAGAGAGAGGGGGCTGCTCAGCCTGGAGAAGGGGAGCTCAGGGGGATCCCACCCACGGCTGTAGAAGTTCTGCACAGAAGTTTGTCCTGATATCCAACCTAAACTTACCCCATGCCTGTGTGTCCTGCGGAACCCCACAGATGTGACAGTGGGCTGCTTCTCAAAGGAAACCAGTGCTCGGCGTCGGGAGCGGTGGAGGAAGCAGCTGATCCTGCCAATAACGCTGCCATCGCGCGTCCCTCCCCGGGACTCCCACACCTTCCTCTCCCCAGCCCGGCTCGGCTCCTCGCAGGCTGCAGACACTGCTGAGGCACTCGCGCTCCAGGCCGTCATCTTCTTCCCGTGCCGCCGGACCGCTCTCTGCAGGGCTGCGCTGAGCTCCTGCTGCTGCACCAGAACCGCAGCTCCCGTGCTGACGGACGGCGGAGCTTCGTGCCGGCACCCACAGCACGCGGCCCCCGGGCTGCTGGCGGCACGGCAGGATGCTCCCGTCCCCGCCTCCCTCCCACCGCCCCTCGGCTCCGGCATCCTCCCGTTATCCGCCTGAGGAAACGAAGGCCCCGCACAGGGCTCTGGACGGGCTGACCGACGGCTGATGCCAACGGAACGACGTTCAACACCGCCACGCGCCGGTCCCGCACTTCGGTCACGACGACCCGAGGCATCTCTGCAGGCCGGGGGCAGAGCGGCTGGAAGGCCGCGCGGAGGAAAAGGATCCGGGGGCGCGCAATGACGGCGCGACCGCGGGCGCAAACGACCCCGCCGGGAGCGCCCGCCCCGTTCCGCGGGCCGACCAATAGGAGAGCGGGAGAGGCGGGGCCGAGCGCGGGCTCTCCGCCAATGGCGGCCGCGGGATTCCGTGCCGGGAAAGCGGCGCTCCGCCGCCCCGCGTCCCCGCCGCCGCCCGCCCCGCGCCTCGGGGCCCCGTCCGTCCCGCGTCAGAACGGAGCCGTCCTCCGGAGTCGGCGTCGCGGCGGGGCGCCGCCGGCTGAGAACCGGCGGCTGACTGCGAGCGGCGGGACGCCCGGTGTCCGGGAGCGGCTCCTGGCCGAGCCGGGCAGCCCCGAAAGAGAGGGACCGACCCCGCCGATCGAGACGCGTTCGAGCCCGGCAGAGTCGGGCGGCCGCCTTCGGTTCCGGCTCGGCTCGGCTCGAACGGTCAGCAGCGCCGTGCTGAGCCGCTGCCCCGCAGGCGGAGGACTCGACTGCCGTTTTCTGTATTCACGTCTGTCCGAGAAGAAAGCTGGCGGCGCTGGCGCTGACCAGGGAGAGGGAGGCCGGGGGCCGGAAAGCTCTCGGGCTGCGGCTCCAGGGCAGGCAGAGGAAGTCACGGCGCCGGTGACATCAGCCGGGCTGCTGGGACCTGCGTGCTGTCACGCTGCGTTTCCGTGACGACGGCGGGCTCTCCCCGAGGAGCCGAGGGCAGCTTTGCTGCTGAGTTCGTTACCCGACGAAGCCCGACGCGGGGGGGCTGGGCAGACAGTCTTGCCAAAGAGGCCCGTGCTACAGCAAGATTGACAGCACGACGCCTTTTGTTCCCCTTGAGCCCTGGCCAGGCTTCGGGGCGAAAACCAAGAGGAGAAAGAGGGCAGTGGCTGTTCCCCCGGACTGCTCCGTACATTGGTTTACTCTGTGCTAGAAAGGCTGGAGCTGCTTGCAGCGGCTCTGGATGCCTCACTCGTGGGATGGATGCATTGCTGTGCAACTTCCCCATGGCTGGGAGAGGTTCTTCAGATCCTCCCTGCAAACGGGGCTCCCCAGTGACTGCGGATCTGGCTGATGGTAAAGTGCTGGGGCTATTGGTCGTGGATCTTTCTTCACCACTGTGTTCACGTGGCAATGAGTAGGCCCACTGCCTTGCTTATTCCCTTTACTGCTAAGCTTCTCTTTTGGCTATAGACGCTGCCAATATTACTGTTGGTTTTATTTTGTCATAGGCAGTAAAATAAGCCTATCCCAAAGACGTTGGTGTCTTTGTTGCAGCTGTTGAGCCCACCGATTGGCACAACAGCATTAACACATGATGGGCACGTAACTTGGACATCAGGAACGTGACTTCAAAGGCTTCAAAGCATCGGGAATGTCTCCTTTGGAGAGAGACTGAGAGGTTTGGGCTTGTTGAGCCCGGAGAACAGAAGGCTCATGGGAGACCGTGTGGCTGCCTTTCAGTACACGGGGCCTCACAGATCACCCTTGCTGAGGGTGAGCACTATTCCCTCATTGAGGACATTGATGAAGATGTTGAACAAGACCGGACCCAGCACCGACCCCTGAGGAACACCGCTGGTTACAGGTCTCCAACCGGACTCTGCACCGCCAACGACGACCCTCTGCGCTCTGCCAGTCAGCCAGTTCTCAACCCACCTCACTGTCCACTCATCTGTCCACACTTCCTCAGCTTTGTCATAAGGATGTTGTGGGAGACGGTATCAAACGCCTTGCTGAAAGCAAGGTAGACTACATGCACTACATCCACCCAGCCAGTGACAACATCGTAGAAGGCTACCACGTTGGTCAAGCATGCCCTCCCCCTGGTGAACCCTTGCTGATTACTCCTGATAACCTCCTTTTCTTCCAGTTGTCTGGAGATGGCATCCAGCACAAGCTGTTCCATCACCTTTCCAGGGACAGAGGTGTGCCCAGATGGCCAAGAGGGCCAACAGCATCTTGCATTAGAAATAGCGTGGCCAGCAGGAGCAGGGAGGGAATCATCCCCCTGTACTCAGCCCTGGTGAGGCCACGCATTGAGCACTGTGTTCAGTTTTGGGCTGCTCACTACAAAAAAAGACATTGAGGCCCTGGAACGTGTCCAGAGAAGGGCAACAAAGCTGGTATGGGGTCTGGAACACAGGCTTTACGAGGAGCGGCTGAAGGAGTTGGGGTTGTTCAGTCTGGAGAAGAGGAGGCTCAGAGGAGACCTCATTGCAATCTACAACTTCCTGAATGGAGGCTGTGATGAGGAGGGGTTTGGCCTCGTCTCCCAGGCAACAAACAGGACCCGAGGAAATGGCCATAAGTTGTACCAGAGGAGGTTTAGGTTAGACATAAGGAAGAACTTGTTCTCTCAGAGAGCAGCCAGGCCCTGGAATGGCTGCCCAGGGAGGTGGTGGAGTCGCCGTCCCTGGCAGTGTTCAAGAGGCATCTGGATTAGGAGTTACAGGATATGGTTTAGTGCTTGTGGTAGCAGTGGTGATGGAAGGATTGTTTTTTTCTCCTTTCCTTTTTCTTCTTTTCTTCCCTTCCTTTCCTTTTTTTCCTTTTTTCATTTTGTTTTCTGTTTTCCATCTTTTCTTTCCCTCTCCCCTTTTCTTTCCCTCTCCCCTTTTCTTTCCCTCTCCCCTTTTCTTTCCCTCTCCCCTTTTCTTTCCCTCTCCCCTTTTCTTTCCCTCTCCCCTTTTCTTTCCCTCTCCCCTTTTCTTTCCGTCTCTTTTCATCTCTTCCCCTTTCTTTCCTTTTTTCATTTCTTTTGATTCATTTTGTTTAGTACTTTCTTACTTTTCATCTTTTAGATTCCTTTCTAAAAGAAAAGATAGAATGGGAGACAATAATTAAAGAAACAAAACCTGCTTTGAAAGCCATGGGGCTGGATGGATTGAACCTTGGGGTGCTGAGGGGGTTGGCAGATGTGGCTGCCAAGCCGCTCTCCATCATCCTTCAGCAGTCCTGGCTAATTGGGGATGTGTCCTGGCTGTCCCTGAACGTGTTTAAAGAGCTCTGGATGTGGTGCTCAGGGACATGATTGAGTGGTGGGTTGTTAGAGTTAGGGGAGTATGGTCAGGTTGCGGTTGGACTCGATGATCTTTCAGGTCTTTTCCAACCTGATCCATTCTATGATTCTATGGATTTAACAGCAGCGTTCTTGTGGGAGCTGCATTGAAACTTGCAGTGTCTCTGGGTCCCCAGAATTACTTTCTCCAAGCTGATTCGTAGGTGCTGGCACTTCTTTAAAGCAAGAGCAGCTGCTGATGGGAGGAAGGTAGTTCAGGCTCATGAGCTCTGCAGCATCTCCCAGGATGGTACCAGAGGAGGCAGGAATGATATTGCAGAAGATGAGAAGCTCCCCAGCTGGAAGCCAGAAACCCTGCGGGAGAGTCGGAGCACGTGTGGATGCCCAGGAGGTAATGCAGCCCCAGTATTTGAGAAGCGCGTGGCCATGGAGCTGCGGCCCAAGAACAGAGCTATTCCGCCTTTGCAGAATAGCTGGCATCCCAAGAAGGACTCGTCTGTCCTTGTAAAAAGCAGGGGGAGGGCACGTCCAAATGCTTGCTGGTTGCTTGGGAGCTCAAATCCTCCAAGCTGGAGGCAGCCTGGGGGTAACATCTCCTTGGTCCGATTGTGCAGCACCTGAGCAAGAACTGGCTGCATGAGGGTCATCTTAATTTCTCTGTTCTTTTACTTAAATAAACCCATTGGGAGACCGTGGTGTTGGTTTCCTAAAATTTGGATCTGGGAGGTGAGCACGCCCTTTGCTTATGATGGAAGCACAGAAGTGATGCGGGCACTCGCTGAGGTCACAGTCATCGCCGAGGTGGGAGCGTTTGTGGCACAGCCGGTGAGCAGAGCTGGTGCTCTGGTGAGCGTGCTGCACGCAGAGACTGAGCTGTGAGCTTTCCTTGAGAGATCACCCTGCGAGAGCCCGTGGGAAGCACAGCTGTGGCGTGTGCGTGAGCTGGGCACAGCTCAGGCTGAGCAGGCCGAGCAGGTGAGCTGGGTTTGGTGCTGGGTGGTTGCCGGGAGGTGTCTCAGCAGGAAAGCTGGGCTGGGGTGGGCACGCTGCATCAGCCCTCGTCCCGGCTGGCGGTGAGACAGAGGGAGTTTTCTTCAGGACAGCAACACCAGCCATGTGCTTCAAGGCGCGTAACTATTGAGGAGATGGAGAACGCTTGCTGTCAGAAATCATGGCAGCTGTACAGGAGCTGGGTGTATTTTGGGGACAGTCCTTGTAACCAGCTGGTTTCGAGACATTGCCCTGCCCGAGAGTCTAAACTGCACAGCAGAAGAATGCTGGGAAAATGCTTCTTCCACACTGTTTTTCACTTGCAGGTTCTTTCCTTAGGGTTCCTTTTTCCTTTCCAAAAGGAGATTTTGGGGATTGAGGCACTTGAAGAGAGAGTGAAGCCAGCTCTTTCCAACAGTGCGGGCAGTCCCTGTGGAGAGGACCCCGGGAACTTGAGCTTCCCCTGAGACGTTCCCCAGCATGTCTCAGCAGGGAGACGGACGCAGTTGCCATCTCTGCTTTGCGCGTGGAAAGGTATGGCTGGGTTTCTTTCGCTTGGGTTTCTCCTTTCTCTGGTTTTGGAGGGGAAGGGGTGGAGCAGGGGGAGCCCTGCTGGTCCTTTGTTAGCTCAGTAAGCGGCTGGGTTGTGCACTTGCAGCAACAGGACAGCATTGCCAGGCTCCTTAACCTGCTGGGGCAGGGTGGGATCAGAGAGCGGGCACTGCCCTCCTGCGAGCTGCCCTGGGTTTCTGCTGAGAAGTTTGTTCTAGCTGCCTGCAGTAGTAAAGGGTGGGGAAGAAATAGTGGTGAAGAGCTAAGGCTGTGTACGGTAATTTTGCATGGGTTGAACTGTGGCACCTGAAGTCACTGTTTCCCTCGGAATAATGCTGGTGTTTGCAGGTGTGTTGGTTTAACCCCCCGAAGTGATGTCTGAGAGCGCCCGTCTTCTCCACCTGAACGATGAGAAAGCTGGATATGCCCAGAAATTGCAGCGCGTGCAGATGTTGTGAATGCGCTCCCAAATGTTTCCGTTAGTGATAACTAACGTCTCAGCACTCTGATACCCACCTCTGGCACCATCTGGAATGCTGCATCTCTTTGCAAACGTTGGGTGGCTGTTTCCATGGCCCTTCCTTTATTTCTCTCCTCAGAAGCAGCGCGGCGCAGTTCCCTGTGCTAGGGAGCAGCACCCAGCAGGCTGCCAGAGATCCAACAGCGCCTTGCAGCGCACAGAGGGACGCGATGGGGACGGACCATCCTTAGCACCACGCAAAAGTGAGTCTCTGCAGTCCTCTGTCATGAAGTATGGAAGAATGCATTTTAAGTATTACTTCTGAGCGGTGCAGCACTGCAGGGATGTCCGGTAACCATGGTGGAAGCATTAGAGAGGCCGACAGCAACAGATGGCAGCAGTGAGACAGAAGTGTGTGTGTAAGTGGTGGTGCTCAGAGCTGAGTGCATTCCCTGTAGGGACAAAAAATCCGTGCCTCGACTTTTGCAGCTGATAGCGTTTTGTGTGCTGACGCAGCTTTGCTCTGCAGCATGCAGAGCTGTCAGGCAGACTGGGGTTCCTCTGCTGCCACCTGAGCGGGAATGAGAGCAGTAGTGCTTTGTGCAAGCGCACTGCAGTTTAAAGATCAGTTTCTGTTCTGGCTGTAGAAGAGTGTCTTTTGGTTTTTGTGGTGGACGTGGGCTAACAGGACAGTGCTGCTCCTGGTGTCTGTGAAATCAACACACAATCTGTTGTTGTAGGGACGGAGCCTGCGCGTCCATGGAATGGTGCTGGGCTTGGGGGGAAACGGAAAGCCTCCCCAGGTAAGAAGCTCTTGTGAGCTGTGGTGTGGGTACCTGCCTCTAAATAGGGCTGCATGAAGGGCTGTGTGGGATGGAGGAGAAAAGAAGGGGCACTGCAGATCTGTGCTGACTGCAGAAATGGCACAGCGTTGTAGCAGCAGAAAGGCCAATTGAAGAACTATGCTTGAGGAGCAGAAGTTTGTGGTTGGCTGTGCTAAAATGCTCCTCCAAAGAGATGCTCTTCATGTCTTTCTTGTTTCCTTTCTGACAGAAGCTGATGCAAGCAGGCTTGCAGTGAAGCGCAGCCTTGCAGGAAGCCAGGGGAGGAGCATGGAGTGTGGCACAGCCCCCAAGAGAGGTACAGACACACAGCAGCATCTGGGTTTGGTGCACTGTCTTTCTAGTTAGGCTTTCTGTCTGTCCTTTCCTGGGACTGCTGTCGTTGCGTGTTGCTTGAGATCTTAATCCCTGGGGATTACAGTTGCCTTTCCTGTCCCAATTGGAAATGGCCCACAGTTCAGCCAAGATCCCAAGGTCCATTGCTGTGAACACTCGAGAGTTCCTAGCTTGTGGCCCATTTTGCAGACCGAAGGCAGTGTGTGACTCTCTTTTAATCTTGCTGCTTCCCCTTGCTTGATTTGAACAGGGAGAGGTGCTGAGCCAAACGGCAAGATGTACGCGAAAGCTCCTCTCCAGGCTCCAGGAGGGCTTCCTGGAACAGCAGGTCCCAGCAGAGGGGAAAGACCTTCCCCTGCAGTTGACAACCACTCCCTCTCCAAGACCATGGCTGCAAGAAAGCGCAAGGGAGTGGAGGAAGAGGAGCAAAAAGCAGAGCTGTGGCCTGCCAAGAAACAAGTGAAGGTGGAGCGCGATGGGGAGAAGGCTCAGAGCCCACATCAGAGCAGAGGCGGTGTGCCAGCTCCAGCAACACACCCTGGGCCTGCCCCAGCGCCGACTGAGCGGTTCCGGACCTCAAAGCGAAGAGGTAGGAAGGTGCTGCAGCTGCCCTGGTGAGGTGCTTCCCTTATCAGGTGCATGGAGTTTGCTTAGGATTTGCTTTGCTTTCTCCTTCTCTCTGCGGAGAGGGGAAAAGAGTAGAAGGCTGCCGAGTCCAATGGCAAGGAATTGCCAGAAAGTGTAACCCTCTCTTTTCCCATGAAATCCATGACAGCCTTCTGCTTGTCCCACTGGAAATACCCTTCCCTGAGAGGCTTCCTAGCCTGTTTTCATGTACCCATGTTTCCGCGGTTTTGCTGTTGACAAACTGAATTTCTCTCCTCTTTCTCTATAGCAAGACGACAACGACAAAAAGAGAGGAGAGCAGAAATGAAGAAGGCTGCTCTGAGAGCTGCCGCTGCACGTGCAGAGGTGAGTCCTCGGTGAGCACAGACACGGCTCTTGTTGTTCTCTGTCTGTCAGACGTGAAGGGGATTGTAGAATGCTGGGGGAAGTGGTGTCCTACTTTGACGCTCGCTTTCTTTCTTTCCAGTCCTCCACAATGAACAGCCTTGTGGAGATGATGGAGAAGCTGCAGCTGAAGGACTGAGTGGAGGAGCATCAGAAGGCAGCGGCTTCGTGGCAGCAGCCCAACTTGGCACTCTGGTTGCAGTCCATCAATAAACAATTGGAGCTTTGTATTCACAAAGAGCGCACGGCCTGATTTGTCCAGTGGCACTCAGTGAGCTGCTGCACCACCTCCTCATTATTCCACTCGCGGCGCTGGGTCAGAACTCCCACATCTCCATCAGGGGATGCTGCAGGTTATAGAAGCAATGGATGCACCAGTCCTTGGCCCTGCCCATAAACGCACTGCCTGCAAAGCACGTGCACAGAACTGCGAGTAGCACGGCCTGAGCACAGGCGCGCTGAGTTAGAGAACAGCTGTCTCGAGCTGTCTGAGTTTCTCAGGGCAGCACTGAGCAGAAGTGAGCGTGTGCCCCTCACCCTGCAGGCGTCTCTGTTGGGGGAAGAGAGGCTCCGCCGGCTGCCTGATCCCGGAAGGCAGAGGTGTTCTCCTGACTTCTCTGCAGTGCTACCTTGCCTCATTGTCCCCCCTCTCTTCAGCCGTTTTGATGCTACTTTTCATCCTTTGGGCAGAGCTTGAGTCACTCTCATCATCGCACAGCTTTGTACTGAGCGGTGTGGAATTTTCTGGCTTTGCTCTTAAAAGCCTAGGCTGAAAACTGCAGCGTGCATGCTTAGTTTACATGGGGACATGGGGGGGGACATCCCCTAACCCCCATTATCGAAAAATAAACCTTAATTGCAAAAGTGAGGGGTGTCAACCCCCGACCCATGGGAGCAAAGTGGTCCGTGGGGGTGACACTGTGGGGGTGTCCCCATCTCCAGTACGTGACACCACCAGGGTGCCATGAAGGTGTCCCCAACTTTGGTGGTGTGACAGCACGATGCTGTGTCCCCACTTCTCCAGGAAGTCCAGGAAGGTGAGGCCAGTAACGAGCGGCATCCCCAGGGCTCTGTCTTGGGACCGGTGCTCTTTAGCACCTTTATCAATGACATGGATGGTGGAATCGAGTGCACCCTCAGCAAGTTTGCTGACGACACCAAGCTGAGCGGTGCGGTTGACACGGCTGAAGGAAGGGATGCCATTCGGAGGGACCTCGACAGGTTGGAAAGGCGGACCCGGGTGAACCTGATCAGGTCCTACACAGCACAGTGCAAGGTTTTGCACTTGGGCCGGAGGAATCCCAGGCATCCATACAGACTGGAAGGAGCGGTCCTTGAGAGCAGCCCCGTGGAGAAGGACCTGGGGGTCCTGATAGATGAAAAGCTTAGCATGAGCCAGCAGCGTGCCCTTGCAGGTGGGAAAGCAAATGGGATCCTGGGCTCCATCAGAAGAGGGGTGGCCAGCAGGGACAGGGAGGTGATTGTCCCCCTCTACTCCGCTCTTGTGAGGCCCCATCTGCAGTACTGCGACCACGTCTGGAGCCCCCAGTACAAGAAAGACAGGGAGCTGTTGGAGAGGATCCAGAGGAGGGCCACAAAGATGATCAGGGGACTGGAGCACCTCCCTTATGAGGACAGGCTGAGGGAGCTGGGCTTGTTCAGCCTGGAGAAAAGAAGGCTGCGGGGTGACCTTATTGCAGCATTTCAGTACCTAAAGGGAGCCTACAAGCAGGAGGGAAGTCAACTCTTGGAAAGGGTAGAAAACTGCAGGACGAGGGGAAATGGTTTGAAGTTGAGGGAGGGAAGATTTAGGGTGGATGTCAGGGGGAAGTTCTTTACAGAGAGAGTGGTCAGGTGCTGGAACAGCTGCCCAGAGAGATTGTGGATGCCCCATCCATCCCTGGAGGTGTTCAAGGCCAGACTGGATGGGAACCTGGGCAGCCTGGTCTAGTGTGAAATGTGGAGGTTGGTGGCCCTGCATGTAGCAGGGGGGTTGGAGATTCATGATCCTTGAGGTCACTTCCAACCCTGGCAATTCTGTGATTCTCCTATTCTGTGTCTTCTCCCTGATGCCAATTGGAAGTGATATCCTTTAGTCTTCAGTATAACAGACATTCTCTGACTGTGCTTTAAGACAGTCTCCCTTGAGCGTTTTAGTTGTGCTTGTTTAGTGCTTGTAAAACCAACTGTGCAAGTGCTGCTCTCCTCCCCATTGTGAGGGGATTGCTGGCAGGAGCTAAGCAGTTATCACAGGCACATCCAGCAAGGAGCTGCCGTGGCAGATGGGCGGGTGGAGCAGCTGTCTTCCAACCTGTCCACTGCAGCAGTTGGCATTCTGTAAGCTACTCTTCCCCAGTTTGCAGAACCAGTATCAAAAGTTGATACTCTTTTGTGAAAGAGTAAATGGGGGTTGAAAAAAGAGGCAATATGACATTCCTGACTGCAGATAAACAACAGCACAGATGCTGGTCACCGCCGCAGAACAAGCTGGACTTGTTAATGAAGCAGCTTATCCATCTGTGTTGGGATTTTGTACAGCTGACCTCACCTGCCTCTCATTCCTTGCCATCGCCCCCTTTTTCTTCTAAGGTGAAAAAGACAGCCTTATTCTTTGTGAGTCCGTAATTGTGATCGTTTATTGATTGAGTACAACCAGATAAGACATGGAGTGCCAAGTTGGGCGGCACTCGCAGCGCTGCCCTGTAACACCACACACTGCAGCTGCTGCCTTCTGATGTTCTTCCTCTCAGTCCTTCAGGTGCAGATTCCGCATCATTGCCACAGGGCTGTTCATTATACAGGACTGGAAAAAAACAAAGCAAGTGTAGAAATAGGACAGAAACAATCTAGGGAGAGCTTACTAAGTCTGAACAGTAAACTTCCACAACAGCCCCATGCAGAACAGCAGGTTACTGCCATTCAGATCACTGACATTACTTCCCATAACACATAGCTTAGCTGCTGTCCCCTCCCTTCCCTAGCTGAGCTGCATGCCCTTCCTTTTCCCTAGCTGAGCTGCTGTCCCCTCCCTTCCCTAGCTGAGCTGCATGCCCTTCCTTTTCCCTACCTGAGCTGCATGACCCTCGCCTCCTTTTTCTTGGTGCTCTTGCCTTTTCCTGCTACTCACTCCCAATCTCAACACTTGCCTGCTCTGCTTGCTGCTCTGACAAGTGCCTCTTAACTCTGCTCGCAGCTTCTCTCCTTCTGCATGCCCTTCTCTATTCCCTTCTCGTGCCCTTCAGGCTTCTGCTCCCCTTGCTGAGCAAGCCCATGCCCGGTAGCTCCCCTTCAACCTCCTCCGCCCTTTGCCTTTCTCCACACAGATGCTTGCTTCTGGCCAGCACTCCTGCCCGCTGCCTAGCCCACAGCCCGCATCTCTTGGGGAGACAGCAAGGTGGCCTGGAGCTACCCACACCTCCTCCCGGGCACGGCTTCTCAGCTTTGCTTCAAGCCCACAAAAAGCCCCAAGGAGCTCCTCTTACCTTTGGGCTCAGCTTCTTCTCCTGCCGTGCAGCTCCTGTGCCAGGCCGGGGCTCAGCTCTTCCCACACTCCACCATTCCTGCAAGATTGCTTTCTCTCATTCACTGCCTTCCTTTGCTTTCCTTTGCCCTGCTACCCTTAGCTTCCCTACTTGCTTCCTCTACATTTACGTGCACCGCTTTGTACTTCTGAGTCTCTTCTTTGCCTCTTCTTTCTCTATTTTCCCTTCAACCCTCCCCTCCCCCCTCCCTCCCATTTTTCCCTTCCTCCCCTCCCCTCTCTCCTCTCCCCCCCTCCTTCCCTTCCCCTCCCCTCCCGTACCCCCCCTTTTCTCCCTTTCCCCTCCCCTTCCCCTCGCCTTATGGCAAACTCACCTTTCCTGCTCTTCACTCCCTCCTTCTTCATTCTCCTGCCTTTTGCTGCTACTCTCGCCTTGCTTTCCCTTGCTGTGCTCTGCTTTGCTTTCTCTACATTTTGGCCATCCAGTCTTTTCTCAGCTGTTATTCTTGACTGTTTACTTGGCTTTTTTCTTCTTTTCTCATTTCTTTTTTTTCTGACCTTTTTGGGCTTTTTTCTTTTTCTTCTTTTTTTATGCTTTCGTTTCTTTTTTCATTTCATTGCACGTGTTCTTTTTTTTTTTCTCCCTTCCTTTTTTTTTTTGTTTTCATCTATTTTTTCTCATTTTCATCTTGGTTTTCTTTTTCCTTTTCACTCTTTTTTTCTTTTTTTTTATTCTTTTTTTCTTATTTTTTCATTGCACTTTTCTTTTTTATTTCATTTTTCTCTCTCTTTTCTCATTTTTTTCTATTTTCATCTTTTTCTTTTTCATCTTGGTTTTCTCTTTTTGTTTTCCATTTTTTTCCATTTTTTTCTTTTTTATTTTTTTCCTTTATTACTCTTTTTTTTCCCTTTCTCTTTTTTCTTTCACCTTTTTTTCTTGTTTTTCATTTTTCTTTTTTTTTTTATTTTTTTTTTTTTTTATAATCATAGGTACTCCTGAAACCCCCTTTAAGCCCTCCCTACCCTCCCCATTCTTTCTTTTCACCCTCACCTCCCCCCTTGCCCTATCCTACCATTCCCTTGCCTGCTCTTCTTACCTGCGCTGCTGTCCCTTCCTTAACCTGCCTGAGCTGCTTGTTCCAAAAATTACCTAGCTGACCTGCTTGCCCCTCGCTTTCCTAGCTGAGCTGCTGGCCCCTCTCATTCCCTACCTGAGCTGCTTCCCCCTAACTTACCTAGCTGAGCTCCTTGCCCCTCGCTACGTACTTGAGCAGATGTTTGCTCACTTGGCTTCCTTACTGGTTGTCCCCTCACTTACCTACCTCACCTGCTATCCACTCACCTTCCAAGCTTAGCTGCTGTCCCCTCCCTTCCCTACCTGAGCTGCATGCCCTTCCTTTTCCCTACCTGAGCTGCTGTCCCCTCCCTTCCCTACCTGAGCTGCATGCCCTTCCTTTTCCCTACCTGAGCTGCTTGCCCCTCGCCTCCTTTTTCTTGGTGCTCTTGCCTTTTCCTGCTACTCACTCCCAATCTCAACACTTGCCTGCTCTGCTTGCTGCTCTGACAAGTGCCTCTTAACTCTGCTCGCAGCTTCTCTCCTTCTGCATGCCCTTCTCTATTCCCTTCTCGTGCCCTTCAGGCTTCTGCTCCCCTTGCTGAGCAAGCCCATGCCCGGTAGCTCCCCTTCAACCTCCTCCGCCCTTTGCCTTTCTCCACACAGATGCTTGCTTCTGGCCCGCACTCCTGCCCGCAGCCTAGCCCACAGCCCGCATCTCTTGGGGAGACAGCAAGGTGGCCTGGAGCTACCCACACCTCTTCCCGGGCACGGCTTCTCAGCTTTGCTTCAAGCCCACAAAAAGCCCCAAGGAGCTCCTCTTACCTTTGGGCTCAGCTTCTTCTCCTGCCGTGCAGCTCCTGTGCCAGGCCGGGGCTCAGCTCTTCCCACACTCCACCATTCCTGCAAGATTGCTTTCTCTCATTCACTGCCTTCCTTTGCTTTCCTTTGCCCTGCTACCCTTAGCTTCCATACTTGCTTCCTCTACATTTACGTGCACCGCTTTTTACTTCTGAGTCTCTTCTTTGCCTCTTCTTTCTCTATTTTCCCTTCAACCCTCCCCTCCCCCCTCCCTCCCATTTTTCCCTTCCTCCCCTCCCCTCTCTCCTCTCCCCCCCTCCTTCCCTTCCCCTCCCCTCCCGTACCCCCCCTTTTCTCCCTTTCCCCTCCCCTTCCCCCTCGCCTTATGGCAAACTCACCTTTCCTGCTCTTCACTCCCTCCTTCTTCATTCTCCTGCCTTTTGCTGCTACTCTCGCCTTGCTTTCCCTTGCTGTGCTCTGCTTTGCTTTCTCTACATTTTGGCCATCCAGTCTTTTCTCAGCTGTTATTCTTGACTGTTTACTTGGCTTTTTTCTTCTTTTCTCATTTCTTTTTTTTCTGACCTTTTTGGGCTTTTTTCTTTTTCTTCTTTTTTTATGCTTTTGTTTCTTTTTTCATTTCATTGCACTTGTTCTTTTTTTTTCTCTCTTTTCGTTTTTTTTTTGTTTTCATCTATTTTTTCTCATTTTCATCTTGGTTTTCTTTTTTCATTTTCACTCTTTTTTTCTTTTTTTTTTTCTTATTTTTTCATTGCACTTTTCTTTTTTATTTCATTTTTCTCTCTCTTTTCTCATTTTTTTCCTATTTTCATCTTTTTCTTTTTCATCTTGGTTTTCTCTTTTTGTTTTCCATTTTTTTTTTCTTTTTTCCTTTTTTATTTTTTTCCTTTATTACTCTTTTTTTTCCCTTTCTCTTTTTTCTTTCACCTTTTTTTCTTGTTTTTCATTTTTCTTTTTTTTTTTTTTTTTTTATAATCATAGGTACTCCTGAAACCACCTTTAAGCCCTCCCTACCCTCCCCATTCTTTCTTTTCACCCTCACCTCCCCCCTTGCCATATCCTACCATTCCCTTGCCTGCTCTTCTTACCTGCGCTGCTGTCCCTTCCTTTACCTACCTGAGCTGCTTGTTCCAAAAATTACCTAGCTGACCTGCTTGCCCCTCGCTTTCCTAGCTGAGCTGCTGGCCCCTCTCATTCCCTACCTGAGCTGCTTCCCCCTAACTTACCTAGCTGAGCTCCTTGCCCCTCGCTACGTACTTGAGCAGATGTATGCTCACTTGGCTTCCTTACTGGTTGTCCCCTCACTTACCTACCTCACCTGCTATCCCTTCCTTTTCCCTAGCTGAGCTGCATGCCCTTCCTTTTCCCTAGCTGAGCTGCATGCCCTTCCTTTTCCCTAGCTGAGCTGCATGCCCTTCCTTTTCCCTAGCTGAGCTGCATGCCCTTCCTTTTCCCTAGCTGAGCTGCATGCCCTTCCTTTTCCCTAGCTGAGCTGCATGCCCTTCCTTTTCCCTACCTGAGCTGCATGCCCTTCCTTTTCCCTACCTGAGCTGCATGCCCTTCCTTTTCCCTACCTGAGCTGCATGCCCTTCCTTTTCCCTAGCTGAGCTGCATGCCCTTCCTTTTCCCTAGCTGAGCTGCATGCCCTTCCTTTTCCCTAGCTGAGCTGCATGCCCTTCCTTTTCCCTAGCTGAGCTGCATGCCCTTCCTTTTCCCTAGCTGAGCTGCATGCCCTTCCTTTTCCCTAGCTGAGCTGCATGCCCTTCCTTTTCCCTAGCTGAGCTGCATGCCCTTCCTTTTCCCTAGCTGAGCTGCTGTCCCCTCCCTTCCCTAGCTGAGCTGCATGCCCTTCCTTTTCCCTACCTGAGCTGCTTGCCCCTCCCCTCCTTTTTCTTGGTGCTCTTGCCTTTTCCTGCTACTCACTCCCAATCTCAACAATTGCCTGCTCTGCTTGCTGCTCTGACAAGTGCCTCTTAACTCTGCTCGCAGCTTCTCTCCTTCTGCATGCCCTTCTCTATTCCCTTCTCGTGCCCTTCAGGCTTCTGCTCCCCTTGCTGAGCAAGCCCATGCCCGGTAGCTCCCCTTCAACCTCCTCCGCCCTTTGCCTTTCTCCACACAGATGCTTGCTTCTGGCCAGCACTCCTGCCCGCTGCCTAGCCCACAGCCCGCATCTCTTGGGGAGACAGCAAGGTGGCCTGGAGCTACCCACACCTCCTCCCGGGCACGGCTTCTCAGCTTTGCTTCAAGCCCACAAAAAGCCCCAAGGAGCTCCTCTTACCTTTGGGCTCAGCTTCTTCTCCTGCCGTGCAGCTCCTGTGCCAGGCCGGGGCTCAGCTCTTCCCACACTCCACCATTCCTGCAAGATTGCTTTCTCTCATTCACTGCCTTCCTTTGCTTTCCTTTGCCCTGCTACCCTTAGCTTCCCTACTTGCTTCCTCTACATTTACGTGCACCGCTTTGTACTTCTGAGTCTCTTCTTTGCCTCTTCTTTCTCTATTTTCCCTTCAACCCTCCCCTCCCCCCTCCCTCCCATTTTTCCCTTCCTGCCCTCCCCTCTCTCCTCTCCCCCCCTCCTTCCCTTCCCCTCCCCTCCCCTCCCGTACCCCCCCTTTTCTCCCTTTCCCCTCCCCTTCCCCCTTGCCTTATGGCAAACTCACCTTTCCTGCTCTTCACTCCCTCCTTCTTCATTCTCCTGCCTTTTGCTGCTACTCTCGCCTTGCTTTCCCTTGCTGTGCTCTGCTTTGCTTTCTCTACATTTTGGCCATCCAGTCTTTTCTCAGCTGTTATTCTTGACTGTTTACTTGGCTTTTTTCTTCTTTTCTCATTTCTTTTTTTTCTGACCTTTTTGGGCTTTTTTCTTTTTCTTCTTTTTTTTATGCTTTCATTTCTTTTTTCATTTCATTGCACGTGTTCTTTTTTTTTTTCTCTTTTCGTTTTTTTTTTGTTTTCATCTATTTTTTCTCATTTTCATCTTGGTTTTCTTTTTTCATTTTCACTCTTTTTTTCTTTTTTTTTTTCCTAATTTTTTCATTGCACTTCTCTTTTTTATTTCATTTTTCTCTCTCTTTTCTCATTTTTTTCTATTTTCATCTTTTTCTTTTTCATCTTGGTTTTCTCTTTTTGTTTTCCATTTTTTTTTTCTTTTTTCCTTTTTTATTTTTTTCCTTTATTACTCTTTTTTTTCCCTTTCTCTTTTTTCTTTCACCTTTTTTTCTTGTTTTTCATTTTTCTTTTTTTTTTTTTTTTTTTATAATCATAGGTACTCCTGAAACCCCCTTTAAGCCCTCCCTACCCTCCCCATTCTTTCTTTTCACCCTCACCTCCCCCCTTGCCCTATCCTACCATTCCCTTGCCTGCTCTTCTTACCTGCGCTGCTGTCCCTTCCTTTACCTACCTGAGCTGCTTGTTCCAAAAATTACCTAGCTGACCTGCTTGCCCCTCGCTTTCCTAGCTGAGCTGCTGGCCCCTCTCATTCCCTACCTGAGCTGCTTCCCCCTAACTTACCTAGCTGAGCTCCTTGCCCCTCGCTACGTACTTGAGCAGATGTTTGCTCACTTGGCTTCCTTACTGGTTGTCCCCTCCCTTCCCTACCTTACCTGCTATCCCTTCCTTTTCCCTAGCTGAGCTGCATGCCCTTCCTTTTCCCTAGCTGAGCTGCATGCCCTTCCTTTTCCCTAGCTGAGCTGCATGCCCTTCCTTTTCCCTAGCTGAGCTGCATGCCCTTCCTTTTCCCTAGCTGAGCTGCATGCCCTTCCTTTTCCCTAGCTGAGCTGCATGCCCTTCCTTTTCCCTAGCTGAGCTGCATGCCCTTCCTTTTCCCTAGCTGAGCTGCATGCCCTTCCTTTTCCCTAGCTGAGCTGCATGCCCTTCCTTTTCCCTACCTGAGCTGCTGTCCCCTCCCTTCCCTAGCTGAGCTGCATGCCCTTCCTTTTCCCTACCTGAGCTGCTTGCCCCTCGCCTCCTTTTTCTTGGTGCTCTTGCCTTTTCCTGCTACTCACTCCCAATCTCAACAATTGCCTGCTCTGCTTGCTGCTCTGACAAGTGCCTCTTAGCTCTGCTCGCAGCTTCTCTCCTTCTGCATGCCCTTCTCTATTCCCTTCTCGTGCCCTTCAGGCTTCTGCTCCCCTTGCTGAGCAAGCCCATGCCCGGTAGCTCCCCTTCAACCTCCTCCGCCCTTTGCCTTTCTCCACACAGATGCTTGCTTCTGGCCAGCACTCCTGCCCGCTGCCTAGCCCACAGCCCGCATCTCTTGGGGAGACAGCAAGGTGGCCTGGAGCTACCCACACCTCCTCCCGGGCACGGCTTCTCAGCTTTGCTTCAAGCCCACAAAAAGCCCCAAGGAGCTCCTCTTACCTTTGGGCTCAGCTTCTTCTCCTGCCGTGCAGCTCCTGTGCCAGGCCGGGGCTCAGCTCTTCCCACACTCCACCATTCCTGCAAGATTGCTTTCTCTCATTCACTGCCTTCCTTTGCTTTCCTTTGCCCTGCTACCCTTAGCTTCCCTACTTGCTTCCTCTACATTTACGTGCACCGCTTTGTACTTCTGAGTCTCTTCTTTGCCTCTTCTTTCTCTATTTTCCCTTCAACCCTCCCCTCCCCCCTCCCTCCCATTTTTCCCTTCCTCCCCTCCCCTCTCTCCTCTCCCCCCCTCTTTCCCTTCCCCTCCCCTCCTGTACCCCCCTTTTCTCCCTTTCCCCTCCCCTTCCCCCTTGCCTTATGGCAAACTCACCTTTCCTGCTCTTCACTCCCTCCTTCTTCATTCTCCTGCCTTTTGCTGCTACTCTCGCCTTGCTTTCCCTTGCTGTGCTCTGCTTTGCTTTCTCTACATTTTGGCCATCCAGTCTTTTCTCAGCTGTTATTCTTGACTGTTTACTTGGCTTTTTTCTTCTTTTCTCATTTCTTTTTTTTCTGACCTTTTTGGGCTTTTTTCTTTTTCTTCTTTTTTTATGCTTTCGTTTCTTTTTTCATTTCATTGCACTTGTTCTTTTTTTTTCTCTCTTTTCGTTTTTTTTTTGTTTTCATCTATTTTTTCTCATTTTCATCTTGGTTTTCTTTTTTCATTTTCACTCTTTTTTTCTTTTTTTTTTTTCCTAATTTTTTCATTGCACTTTTCTTTTTTATTTCATTTTTCTCTCTCTTTTCTCATTTTTTTCTATTTTCATCTTTTTCTTTTTCATCTTGGTTTTCTCTTTTTGTTTTCCATTTTTTTTTTCTTTTTTCCTTTTTTATTTTTTTCCTTTATTACTCTTTTTTTTCCCTTTCTCTTTTTTCTTTCACCTTTTTTTCTTGTTTTTCATTTTTCTTTTTTTTTTTTTTTTATAATCATAGGTACTCCTGAAACCCCCTTTAAGCCCTCCCTACCCTCCCCATTCTTTCTTTTCACCCTCACCTCCCCCCTTGCCCTATCCTACCATTCCCTTGCCTGCTCTTCTTACCTGCGCTGCTGTCCCTTCCTTTACCTACCTGAGCTGCTTGTTCCAAAAATTACCTAGCTGACCTGCTTGCCCCTCGCTTTCCTAGCTGAGCTGCTGGCCCCTCTCATTCCCTACCTGAGCTGCTTCCCCCTAACTTACCTAGCTGAGCTCCTTGCCCCTCGCTACGTACTTGAGCAGATGTTTGCTCACTTGGCTTCCTTACTGGTTGTCCCCTCCCTTCCCTACCTCACCTGCTATCCCTTCCTTTTCCCTAGCTGAGCTGCATGCCCTTCCTTTTCCCTAGCTGAGCTGCATGCCCTTCCTTTTCCCTAGCTGAGCTGCATGCCCTTCCTTTTCCCTAGCTGAGCTGCATGCCCTTCCTTTTCCCTAGCTGAGCTGCATGCCCTTCCTTTTCCCTACCTGAGCTGCATGCCCTTCCTTTTCCCTACCTGAGCTGCATGCCCTTCCTTTTCCCTACCTGAGCTGCATGCCCTTCCTTTTCCCTACCTGAGCTGCATGCCCTTCCTTTTCCCTACCTGAGCTGCATGCCCTTCCTTTTCCCTACCTGAGCTGCATGCCCTTCCTTTTCCCTACCTGAGCTGCATGCCCTTCCTTTTCCCTACCTGAGCTGCTGTCCCCTCCCTTCCCTACCTGAGCTGCTTGCCCCTCGCCTCCTTTTTCTTGGTGCTCTTGCCTTTTCCTGCTACTCACTCCCAATCTCAACACTTGCCTGCTCTGCTTGCTGCTCTGACAAGTGCCTCTTAACTCTGCTCGCAGCTTCTCTCCTTCTGCATGCCCTTCTCTATTCCCTTCTCGTGCCCTTCAGGCTTCTGCTCCCCTTGCTGAGCAAGCCCATGCCCGGTAGCTCCCCTTCAACCTCCTCCGCCCTTTGCCTTTCTCCACACAGATGCTTGCTTCTGGCCAGCACTCCTGCCCGCTGCCTAGCCCACAGCCCGCATCTCTTGGGGAGACAGCAAGGTGGCCTGGAGCTACCCACACCTCCTCCCGGGCACGGCTTCTCAGCTTTGCTTCAAGCCCACAAAAAGCCCCAAGGAGCTCCTCTTACCTTTGGGCTCAGCTTCTTCTCCTGCCGTGCAGCTCCTGTGCCAGTCCGGGGCTCAGCTCTTCCCACACTCCACCATTCCTGCAAGATTGCTTTCTCTCATTCACTGCCTTCCTTTGCTTTCCTTTGCCCTGCTACCCTTAGCTTCCCTACTTGCTTCCTCTACATTTACGTGCACCGCTTTGTACTTCTGAGTCTCTTCTTTGCCTCTTCTTTCTCTATTTTCCCTTCAACCCTCCCCTCCCCCCTCCCTCCCATTTTTCCCTTCCTCCCCTCCCCTCTCTCCTCTCCCCCCCTCTTTCCCTTCCCCTCCCCTCCCGTACCCCCCCTTTTCTCCCTTTCCCCTCCCCTTCCCCCTTGCCTTATGGCAAACTCACCTTTCCTGCTCTTCACTCCCTCCTTCTTCATTCTCCTGCCTTTTGCTGCTACTCTCGCCCTGCTTTCCCTTGCTGTGCTCTGCTTTGCTTTCTCTACATTTTGGCCATCCAGTCTTTTCTCAGCTGTTATTCTTGACTGTTTACTTGGCTTTTTTCTTCTTTTCTCATTTCTTTTTTTTCTGACCTTTTTGGGCTTTTTTCTTTTTCTTCTTTTTTTATGCTTTCGTTTCTTTTTTCATTTCATTGCACTTGTTCTTTTTTTTTCTCTCTTTTCGTTTTTTGTTTTCATCTATTTTTTCTCATTTTAATTTTGGTTTTCTTTTTTCATTTTCACTCTTTTTTTCTTTTTTTTTTTTCCTAATTTTTTCATTGCACTTTTCTTTTTTATTTCATTTTTCTCTCTCTTTTCTCATTTTTTTCTATTTTCATTTTTTCTTTTTCATCTTGGTTTTCTCTTTTTGTTTTCCATTTTTTTTTTCTTTTTTCCTTTTTTATTTTTTTCCTTTATTACTCTTTTTTTTCCCTTTCTCTTTTTTCTTTCACCTTTTTTTCTTGTTTTTCATTTTTCTTTTTTTTTTTTTTATAATCATAGGTACTCCTGAAACCCCCTTTAAGCCCTCCCTACCCTCCCCATTCTTTCTTTTCACCCTCACCTCCCCCCTTGCCCTATCCTACCATTCCCTTGCCTGCTCTTCTTACCTGCGCTGCTGTCCCTTCCTTTACCTACCTGAGCTGCTTGTTCCAAAAATTACCTAGCTGACCTGCTTGCCCCTCGCTTTCCTAGCTGAGCTGCTGGCCCCTCTCATTCCCTACCTGAGCTGCTTCCCCCTAACTTACCTAGCTGAGCTCCTTGCCCCTCGCTACGTACTTGAGCAGATGTATGCTCACTTGGCTTCCTTACTGGTTGTCCCCTCCCTTCCCTAGCTGAGCTGCATGCCCTTCCTTTTCCCTAGCTGAGCTGCATGCCCTTCCTTTTCCCTAGCTGAGCTGCATGCCCTTCCTTTTCCCTAGCTGAGCTGCATGCCCTTCCTTTTCCCTAGCTGAGCTGCATGCCCTTCCTTTTCCCTAGCTGAGCTGCATGCCCTTCCTTTTCCCTAGCTGAGCTGCATGCCCTTCCTTTTCCCTAGCTGAGCTGCATGCCCTTCCTTTTCCCTAGCTGAGCTGCATGCCCTTCCTTTTCCCTACCTGAGCTGCATGCCCTTCCTTTTCCCTAGCTGAGCTGCATGCCCTTCCTTTTCCCTAGCTGAGCTGCATGCCCTTCCTTTTCCCTAGCTGAGCTGCATGCCCTTCCTTTTCCCTAGCTGAGCTGCATGCCCTTCCTTTTCCCTAGCTGAGCTGCATGCCCTTCCTTTTCCCTAGCTGAGCTGCATGCCCTTCCTTTTCCCTAGCTGAGCTGCTGTCCCCTCCCTTCCCTAGCTGAGCTGCATGCCCTTCCTTTTCCCTACCTGAGCTGCTTGCCCCTCCCCTCCTTTTTCTTGGTGCTCTTGCCTTTTCCTGCTACTCACTCCCAATCTCAACAATTGCCTGCTCTGCTTGCTGCTCTGACAAGTGCCTCTTAACTCTGCTCGCAGCTTCTCTCCTTCTGCATGCCCTTCTCTATTCCCTTCTCGTGCCCTTCAGGCTTCTGCTCCCCTTGCTGAGCAAGCCCATGCCCGGTAGCTCCCCTTCAACCTCCTCCGCCCTTTGCCTTTCTCCACACAGATGCTTGCTTCTGGCCAGCACTCCTGCCCGCTGCCTAGCCCACAGCCCGCATCTCTTGGGGAGACAGCAAGGTGGCCTGGAGCTACCCACACCTCCTCCCGGGCACGGCTTCTCAGCTTTGCTTCAAGCCCACAAAAAGCCCCAAGGAGCTCCTCTTACCTTTGGGCTCAGCTTCTTCTCCTGCCGTGCAGCTCCTGTGCCAGGCCGGGGCTCAGCTCTTCCCACACTCCACCATTCCTGCAAGATTGCTTTCTCTCATTCACTGCCTTCCTTTGCTTTCCTTTGCCCTGCTACCCTTAGCTTCCCTACTTGCTTCCTCTACATTTACGTGCACCGCTTTGTACTTCTGAGTCTCTTCTTTGCCTCTTCTTTCTCTATTTTCCCTTCAACCCTCCCCTCCCCCCTCCCTCCCATTTTTCCCTTCCTGCCCTCCCCTCTCTCCTCTCCCCCCTCCTTCCCTTCCCCTCCCCTCCCCTCCCGTACCCCCCCTTTTCTCCCTTTCCCCTCCCCTTCCCCCTTGCCTTATGGCAAACTCACCTTTCCTGCTCTTCACTCCCTCCTTCTTCATTCTCCTGCCTTTTGCTGCTACTCTCGCCTTGCTTTCCCTTGCTGTGCTCTGCTTTGCTTTCTCTACATTTTGGCCATCCAGTCTTTTCTCAGCTGTTATTCTTGACTGTTTACTTGGCTTTTTTCTTCTTTTCTCATTTCTTTTTTTTCTGACCTTTTTGGGCTTTTTTCTTTTTCTTCTTTTTTTTATGCTTTCGTTTCTTTTTTCATTTCATTGCACGTGTTCTTTTTTTTTTTCTCTTTTCGTTTTTTTTTTGTTTTCATCTATTTTTTCTCATTTTCATCTTGGTTTTCTTTTTTCATTTTCACTCTTTTTTTCTTTTTTTTTTTCCTAATTTTTTCATTGCACTTCTCTTTTTTATTTCATTTTTCTCTCTCTTTTCTCATTTTTTTCTATTTTCATCTTTTTCTTTTTCATCTTGGTTTTCTCTTTTTGTTTTCCATTTTTTTTTTCTTTTTTCCTTTTTTATTTTTTTCCTTTATTACTCTTTTTTTTCCCTTTCTCTTTTTTCTTTCACCTTTTTTTCTTGTTTTTCATTTTTCTTTTTTTTTTTTTTTTTTTATAATCATAGGTACTCCTGAAACCCCCTTTAAGCCCTCCCTACCCTCCCCATTCTTTCTTTTCACCCTCACCTCCCCCCTTGCCCTATCCTACCATTCCCTTGCCTGCTCTTCTTACCTGCGCTGCTGTCCCTTCCTTTACCTACCTGAGCTGCTTGTTCCAAAAATTACCTAGCTGACCTGCTTGCCCCTCGCTTTCCTAGCTGAGCTGCTGGCCCCTCTCATTCCCTACCTGAGCTGCTTCCCCCTAACTTACCTAGCTGAGCTCCTTGCCCCTCGCTACGTACTTGAGCAGATGTTTGCTCACTTGGCTTCCTTACTGGTTGTCCCCTCCCTTCCCTACCTTACCTGCTATCCCTTCCTTTTCCCTAGCTGAGCTGCATGCCCTTCCTTTTCCCTAGCTGAGCTGCATGCCCTTCCTTTTCCCTAGCTGAGCTGCATGCCCTTCCTTTTCCCTAGCTGAGCTGCATGCCCTTCCTTTTCCCTAGCTGAGCTGCATGCCCTTCCTTTTCCCTAGCTGAGCTGCATGCCCTTCCTTTTCCCTAGCTGAGCTGCATGCCCTTCCTTTTCCCTACCTGAGCTGCATGCCCTTCCTTTTCCCTAGCTGAGCTGCATGCCCTTCCTTTTCCCTACCTGAGCTGCTGTCCCCTCCCTTCCCTAGCTGAGCTGCATGCCCTTCCTTTTCCCTACCTGAGCTGCTTGCCCCTCGCCTCCTTTTTCTTGGTGCTCTTGCCTTTTCCTGCTACTCACTCCCAATCTCAACAATTGCCTGCTCTGCTTGCTGCTCTGACAAGTGCCTCTTAGCTCTGCTCGCAGCTTCTCTCCTTCTGCATGCCCTTCTCTATTCCCTTCTCGTGCCCTTCAGGCTTCTGCTCCCCTTGCTGAGCAAGCCCATGCCCGGTAGCTCCCCTTCAACCTCCTCCGCCCTTTGCCTTTCTCCACACAGATGCTTGCTTCTGGCCAGCACTCCTGCCCGCTGCCTAGCCCACAGCCCGCATCTCTTGGGGAGACAGCAAGGTGGCCTGGAGCTACCCACACCTCCTCCCGGGCACGGCTTCTCAGCTTTGCTTCAAGCCCACAAAAAGCCCCAAGGAGCTCCTCTTACCTTTGGGCTCAGCTTCTTCTCCTGCCGTGCAGCTCCTGTGCCAGGCCGGGGCTCAGCTCTTCCCACACTCCACCATTCCTGCAAGATTGCTTTCTCTCATTCACTGCCTTCCTTTGCTTTCCTTTGCCCTGCTACCCTTAGCTTCCCTACTTGCTTCCTCTACATTTACGTGCACCGCTTTGTACTTCTGAGTCTCTTCTTTGCCTCTTCTTTCTCTATTTTCCCTTCAACCCTCCCCTCCCCCCTCCCTCCCATTTTTCCCTTCCTCCCCTCCCCTCTCTCCTCTCCCCCCCTCTTTCCCTTCCCCTCCCCTCCTGTACCCCCCTTTTCTCCCTTTCCCCTCCCCTTCCCCCTTGCCTTATGGCAAACTCACCTTTCCTGCTCTTCACTCCCTCCTTCTTCATTCTCCTGCCTTTTGCTGCTACTCTCGCCTTGCTTTCCCTTGCTGTGCTCTGCTTTGCTTTCTCTACATTTTGGCCATCCAGTCTTTTCTCAGCTGTTATTCTTGACTGTTTACTTGGCTTTTTTCTTCTTTTCTCATTTCTTTTTTTTCTGACCTTTTTGGGCTTTTTTCTTTTTCTTCTTTTTTTATGCTTTCGTTTCTTTTTTCATTTCATTGCACTTGTTCTTTTTTTTTCTCTCTTTTCGTTTTTTTTTTGTTTTCATCTATTTTTTCTCATTTTCATCTTGGTTTTCTTTTTTCATTTTCACTCTTTTTTTCTTTTTTTTTTTTCCTAATTTTTTCATTGCACTTTTCTTTTTTATTTCATTTTTCTCTCTCTTTTCTCATTTTTTTCTATTTTCATCTTTTTCTTTTTCATCTTGGTTTTCTCTTTTTGTTTTCCATTTTTTTTTTCTTTTTTCCTTTTTTATTTTTTTCCTTTATTACTCTTTTTTTTCCCTTTCTCTTTTTTCTTTCACCTTTTTTTCTTGTTTTTCATTTTTCTTTTTTTTTTTTTTTTATAATCATAGGTACTCCTGAAACCCCCTTTAAGCCCTCCCTACCCTCCCCATTCTTTCTTTTCACCCTCACCTCCCCCCTTGCCCTATCCTACCATTCCCTTGCCTGCTCTTCTTACCTGCGCTGCTGTCCCTTCCTTTACCTACCTGAGCTGCTTGTTCCAAAAATTACCTAGCTGACCTGCTTGCCCCTCGCTTTCCTAGCTGAGCTGCTGGCCCCTCTCATTCCCTACCTGAGCTGCTTCCCCCTAACTTACCTAGCTGAGCTCCTTGCCCCTCGCTACGTACTTGAGCAGATGTTTGCTCACTTGGCTTCCTTACTGGTTGTCCCCTCCCTTCCCTACCTCACCTGCTATCCCTTCCTTTTCCCTACCTGAGCTGCATGCCCTTCCTTTTCCCTAGCTGAGCTGCATGCCCTTCCTTTTCCCTAGCTGAGCTGCATGCCCTTCCTTTTCCCTAGCTGAGCTGCATGCCCTTCCTTTTCCCTAGCTGAGCTGCATGCCCTTCCTTTTCCCTAGCTGAGCTGCATGCCCTTCCTTTTCCCTACCTGAGCTGCATGCCCTTCCTTTTCCCTACCTGAGCTGCATGCCCTTCCTTTTCCCTACCTGAGCTGCATGCCCTTCCTTTTCCCTACCTGAGCTGCATGCCCTTCCTTTTCCCTACCTGAGCTGCATGCCCTTCCTTTTCCCTACCTGAGCTGCTGTCCCCTCCCTTCCCTACCTGAGCTGCTTGCCCCTCGCCTCCTTTTTCTTGGTGCTCTTGCCTTTTCCTGCTACTCACTCCCAATCTCAACACTTGCCTGCTCTGCTTGCTGCTCTGACAAGTGCCTCTTAACTCTGCTCGCAGCTTCTCTCCTTCTGCATGCCCTTCTCTATTCCCTTCTCGTGCCCTTCAGGCTTCTGCTCCCCTTGCTGAGCAAGCCCATGCCCGGTAGCTCCCCTTCAACCTCCTCCGCCCTTTGCCTTTCTCCACACAGATGCTTGCTTCTGGCCAGCACTCCTGCCCGCTGCCTAGCCCACAGCCCGCATCTCTTGGGGAGACAGCAAGGTGGCCTGGAGCTACCCACACCTCCTCCCGGGCACGGCTTCTCAGCTTTGCTTCAAGCCCACAAAAAGCCCCAAGGAGCTCCTCTTACCTTTGGGCTCAGCTTCTTCTCCTGCCGTGCAGCTCCTGTGCCAGGCCGGGGCTCAGCTCTTCCCACACTCCACCATTCCTGCAAGATTGCTTTCTCTCATTCACTGCCTTCCTTTGCTTTCCTTTGCCCTGCTACCCTTAGCTTCCCTACTTGCTTCCTCTACATTTACGTGCACCGCTTTGTACTTCTGAGTCTCTTCTTTGCCTCTTCTTTCTCTATTTTCCCTTCAACCCTCCCCTCCCCCCTCCCTCCCATTTTTCCCTTCCTCCCCTCCCCTCTCTCCTCTCCCCCCCTCTTTCCCTTCCCCTCCCCTCCCGTACCCCCCCTTTTCTCCCTTTCCCCTCCCCTTCCCCCTTGCCTTATGGCAAACTCACCTTTCCTGCTCTTCACTCCCTCCTTCTTCATTCTCCTGCCTTTTGCTGCTACTCTCGCCCTGCTTTCCCTTGCTGTGCTCTGCTTTGCTTTCTCTACATTTTGGCCATCCAGTCTTTTCTCAGCTGTTATTCTTGACTGTTTACTTGGCTTTTTTCTTCTTTTCTCATTTCTTTTTTTTCTGACCTTTTTGGGCTTTTTTCTTTTTCTTCTTTTTTTATGCTTTCGTTTCTTTTTTCATTTCATTGCACTTGTTCTTTTTTTTTCTCTCTTTTCGTTTTTTGTTTTCATCTATTTTTTCTCATTTTAATTTTGGTTTTCTTTTTTCATTTTCACTCTTTTTTTCTTTTTTTTTTTTCCTAATTTTTTCATTGCACTTTTCTTTTTTATTTCATTTTTCTCTCTCTTTTCTCATTTTTTTCTATTTTCATTTTTTCTTTTTCATCTTGGTTTTCTCTTTTTGTTTTCCATTTTTTTTTTCTTTTTTCCTTTTTTATTTTTTTCCTTTATTACTCTTTTTTTTCCCTTTCTCTTTTTTCTTTCACCTTTTTTTCTTGTTTTTCATTTTTCTTTTTTTTTTTTTTATAATCATAGGTACTCCTGAAACCCCCTTTAAGCCCTCCCTACCCTCCCCATTCTTTCTTTTCACCCTCACCTCCCCCCTTGCCCTATCCTACCATTCCCTTGCCTGCTCTTCTTACCTGCGCTGCTGTCCCTTCCTTTACCTACCTGAGCTGCTTGTTCCAAAAATTACCTAGCTGACCTGCTTGCCCCTCGCTTTCCTAGCTGAGCTGCTGGCCCCTCTCATTCCCTACCTGAGCTGCTTCCCCCTAACTTACCTAGCTGAGCTCCTTGCCCCTCGCTACGTACTTGAGCAGATGTATGCTCACTTGGCTTCCTTACTGGTTGTCCCCTCCCTTCCCTAGCTGAGCTGCATGCCCTTCCTTTTCCCTAGCTGAGCTGCATGCCCTTCCTTTTCCCTAGCTGAGCTGCATGCCCTTCCTTTTCCCTAGCTGAGCTGCATGCCCTTCCTTTTCCCTAGCTGAGCTGCATGCCCTTCCTTTTCCCTAGCTGAGCTGCATGCCCTTCCTTTTCCCTAGCTGAGCTGCTTGCCCCTCCCCTCCTTTTTCTTGGTGCTCTTGCCTTTTCCTGCTACTCACTCCCAATCTCAACACTTGCCTGCTCTGCTTACTGCTCTGACAAGTGCCTCTTAACTCTGCTCGCAGCTTCTCTCCTTCTGCATGCCCTTCTCTATTCCCTTCTCGTGCCCTTCAGGCTTCTGCTCCTCTTGCTGAGCAAGCCCATGCCCGGTAGCTCCCCTTCAACCTCCTCCGCCCTTTGCCTTTCTCCACACAGATGCTTGCTTCTGGCCAGCACTCCTGCCCGCTGCCTAGCCCACAGCCCGCATCTCTTGGGGAGACAGCAAGGTGGCCTGGAGCTACCCACACCTCCTCCCGGGCACGGCTTCTCAGCTTTGCTTCAAGCCCACAAAAAGCCCCAAGGAGCTCCTCTTACCTTTGGGCTCAGCTTCTTCTCCTGCCGTGCAGCTCCTGTGCCAGGCCGGGGCTCAGCTCTTCCCACACTCCACCATTCCTGCAAGATTGCTTTCTCTCATTCACTGCCTTCCTTTGCTTTCCTTTGCCCTGCTACCCTTAGCTTCCCTACTTGCTTCCTCTACATTTACGTGCACCGCTTTGTACTTCTGAGTCTCTTCTTTGCCTCTTCTTTCTCTATTTTCCCTTCAACCCTCCCCTCCCCCCTCCCTCCCATTTTTCCCTTCCTCCCCTCCCCTCTCTCCTCTCCCCCCTCCTTCCCTTCCCCTCCCCTCCCGTACCCCCCCTTTTCTCCCTTTCCCCTCCCCTTCCCCCTTGCCTTATGGCAAACTCACCTTTCCTGCTCTTCACTCCCTCCTTCTTCATTCTCCTGCCTTTTGCTGCTACTCTCGCCTTGCTTTCCCTTGCTGTGCTCTGCTTTGCTTTCTCTACATTTTGGCCATCCAGTCTTTTCTCAGCTGTTATTCTTGACTGTTTACTTGGCTTTTTTCTTCTTTTCTCATTTCTTTTTTTTCTGACCTTTTTGGGCTTTTTTCTTTTTCTTCTTTTTTTATGCTTTCGTTTCTTTTTTCATTTCATTGCACGTGTTCTTTTTTTTTTCTCCCTTCCTTTTTTTTTTTTGTTTTCATCTATTTTTTCTCATTTTCATCTTGGTTTTCTTTTTCCTTTTCACTCTTTTTTTCTTTTTTTTTTATTCTTTTTTTCTTTTTTTTTCATTGCACTTTTCTTTTTTATTTCATTTTTCTCTCTCTTTTCTCATTTTTTTCTATTTTCATCGTTTTCTTTTTCATCTTGGTTTTCTCTTTTTGTTTTCCATTTTTTTCCATTTTTTTCTTTTTTATTTTTTTCCTTTATTACTCTTTTTTTTCCCTTTCTCTTTTTTCTTTCACCTTTTTTTCTTGTTTTTCATTTTTCTTTTTTTTTTTTTTTTTTTTTTTTTATAATCATAGGTACTCCTGAAACCCCCTTTAAGCCCTCCCTACCCTCCCCATTCTTTCTTTTCACCCTCACCTCCCCCCTTGCCCTATCCTACCATTCCCTTGCCTGCTCTTCTTACCTGCGCTGCTGTCCCTTCCTTTACCTGCCTGAGCTGCTTGTTCCAAAAATTACCTAGCTGACCTGCTTGCCCCTCGCTTTCCTAGCTGAGCTGCTGGCCCCTCTCATTCCCTACCTGAGCTGCTTCCCCCTAACTTACCTAGCTGAGCTCCTTGCCCCTCGCTACGTACTTGAGCAGATGTTTGCTCACTTGGCTTCCTTACTGGTTGTCCCCTCACTTACCTACCTCACCTGCTATCCACTCACCTTCCCAGCTTAGCTGCTGTCCCCTCCCTTCCCTACCTGAGCTGCATGCCCTTCCTTTTCCCTAGCTGAGCTGCATGCCCTTCCTTTTCCCTAGCTGAGCTGCATGCCCTTCCTTTTCCCTACCTGAGCTGCTTGCCCCTCGCCTCCTTTTTCTTGGTGCTCTTGCCTTTTCCTGCTACTCACTCCCAATCTCAACAATTGCCTGCTCTGCTTGCTGCTCTGACAAGTGCCTCTTAACTCTGCTCGCAGCTTCTCTCCTTCTGCATGCCCTTCTCTATTCCCTTCTCGTGCCCTTCAGGCTTCTGCTCCCCTTGCTGAGCAAGCCCATGCCCGGTAGCTCCCCTTCAACCTCCTCCGCCCTTTGCCTTTCTCCACACAGATGCTTGCTTCTGGCCAGCACTCCTGCCCGCTGCCTAGCCCACAGCCCGCATCTCTTGGGGAGACAGCAAGGTGGCCTGGAGCTACCCACACCTCCTCCCGGGCACGGCTTCTCAGCTTTGCTTCAAGCCCACAAAAAGCCCCAAGGAGCTCCTCTTACCTTTGGGCTCAGCTTCTTCTCCTGCCGTGCAGCTCCTGTGCCAGGCCGGGGCTCAGCTCTTCCCACACTCCACCATTCCTGCAAGATTGCTTTCTCTCATTCACTGCCTTCCTTTGCTTTCCTTTGCCCTGCTACCCTTAGCTTCCCTACTTGCTTCCTCTACATTTACGTGCACCGCTTTGTACTTCTGAGTCTCTTCTTTGCCTCTTCTTTATTTTCCCTTCAACCCTCCCCTCCCCCCTCCCTCCCATTTTTCTCTTCGTTTCCTCCCCTCTCTCCTCTCCCCCCCTCTTTCCCTTCCCCTCCCCTCCTGTACCCCCCTTTTCTCCCTTTCCCCTCCCCTTCCCCCTTGCCTTATGGCAAACTCACCTTTCCTGCTCTTCACTCCCTCCTTCTTCATTCTCCTGCCTTTTGCTGCTACTCTCGCCTTGCTTTCCCTTGCTGTGCTCTGCTTTGCTTTCTCTACATTTTGGCCATCCAGTCTTTTCTCAGCTGTTATTCTTGACTGTTTACTTGGCTTTTTTCTTCTTTTCTCATTTCTTTTTTTTCTGACCTTTTTGGGCTTTTTTCTTTTTCTTCTTTTTTTATGCTTTCGTTTCTTTTTTCATTTCATTGCACTTGTTCTTTTTTTTTCTCTCTTTTCGTTTTTTTTTTGTTTTCATCTATTTTTTCTCATTTTCATCTTGGTTTTCTTTTTTCATTTTCACTCTTTTTTTCTTTTTTTTTTTTTCCTAATTTTTTCATTGCACTTTTCTTTTTTATTTCATTTTTCTCTCTCTTTTCTCATTTTTTTCTATTTTCATCTTTTTCTTTTTCATCTTGGTTTTCTCTTTTTGTTTTCCATTTTTTTTTTCTTTTTTCCTTTTTTATTTTTTTCCTTTATTACTCTTTTTTTTCCCTTTCTCTTTTTTCTTTCACCTTTTTTTCTTGTTTTTCATTTTTCTTTTTTTTTTTTTTTTTTTTTATAATCATAGGTACTCCTGAAACCCCCTTTAAGCCCTCCCTACCCTCCCCATTCTTTCTTTTCACCCTCACCTCCCCCCTTGCCCTATCCTACCATTCCCTTGCCTGCTCTTCTTACCTGCGCTGCTGTCCCTTCCTTTACCTACCTGAGCTGCTTGTTCCAAAAATTACCTAGCTGACCTGCTTGCCCCTCGCTTTCCTAGCTGAGCTGCTGGCCCCTCTCATTCCCTACCTGAGCTGCTTCCCCCTAACTTACCTAGCTGAGCTCCTTGCCCCTCGCTACGTACTTGAGCAGATGTTTGCTCACTTGGCTTCCTTACTGGTTGTCCCCTCCCTTCCCTACCTCACATGCTATCCCTTCCTTTTCCCTAGCTGAGCTGCATGCCCTTCCTTTTCCCTAGCTGAGCTGCATGCCCTTCCTTTTCCCTAGCTGAGCTGCATGCCCTTCCTTTTCCCTAGCTGAGCTGCATGCCCTTCCTTTTCCCTAGCTGAGCTGCATGCCCTTCCTTTTCCCTAGCTGAGCTGCATGCCCTTCCTTTTCCCTAGCTGAGCTGCATGCCCTTCCTTTTCCCTAGCTGAGCTGCATGCCCTTCCTTTTCCCTAGCTGAGCTGCATGCCCTTCCTTTTCCCTAGCTGAGCTGCATGCCCTTCCTTTTCCCTAGCTGAGCTGCATGCCCTTCCTTTTCCCTACCTGAGCTGCATGCCCTTCCTTTTCCCTACCTGAGCTGCATGCCCTTCCTTTTCCCTACCTGAGCTGCATGCCCTTCCTTTTCCCTACCTGAGCTGCATGCCCTTCCTTTTCCCTACCTGAGCTGCATGCCCTTCCTTTTCCCTACCTGAGCTGCATGCCCTTCCTTTTCCCTACCTGAGCTGCTTGCCCCTCCCTTCCCTACCTGAGCTGCTTGCCCCTCGCCTCCTTTTTCTTGGTGCTCTTGCCTTTTCCTGCTACTCACTCCCAATCTCAACACTTGCCTGCTCTGCTTGCTGCTCTGACAAGTGCCTCTTAACTCTGCTCGCAGCTTCTCTCCTTCTGCATGCCCTTCTCTATTCCCTTCTCGTGCCCTTCAGGCTTCTGCTCCCCTTGCTGAGCAAGCCCATGCCCGGTAGCTCCCCTTCAACCTCCTCCGCCCTTTGCCTTTCTCCACACAGATGCTTGCTTCTGGCCAGCACTCCTGCCCGCTGCCTAGCCCACAGCCCGCATCTCTTGGGGAGACAGCAAGGTGGCCTGGAGCTACCCACACCTCCTCCCGGGCACGGCTTCTCAGCTTTGCTTCAAGCCCACAAAAAGCCCCAAGGAGCTCCTCTTACCTTTGGGCTCAGCTTCTTCTCCTGCCGTGCAGCTCCTGTGCCAGGCCGGGGCTCAGCTCTTCCCACACTCCACCATTCCTGCAAGATTGCTTTCTCTCATTCACTGCCTTCCTTTGCTTTCCTTTGCCCTGCTACCCTTAGCTTCCCTACTTGCTTCCTCTACATTTACGTGCACCGCTTTGTACTTCTGAGTCTCTTCTTTGCCTCTTCTTTCTCTATTTTCCCTTCAACCCTCCCCTCCCCCCTCCCTCCCATTTTTCCCTTCCTGCCCTCCCCTCTCTCCTCTCCCCCCCTCCTTCCCTTCCCCTCCCCTCCCCTCCCGTACCCCCCCTTTTCTCCCTTTCCCCTCCCCTTCCCCCTTGCCTTATGGCAAACTCACCTTTCCTGCTCTTCACTCCCTCCTTCTTCATTCTCCTGCCTTTTGCTGCTACTCTCGCCTTGCTTTCCCTTGCTGTGCTCTGCTTTGCTTTCTCTACATTTTGGCCATCCAGTCTTTTCTCAGCTGTTATTCTTGACTGTTTACTTGGCTTTTTTCTTCTTTTCTCATTTCTTTTTTTTCTGACCTTTTTGGGCTTTTTTCTTTTTCTTCTTTTTTTTATGCTTTCGTTTCTTTTTTCATTTCATTGCACGTGTTCTTTTTTTTTTCTCCCTTCCTTTTTTTTTTTTGTTTTCATCTATTTTTTCTCATTTTCATCTTGGTTTTCTTTTTTCATTTTCACTCTTTTTTTCTTTTTTTTTTATTCTTTTTTTCTTTTTTTTTCATTGCACTTTTCTTTTTTATTTCATTTTTCTCTCTCTTTTCTCATTTTTTTCTATTTTCATTTTTTCTTTTTCATCTTGGTTTTCTCTTTTTGTTTTCCATTTTTTTCTTTTTTCCTTTTTTATTTTTTTCCTTTATTACTCTTTTTTTTCCCTTTCTCTTTTTTCTTTCACCTTTTTTTCTTGTTTTTCATTTTTCTTTTTTTTTTTTTTTTTTTTTTTTATAATCATAGGTACTCCTGAAACCCCCTTTAAGCCCTCCCTACCCTCCCCATTCTTTCTTTTCACCCTCACCTCCCCCCTTGCCCTATCCTACCATTCCCTTGCCTGCTCTTCTTACCTGCGCTGCTGTCCCTTCCTTTACCTACCTGAGCTGCTTGTTCCAAAAATTACCTAGCTGACCTGCTTGCCCCTCGCTTTCCTAGCTGAGCTGCTGGCCCCTCTCATTCCCTACCTGAGCTGCTTCCCCCTAACTTACCTAGCTGAGCTCCTTGCCCCTCGCTACGTACTTGAGCAGATGTTTGCTCACTTGGCTTCCTTACTGGATGTCCCCTCCCTTCCCTACCTCACCTGCTATCCCCTCCCTTCCCTACCTGAGCTGCATGCCCTTCCTTTTCCCTAGCTGAGCTGCATGCCCTTCCTTTTCCCTAGCTGAGCTGCATGCCCTTCCTTTTCCCTAGCTGAGCTGCATGCCCTTCCTTTTCCCTAGCTGAGCTGCATGCCCTTCCTTTTCCCTAGCTGAGCTGCATGCCCTTCCTTTTCCCTAGCTGAGCTGCATGCCCTTCCTTTTCCCTAGCTGAGCTGCATGCCCTTCCTTTTCCCTAGCTGAGCTGCATGCCCTTCCTTTTCCCTAGCTGAGCTGCATGCCCTTCCTTTTCCCTAGCTGAGCTGCATGCCCTTCCTTTTCCCTAGCTGAGCTGCATGCCCTTCCTTTTCCCTAGCTGAGCTGCATGCCCTTCCTTTTCCCTACCTGAGCTGCATGCCCTTCCTTTTCCCTACCTGAGCTGCATGCCCTTCCTTTTCCCTACCTGAGCTGCTGTCCCCTCCCTTCCCTACCTGAGCTGCATGCCCTTCCTTTTCCCTACCTGAGCTCCTTGCCCCTCGCCTCCTTTTTCTTGGTGCTCTTGCCTTTTCCTGCTACTCACTCCCAATCTCAACAATTGCCTGCTCTGCTTGCTGCTCTGACAAGTGCCTCTTAACTCTGCTCGCAGGTTCTCTCCTTCTGCATGCCCTTCTCTATTCCCTTCTCGTGCCCTTCAGGCTTCTGCTCCCCTTGCTGAGCAAGCCCATGCCCGGTAGCTCCCCTTCAACCTCCTCCGCCCTTTGCCTTTCTCCACACAGATGCTTGCTTCTGGCCAGCACTCCTGCCCGCAGCCTAGCCTACAGCCCGCATCTCTTGGGGAGACAGCAAGGTGGCCTGGAGCTCCCCACACCTCCTCCCGGGCACGGCTTCTCAGCTTTGCTTCAAGCCCACAAAAAGCCCCAAGGAGCTCCTCTTACCTTTGGGCTCCGCTTCTTCTCCTGCCGTGCAGCTCCTGTGCCAGGCCGGGGCACAGCTCTTCCCACACTCCACCATTCCTGCAAGATTGCTTTCTCTCATTCACTGCCTTCCTTTGCTTTCCTTTGCCCTGCTACCCTTAGCTTCCCTACTTGCTTCCTCTACATTTACGTGCACCGCTTTGTACTTCTGAGTCTCTTCTTTGACTCTTCTTTCTCTATTTTCCCTTCAACTCTCCCCTCCCCCCTCCCTCCCATTTTTCCCTTCCTCCCCTCCCCTCTCTCCTCTCCCCCCCTCCTTCCCTTCCCCTCCCCTCCTGTACCCCCCCTTTTCTCCCTTTCCCCTCCCCTTCCCCCTTGCCTTATGGCAAACTCACCTTTCCTGCTCTTCACTCCCTCCTTCTTCATTCTCCTGCCTTTTGCTGCTACTCTCGCCTTGCTTTCCCTTGCTGTGCTCTGCTTTGCTTTCTCTACATTTTGGCCATCCAGTCTTTTCTCAGCTGTTATTCTTGACTGTTTACTTGGCTTTTTTCTTCTTTTCTCATTTCTTTTTTTTCTGACCTTTTTGGGCTTTTTTCTTTTTCTTCTTTTTTTATGCTTTCGTTTCTTTTTTCATTTCATTGCACTTGTTCTTTTTTTTTCTCTCTTTTCGTTTTTTTTTTGTTTTCATCTATTTTTTCTCATTTTCATCTTGGTTTTCTTTTTTCATTTTCACTCTTTTTTTCTTTTTTTTTTTTTCCTAATTTTTTCATTGCACTTTTCTTTTTTATTTCATTTTTCTCTCTCTTTTCTCATTTTTTTCTATTTTCATCTTTTTCTTTTTCATCTTGGTTTTCTCTTTTTGTTTTCCATTTTTTTTTTCTTTTTTCCTTTTTTATTTTTTTCCTTTATTACTCTTTTTTTTCCCTTTCTCTTTTTTCTTTCACCTTTTTTTCTTGTTTTTCATTTTTCTTTTTTTTTTTTTTTTTTTTTTATAATCATAGGTACTCCTGAAACCCCCTTTAAGCCCTCCCTACCCTCCCCATTCTTTCTTTTCACCCTCACCTCCCCCCTTGCCCTATCCTACCATTCCCTTGCCTGCTCTTCTTACCTGCGCTGCTGTCCCTTCCTTTACCTACCTGAGCTGCTTGTTCCAAAAATTACCTAGCTGACCTGCTTGCCCCTCGCTTTCCTAGCTGAGCTGCTGGCCCCTCTCATTCCCTACCTGAGCTGCTTCCCCCTAACTTACCTAGCTAAGCTCCTTGCCCCTCGCTACGTACTTGAGCAGATGTATGCTCACTTGGCTTCCTTACTGGTTGTCCCCTCCCTTCCCTACCTCACCTGCTATCCCCTCCCTTCCCTAGCTGAGCTGCATGCCCTTCCTTTTCCCTAGCTGAGCTGCATGCCCTTCCTTTTCCCTAGCTGAGCTGCATGCCCTTCCTTTTCCCTAGCTGAGCTGCATGCCCTTCCTTTTCCCTAGCTGAGCTGCATGCCCTTCCTTTTCCCTAGCTGAGCTGCATGCCCTTCCTTTTCCCTAGCTGAGCTGCATGCCCTTCCTTTTCCCTAGCTGAGCTGCATGCCCTTCCTTTTCCCTAGCTGAGCTGCATGCCCTTCCTTTTCCCTAGCTGAGCTGCATGCCCTTCCTTTTCCCTAGCTGAGCTGCATGCCCTTCCTTTTCCCTAGCTGAGCTGCATGCCCTTCCTTTTCCCTAGCTGAGCTGCATGCCCTTCCTTTTCCCTAGCTGAGCTGCATGCCCTTCCTTTTCCCTAGCTGAGCTGCATGCCCTTCCTTTTCCCTAGCTGAGCTGCATGCCCTTCCTTTTCCCTAGCTGAGCTGCTGTCCCCTCCCTTCCCTAGCTGAGCTGCATGCCCTTCCTTTTCCCTAGCTGAGCTGCTGTCCCCTCCCTTCCCTAGCTGAGCTGCATGCCCTTCCTTTTCCCTACCTGAGCTGCTTGCCCCTCGCCTCCTTTTTCTTGGTGCTCTTGCCTTTTCCTGCTACTCACTCCCAATCTCAACACTTGCCTGCTCTGCTTGCTGCTCTGACAAGTGCCTCTTAACTCTGCTCGCAGCTTCTCTCCTTCTGCATGCCCTTCTCTATTCCCTTCTCGTGCCCTTCAGGCTTCTGCTCCTCTTGCTGAGCAAGCCCATGCCCGGTAGCTCCCCTTCAACCTCCTCCGCCCTTTGCATTTCTCCACATAGATGCTTGCTTCTGGCCAGCTCTCCTGCCCGCTGCCTAGCCCACAGCCCGTATCTCTTGGGGAGACAGCAAGGTGGCCTGGAGCTACCCACACCTCCTCCCGGGCACGGCTTCTCAGCTTTGCTTTAAGCCCACAAAAAGCCCCAAGGAGCTCCTCTTACCTTTGGGCTCAGCTTCTTCTCCTGCCGTGCAGCTCCTGTGCCAGGCCGGGGCTCAGCTCTTCCCACACTCCACCATTCCTGCAAGATTGCTTTCTCTCATTCACTGCCTTCCTTTGCTTTCCTTTGCCCTGCTACCCTTAGCTTCCATACTTGCTTCCTCTACATTTACGTGCACCGCTTTTTACTTCTGAGTCTCTTCTTTGCCTCTTCTTTCTCTATTTTCCTTTCAACCCTCCCCTCCCCCCTCCCTCCCATTTTTCCCTTCCTCCCCTCCCCTCTCTCCTCTCCCCCCCTCCTTCCCTTCCCCTCCCCTCCTGTACCCCCCCTTTTCTCCCTTTCCCCTCCCCTTCCCCCTCGCCTTATGGCAAACTCACCTTTCCTGCTCTTCACTCCCTCCTTCTTCATTCTCCTGCCTTTTGCTGCTACTCTCGCCTTGCTTTCCCTTGCTGTGCTCTGCTTTGCTTTCTCTACATTTTGGCCATCCAGTCTTTTCTCAGCTGTTATTCTTGACTGTTTACTTGGCTTTTTTCTTCTTTTCTCATTTCTTTTTTTTCTGACCTTTTTGGGCTTTTTTCTTTTTCTTCTTTTTTTATGCTTTCGTTTCTTTTTTCATTTCATTGCACTTGTTCTTTTTTTTTTTTTTTTCGCTTTTCCTTTTTTTTTTTTGTTTTCATCTATTTTTTCTCATTTTCATCTTGGTTTTCTATTTTCATTTTCACTCTTTTTTTCTTTTTTTTTATTCTTTTTTTCTTTTTTTTCATTGCACTTTTCTTTTTTATTTCATTTTTCTCTCTCTTTTCTCATTTTTTTCTATTTTCATCTTTTTCTTTTTCATCTTGGTTTTCTCTTTTTGTTTTCCATTTTTTTTTTCTTTTTTCCTTTTTTATTTTTTTCCTTTATTACTCTTTTTTTTCCCTTTCTCTTTTTTCTTTCACTTTTTTTTCTTGGTTTTCATTTTTTCTTTTTTTTTTTTTATAATCATAGGTACTCCTGAAACCCCCTTTAAGCCCTCCCTACCCTCCCCATTCTTTCTTTTCACCCTCACCTCCCCCCTTGCCCTATCCTACCATTCCCTTGCCTGCTCTTCTTACCTGCGCTGCTGTCCCTTCCTTTACCTACCTGAGCTGCTTGTTCCAAAAATTACCTAGCTGACCTGCTTGCCCCTCGCTTTCCTAGCTGAGCTGCTGGCCCCTCTCATTCCCTACCTGAGCTGCTTCCCCCTAACTTACCTAGCTGAGCTCCTTGCCCCTCGCTACGTACTTGAGCAGATGTTTGCTCACTTGGCTTCCTTACTGGTTGTCCCCTCACTTACCTACCTCACCTGCTATCCACTCACTTTCCCAGCTTAGCTGCTGTCCCCTCCCTTCCCTACCTGAGCTGCATGCCCTTCCTTTTCCCTACCTGAGCTGCATGCCCTTCCTTTTCCCTACCTGAGCTGCTGTCCCCTCCCTTCCCTACCTGAGCTGCATGCCCTTCCTTTTCCCTACCTGAGCTGCTTGCCCCTCGCCTCCTTTTTCTTGGTGCTCTTGCCTTTTCCTGCTACTCACTCCCAATCTCAACACTTGCCTGCTCTGCTTGCTGCTCTGACAAGTGCCTCTTAACTCTGCTCGCAGCTTCTCTCCTTCTGCATGCCCTTCTCTATTCCCTTCTCGTGCCCTTCAGGCTTCTGCTCCCCTTGCTGAGCAAGCCCATGCCCGGTAGCTCCCCTTCAACCTCCTCCGCCCTTTGCCTTTCTCCACACAGATGCTTGCTTCTGGCCAGCACTCCTGCCCGCTGCCTAGCCCACAGCCCGCATCTCTTGGGGAGACAGCAAGGTGGCCTGGAGCTACCCACACCTCCTCCCGGGCACGGCTTCTCAGCTTTGCTTCAAGCCCACAAAAAGCCCCAAGGAGCTCCTCTTACCTTTGGGCTCAGCTTCTTCTCCTGCCGTGCAGCTCCTGTGCCAGGCCGGGGCTCAGCTCTTCCCACACTCCACCATTCCTGCAAGATTGCTTTCTCTCATTCACTGCCTTCCTTTGCTTTCCTTTGCCCTGCTACCCTTATCTTCCCTACTTGCTTCCTCTACATTTACGTGCATCGCTTTGTACTTCTGAGTCTCTTCTTTGCCTCTTCTTTCTCTATTTTCCTTTCAACCCTCCCCTCCCCCCTCCCTCCCATTTTTCCCTTCCTCCCCTCCCCTCTCTCCTCTCCCCCCCTCCTTCCCTTCCCCTCCCCTCCCGTACCCCCCCTTTTCTCCCTTTCCCCTCCCCTTCCCCCTCGCCTTATGGCAAACTCACCTTTCCTGCTCTTCACTCCCTCCTTCTTCATTCTCCTGCCTTTTGCTGCTACTCTCGCCTTGCTTTCCCTTGCTGTGCTCTGCTTTGCTTTCTCTACATTTTGGCCATCCAGTCTTTTCTCAGCTGTTATTCTTGACTGTTTACTTGGCTTTTTTCTTCTTTTCTCATTTCTTTTTTTTCTGACCTTTTTGGGCTTTTTTCTTTTTCTTCTTTTTTTATGCTTTCGTTTCTTTTTTCATTTCATTGCACTTGTTCTTTTTTTTTCTCTCTTTTCGTTTTTTTTTTGTTTTCATCTATTTTTTCTCATTTTCATCTTGGTTTTCTTTTTTCATTTTCACTCTTTTTTTCTTTTTTTTTTTTCCTAATTTTTTCATTGCACTTTTCTTTTTTATTTCATTTTTCTCTCTCTTTTCTCATTTTTTTCTATTTTCATCTTTTTCTTTTTCATCTTGGTTTTCTCTTTTTGTTTTCCATTTTTTTTTTCTTTTTTCCTTTTTTATTTTTTTCCTTTATTACTCTTTTTTTTCCCTTTCTCTTTTTTCTTTCACCTTTTTTTCTTGTTTTTCATTTTTCTTTTTTTTTTTTTTTTATAATCATAGGTACTCCTGAAACCCCCTTTAAGCCCTCCCTACCCTCCCCATTCTTTCTTTTCACCCTCACCTCCCCCCTTGCCCTATCCTACCATTCCCTTGCCTGCTCTTCTTACCTGCGCTGCTGTCCCTTCCTTTACCTACCTGAGCTGCTTGTTCCAAAATTACCTAGCTGACCTGCTTGCCCCTCGCTTTCCTAGCTGAGCTGCTGGCCCCTCTCATTCCCTACCTGAGCTGCTTCCCCCTAACTTACCTAGCTGAGCTCCTTGCCCCTCGCTACGTACTTGAGCAGATGTTTGCTCACTTGGCTTCCTTACTGGTTGTCCCCTCCCTTCCCTAGCTGAGCTGCATGCCCTTCCTTTTCCCTAGCTGAGCTGCATGCCCTTCCTTTTCCCTAGCTGAGCTGCATGCCCTTCCTTTTCCCTAGCTGAGCTGCATGCCCTTCCTTTTCCCTAGCTGAGCTGCATGCCCTTCCTTTTCCCTAGCTGAGCTGCATGCCCTTCCTTTTCCCTAGCTGAGCTGCATGCCCTTCCTTTTCCCTAGCTGAGCTGCATGCCCTTCCTTTTCCCTAGCTGAGCTGCATGCCCTTCCTTTTCCCTAGCTGAGCTGCATGCCCTTCCTTTTCCCTAGCTGAGCTGCATGCCCTTCCTTTTCCCTAGCTGAGCTGCATGCCCTTCCTTTTCCCTAGCTGAGCTGCATGCCCTTCCTTTTCCCTAGCTGAGCTGCATGCCCTTCCTTTTCCCTAGCTGAGCTGCATGCCCTTCCTTTTCCCTAGCTGAGCTGCATGCCCTTCCTTTTCCCTAGCTGAGCTGCATGCCCTTCCTTTTCCCTAGCTGAGCTGCATGCCCTTCCTTTTCCCTAGCTGAGCTGCATGCCCTTCCTTTTCCCTAGCTGAGCTGCATGCCCTTCCTTTTCCCTAGCTGAGCTGCATGCCCTTCCTTTTCCCTAGCTGAGCTGCATGCCCTTCCTTTTCCCTAGCTGAGCTGCTGTCCCCTCCCTTCCCTAGCTGAGCTGCATGCCCTTCCTTTTCCCTACCTGAGCTGCATGCCCCTCCCCTCCTTTTTCTTGGTGCTCTTGCCTTTTCCTGCTACTCACTCCCAATCTCAACACTTGCCTGCTCTGCTTGCTGCTCTGACAAGTGCCTCTTAACTCTGCTCGCAGCTTCTCTCCTTCTGCATGCCCTTCTCTATTCCCTTCTCGTGCCCTTCAGGCTTCTGCTCCCCTTGCTGAGCAAGCCCATGCCCGGTAGCTCCCCTTCAACCTCCTCCGCCCTTTGCCTTTCTCCACACAGATGCTTGCTTCTGGCCAGCACTCCTGCCCGCTGCCTAGCCCACAGCCCGCATCTCTTGGGGAGACAGCAAGGTGGCCTGGAGCTACCCACACCTCCTCCCGGGCACGGCTTCTCAGCTTTGCTTCAAGCCCACAAAAAGCCCCAAGGAGCTCCTCTTACCTTTGGGCTCAGCTTCTTCTCCTGCCGTGCAGCTCCTGTGCCAGGCCGGGGCTCAGCTCTTCCCACACTCCACCATTCCTGCAAGATTGCTTTCTCTCATTCACTGCCTTCCTTTGCTTTCCTTTGCCCTGCTACCCTTAGCTTCCCTACTTGCTTCCTCTACATTTACGTGCACCGCTTTGTACTTCTGAGTCTCTTCTTTGCCTCTTCTTTCTCTATTTTCCCTTCAACCCTCCCCTCCCCCCTCCCTCCCATTTTTCCCTTCCTCCCCTCCCCTCTCTCCTCTCCCCCCCTCCTTCCCTTCCCCTCCCCTCCTGTACCCCCCCTTTTCTCCCTTTCCCCTCCCCTTCCCCTCGCCTTATGGCAAACTCACCTTTCCTGCTCTTCACTCCCTCCTTCTTCATTCTCCTGCCTTTTGCTGCTACTCTCGCCTTGCTTTCCCTTGCTGTGCTCTGCTTTGCTTTCTCTACATTTTGGCCATCCAGTCTTTTCTCAGCTGTTATTCTTGACTGTTTACTTGGCTTTTTTCTTCTTTTCTCATTTCTTTTTTTTCTGACCTTTTTGGGCTTTTTTCTTTTTCTTCTTTTTTTTATGCTTTCGTTTCTTTTTTCATTTCATTGCACTTGTTCTTTTTTTTTTTTTCTCTTTTCCTTTTTTTTTTTGTTTTCATCTATTTTTTCTCATTTTCATCTTGGTTTTCTTTTTTCATTTTCACTCTTTTTTTCTTTTTTTTTATTCTTTTTTTCTTTTTTTTCATTGCACTTTTCTTTTTTATTTCATTTTTCTCTCTCTTTTCTCATTTTTTTCTTTTTTCATTTTTTCTTTTTCATCTTGGTTTTCTCTTTTTGTTTTCCATTTTTTTTTTCTTTTTTCCTTTTTTATTTTTTTCCTTTATTACTCTTTTTTTTCCCCTTTCTCTTTTTTCTTTCACTTTTTTTTCTTGGTTTTCATTTTTTCTTTTTTTTTTTTTATAATCATAGGTACTCCTGAAACCCCCTTTAAGCCCTCCCTACCCTCCCCATTCTTTCTTTTCACCCTCACCTCCCCCCTTGCCCTATCCTACCATTCCCTTGCCTGCTCTTCTTACCTGCGCTGCTGTCCCTTCCTTTACCTACCTGAGCTGCTTGTTCCAAAAATTACCTAGCTGACCTGCTTGCCCCTCGCTTTCCTAGCTGAGCTGCTGGCCCCTCTCATTCCCTACCTGAGCTGCTTCCCCCTAACTTACCTAGCTGAGCTCCTTGCCCCTCGCTACGTACTTGAGCAGATGTATGCTCACTTGGCTTCCTTACTGGTTGTCCCCTCCCTTCCCTAGCTGAGCTGCATGCCCTTCCTTTTCCCTAGCTGAGCTGCATGCCCTTCCTTTTCCCTAGCTGAGCTGCATGCCCTTCCTTTTCCCTAGCTGAGCTGCATGCCCTTCCTTTTCCCTAGCTGAGCTGCATGCCCTTCCTTTTCCCTAGCTGAGCTGCATGCCCTTCCTTTTCCCTAGCTGAGCTGCATGCCCTTCCTTTTCCCTAGCTGAGCTGCATGCCCTTCCTTTTCCCTAGCTGAGCTGCTTGCCCCTCCCCTCCTTTTTCTTGGTGCTCTTGCCTTTTCCTGCTACTCACTCCCAATCTCAACAATTGCCTGCTCTGCTTGCTGCTCTGACAAGTGCCTCTTAACTCTGCTCGCAGCTTCTCTCCTTCTGCATGCCTTTCTCTATTCCCTTCTCGTGCCCTTCAGGCTTCTGCTCCCCTTGCTGAGCAAGCCCATGCCCGGTAGCTCCCCTTCAACCTCCTCCGCCCTTTGCCTTTCTCCACACAGATGCTTGCTTCTGGCCAGCACTCCTGCCCGCAGCCTAGCCTACAGCCCGCATCTCTTGGGGAGACAGCAAGGTGGCCTGGAGCTACCCACACCTCCTCCCGGGCACGGCTTCTCAGCTTTGCTTCAAGCCCACAAAAAGCCCCAAGGAGCTCCTCTTACCTTTGGGCTCCGCTTCTTCTCCTGCCGTGCAGCTCCTGTGCCAGGCCGGGGCACAGCTCTTCCCACACTCCACCATTCCTGCAAGATTGCTTTCTCTCATTCACTGCCTTCCTTTGCTTTCCTTTGCCCTGCTACCCTTAGCTTCCCTACTTGCTTCCTCTACATTTACGTGCACCGCTTTGTACTTCTGAGTCTCTTCTTTGACTCTTCTTTCTCTATTTTCCCTTCAACTCTCCCCTCCCCCCTCCCTCCCATTTTTCCCTTCCTCCCCTCCCCTCTCTCCTCTCCCCCCCTCCTTCCCTTCCCCTCCCCTCCTGTACCCCCCCTTTTCTCCCTTTCCCCTCCCCTTCCCCCTTGCCTTATGGCAAACTCACCTTTCCTGCTCTTCACTCCCTCCTTCTTCATTCTCCTGCCTTTTGCTGCTACTCTCGCCTTGCTTTCCCTTGCTGTGCTCTGCTTTGCTTTCTCTACATTTTGGCCATCCAGTCTTTTCTCAGCTGTTATTCTTGACTGTTTACTTGGCTTTTTTCTTCTTTTCTCATTTCTTTTTTTTCTGACCTTTTTGGGCTTTTTTCTTTTTCTTCTTTTTTTATGCTTTCGTTTCTTTTTTCATTTCATTGCACTTGTTCTTTTTTTTTCTCTCTTTTCGTTTTTTTTTAGTTTTCATCTATTTTTTCTCATTTTCATCTTGGTTTTCTTTTTTCATTTTCACTCTTTTTTTCTTTTTTTTTTTTCCTAATTTTTTCATTGCACTTTTCTTTTTTATTTCATTTTTCTCTCTCTTTTCTCATTTTTTTCTATTTTCATCTTTTTCTTTTTCATCTTGGTTTTCTCTTTTTGTTTTCCATTTTTTTTTTCTTTTTTCCTTTTTTATTTTTTTCCTTTATTACTCTTTTTTTTCCCTTTCTCTTTTTTCTTTCACCTTTTTTTCTTGTTTTTCATTTTTCTTTTTTTTTTTTTTTTTTTTTTTTATAATCATAGGTACTCCTGAAACCCCCTTTAAGCCCTCCCTACCCTCCCCATTCTTTCTTTTCACCCTCACCTCCCCCCTTGCCCTATCCTACCATTCCCTTGCCTGCTCTTCTTACCTGCGCTGCTGTCCCTTCCTTTACCTACCTGAGCTGCTTGTTCCAAAAATTACCTAGCTGACCTGCTTGCCCCTCGCTTTCCTAGCTGAGCTGCTGGCCCCTCTCATTCCCTACCTGAGCTGCTTCCCCCTAACTTACCTAGCTGAGCTCCTTGCCCCTCGCTACGTACTTGAGCAGATGTATGCTCACTTGGCTTCCTTACTGGTTGTCCCCTCCCTTCCCTACCTCACCTGCTATCCCCTCCCTTCCCTACCTCACCTGCATGCCCTTCCTTTTCCCTAGCTGAGCTGCATGCCCTTCCTTTTCCCTAGCTGAGCTGCATGCCCTTCCTTTTCCCTAGCTGAGCTGCATGCCCTTCCTTTTCCCTAGCTGAGCTGCATGCCCTTCCTTTTCCCTAGCTGAGCTGCATGCCCTTCCTTTTCCCTAGCTGAGCTGCATGCCCTTCCTTTTCCCTAGCTGAGCTGCATGCCCTTCCTTTTCCCTAGCTGAGCTGCATGCCCTTCCTTTTCCCTAGCTGAGCTGCATGCCCTTCCTTTTCCCTAGCTGAGCTGCATGCCCTTCCTTTTCCCTAGCTGAGCTGCTGTCCCCTCCCTTCCCTAGCTGAGCTGCATGCCCTTCCTTTTCCCTACCTGAGCTGCTGTCCCCTCCCTTCCCTAGCTGAGCTGCATGCCCTTCCTTTTCCCTACCTGAGCTGCTTGCCCCTCGCCTCCTTTTTCTTGGTGCTCTTGCCTTTTCCTGCTACTCACTCCCAATCTCAACACTTGCCTGCTCTGCTTGCTGCTCTGACAAGTGCCTCTTAACTCTGCTCGCAGCTTCTCTCCTTCTGCATGCCCTTCTCTATTCCCTTCTCGTGCCCTTCAGGCTTCTGCTCCTCTTGCTGAGCAAGCCCATGCCCGGTAGCTCCCCTTCAACCTCCTCCGCCCTTTGCATTTCTCCACATAGATGCTTGCTTCTGGCCAGCTCTCCTGCCCGCTGCCTAGCCCACAGCCCGCATCTCTTGGGGAGACAGCAAGGTGGCCTGGAGCTACCCACACCTCCTCCCGGGCACGGCTTCTCAGCTTTGCTTTAAGCCCACAAAAAGCCCCAAGGAGCTCCTCTTACCTTTGGGCTCAGCTTCTTCTCCTGCCGTGCAGCTCCTGTGCCAGGCCGGGGCTCAGCTCTTCCCACACTCCACCATTCCTGCAAGATTGCTTTCTCTCATTCACTGCCTTCCTTTGCTTTCCTTTGCCCTGCTACCCTTAGCTTCCATACTTGCTTCCTCTACATTTACGTGCACCGCTTTTTACTTCTGAGTCTCTTCTTTGCCTCTTCTTTCTCTATTTTCCTTTCAACCCTCCCCTCCCCCCTCCCTCCCATTTTTCCCTTCCTCCCCTCCCCTCTCTCCTCTCCCCCCTCCTTCCCTTCCCCTCCCCTCCTGTACCCCCCCTTTTCTCCCTTTCCCCTCCCCTTCCCCCTCGCCTTATGGCAAACTCACCTTTCCTGCTCTTCACTCCCTCCTTCTTCATTCTCCTGCCTTTTGCTGCTACTCTCGCCTTGCTTTCCCTTGCTGTGCTCTGCTTTGCTTTCTCTACATTTTGGCCATCCAGTCTTTTCTCAGCTGTTATTCTTGACTGTTTACTTGGCTTTTATCTTCTTTTCTCATTTCTTTTTTTTCTGACCTTTTTGGGCTTTTTTCTTTTTCTTCTTTTTTTTATGCTTTCGTTTCTTTTTTCATTTCATTGCACTTGTTCTTTTTTTTTTTTCTCTTTTCCTTTTTTTTTTTGTTTTCATCTATTTTTTCTCATTTTCATCTTGGTTTTCTTTTTTCATTTTCACTCTTTTTTTCTTTTTTTTTATTCTTTTTTTCTTTTTTTTCATTGCACTTTTCTTTTTTATTTCATTTTTCTCTCTCTTTTCTCATTTTTTTCTATTTTCATTTTTTCTTTTTCATCTTGGTTTTCTCTTTTTGTTTTCCATTTTTTTTTTCTTTTTTCCTTTTTTATTTTTTTCCTTTATTACTCTTTTTTTTCCCTTTCTCTTTTTTCTTTCACTTTTTTTTCTTGGTTTTCATTTTTTCTTTTTTTTTTTTATAATCATAGGTACTCCTGAAACCCCCTTTAAGCCCTCCCTACCCTCCCCATTCTTTCTTTTCACCCTCACCTCCCCCCTTGCCCTATCCTACCATTCCCTTGCCTGCTCTTCTTACCTGCGCTGCTGTCCCTTCCTTTACCTACCTGAGCTGCTTGTTCCAAAAATTACCTAGCTGACCTGCTTGCCCCTCGCTTTCCTAGCTGAGCTGCTGGCCCCTCTCATTCCCTACCTGAGCTGCTTCCCCCTAACTTACCTAGCTGAGCTCCTTGCCCCTCGCTACGTACTTGAGCAGATGTTTGCTCACTTGGCTTCCTTACTGGTTGTCCCCTCACTTACCTACCTCACCTGCTATCCACTCACTTTCCCAGCTTAGCTGCTGTCCCCTCCCTTCCCTACCTGAGCTGCATGCCCTTCCTTTTCCCTACCTGAGCTGCATGCCCTTCCTTTTCCCTACCTGAGCTGCTGTCCCCTCCCTTCCCTAGCTGAGCTGCATGCCCTTCCTTTTCCCTACCTGAGCTGCTTGCCCCTCGCCTCCTTTTTCTTGGTGCTCTTGCCTTTTCCTGCTACTCACTCCCAATCTCAACACTTGCCTGCTCTGCTTGCTGCTCTGACAAGTGCCTCTTAACTCTGCTCGCAGCTTCTCTCCTTCTGCATGCCCTTCTCTATTCCCTTCTCGTGCCCTTCAGGCTTCTGCTCCCCTTGCTGAGCAAGCCCATGCCCGGTAGCTCCCCTTCAACCTCCTCCGCCCTTTGCCTTTCTCCACACAGATGCTTGCTTCTGGCCAGCACTCCTGCCCGCTGCCTAGCCCACAGCCCGCATCTCTTGGGGAGACAGCAAGGTGGCCTGGAGCTACCCACACCTCCTCCCGGGCACAGCTTCTCAGCTTTGCTTCAAGCCCACAAAAAGCCCCAAGGAGCTCCTCTTACCTTTGGGCTCAGCTTCTTCTCCTGCCGTGCAGCTCCTGTGCCAGGCCGGGGCTCAGCTCTTCCCACACTCCACCATTCCTGCAAGATTGCTTTCTCTCATTCACTGCCTTCCTTTGCTTTCCTTTGCCCTGCTACCCTTAGCTTCCCTACTTGCTTCCTCTACATTTACGTGCATCGCTTTTTACTTCTGAGTCTCTTCTTTGCCTCTTCTTTCTCTATTTTCCTTTCAACCCTCCCCTCCCCCCTCCCTCCCATTTTTCCCTTCCTCCCCTCCCCTCTCTCCTCTCCCCCCCTCCTTCCCTTCCCCTCCCCTCCCGTACCCCCCCTTTTCTCCCTTTCCCCTCCCCTTCCCCCTCGCCTTATGGCAAACTCACCTTTCCTGCTCTTCACTCCCTCCTTCTTCATTCTCCTGCCTTTTGCTGCTACTCTCGCCTTGCTTTCCCTTGCTGTGCTCTGCTTTGCTTTCTCTACATTTTGGCCATCCAGTCTTTTCTCAGCTGTTATTCTTGACTGTTTACTTGGCTTTTTTCTTCTTTTCTCATTTCTTTTTTTTCTGACCTTTTTGGGCTTTTTTCTTTTTCTTCTTTTTTTATGCTTTCGTTTCTTTTTTCATTTCATTGCACTTGTTCTTTTTTTTTTTTCGCTTTTCCTTTTTTTTTTTTTGTTTTCATCTATTTTTTCTCATTTTCATCTTGGTTTTCTTTTTTCATTTTCACTCTTTTTTTCTTTTTTTTTTATTCTTTTTTTCTTATTTTTTCATTGCACTTTTCTTTTTTATTTCATTTTTCTCTCTCTTTTCTCATTTTTTTCTATTTTCATCTTTTTCTTTTTCATCTTGGTTTTCTCTTTTTGTTTTCCATTTTTTTTTTCTTTTTTCCTTTTTTATTTTTTTCCTTTATTACTCTTTTTTTTCCCTTTATTACTCTTTTTTTTCCCTTTCTCTTTTTTCTTTCACCTTTTTTTCTTGTTTTTCATTTTTCTTTATTTTTTTTTTTTTTATAATCATAGGTACTCCTGAAACCCCCTTTAAGCCCTCCCTACCCTCCCCATTCTTTCTTTTCACCCTCACCTCCCCCCTTGCCCTATCCTACCATTCCCTTGCCTGCTCTTCTTACCTGCGCTGCTGTCCCTTCCTTTACCTACCTGAGCTGCTTGTTCCAAAAATTACCTAGCTGACCTGCTTGCCCCTCGCTTTCCTAGCTGAGCTGCTGGCCCCTCTCATTCCCTACCTGAGCTGCTTCCCCCTAACTTACCTAGCTGAGCTCCTTGCCCCTCGCTACGTACTTGAGCAGATGTATGCTCACTTGGCTTCCTTACTGGTTGTCCCCTCCCTTCCCTAGCTGAGCTGCATGCCCTTCCTTTTCCCTAGCTGAGCTGCATGCCCTTCCTTTTCCCTAGCTGAGCTGCATGCCCTTCCTTTTCCCTAGCTGAGCTGCATGCCCTTCCTTTTCCCTAGCTGAGCTGCATGCCCTTCCTTTTCCCTAGCTGAGCTGCATGCCCTTCCTTTTCCCTAGCTGAGCTGCATGCCCTTCCTTTTCCCTAGCTGAGCTGCATGCCCTTCCTTTTCCCTAGCTGAGCTGCATGCCCTTCCTTTTCCCTAGCTGAGCTGCATGCCCTTCCTTTTCCCTAGCTGAGCTGCATGCCCTTCCTTTTCCCTAGCTGAGCTGCATGCCCTTCCTTTTCCCTAGCTGAGCTGCATGCCCTTCCTTTTCCCTAGCTGAGCTGCTGTCCCCTCCCTTCCCTAGCTGAGCTGCATGCCCTTCCTTTTCCCTACCTGAGCTGCATGCCCCTCCCCTCCTTTTTCTTGGTGCTCTTGCCTTTTCCTGCTACTCACTCCCAATCTCAACACTTGCCTGCTCTGCTTGCTGCTCTGACAAGTGCCTCTTAACTCTGCTCGCAGCTTCTCTCCTTCTGCATGCCCTTCTCTATTCCCTTCTCGTGCCCTTCAGGCTTCTGCTCCCCTTGCTGAGCAAGCCCATGCCCGGTAGCTCCCCTTCAACCTCCTCCGCCCTTTGCCTTTCTCCACACAGATGCTTGCTTCTGGCCAGCACTCCTGCCCGCTGCCTAGCCCACAGCCCGCATCTCTTGGGGAGACAGCAAGGTGGCCTGGAGCTACCCACACCTCCTCCCGGGCACGGCTTCTCAGCTTTGCTTCAAGCCCACAAAAAGCCCCAAGGAGCTCCTCTTACCTTTGGGCTCAGCTTCTTCTCCTGCCGTGCAGCTCCTGTGCCAGGCCGGGGCTCAGCTCTTCCCACACTCCACCATTCCTGCAAGATTGCTTTCTCTCATTCACTGCCTTCCTTTGCTTTCCTTTGCCCTGCTACCCTTAGCTTCCCTACTTGCTTCCTCTACATTTACGTGCACCGCTTTGTACTTCTGAGTCTCTTCTTTGCCTCTTCTTTCTCTATTTTCCCTTCAACCCTCCCCTCCCCCCTCCCTCCCATTTTTCCCTTCCTCCCCTCCCCTCTCTCCTCTCCCCCCTCCTTCCCTTCCCCTCCCCTCCTGTACCCCCCCTTTTCTCCCTTTCCCCTCCCCTTCCCCTCGCCTTATGGCAAACTCACCTTTCCTGCTCTTCACTCCCTCCTTCTTCATTCTCCTGCCTTTTGCTGCTACTCTCGCCTTGCTTTCCCTTGCTGTGCTCTGCTTTGCTTTCTCTACATTTTGGCCATCCAGTCTTTTCTCAGCTGTTATTCTTGACTGTTTACTTGGCTTTTTTCTTCTTTTCTCATTTCTTTTTTTTCTGACCTTTTTGGGCTTTTTTCTTTTTCTTCTTTTTTTTATGCTTTCGTTTCTTTTTTCATTTCATTGCACTTGTTCTTTTTTTTTTTTTCTCTTTTCCTTTTTTTTTTTGTTTTCATCTATTTTTTCTCATTTTCATCTTGGTTTTCTTTTTCCTTTTCACTCTTTTTTTCTTTTTTTTTATTCTTTTTTTCTTTTTTTTCATTGCACTTTTCTTTTTTATTTCATTTTTCTCTCTCTTTTCTCATTTTTTTCTATTTTCATCTTTTTCTTTTTCATCTTGGTTTTCTCTTTTTGTTTTCCATTTTTTTTTTCTTTTTTCCTTTTTTATTTTTTTCCTTTATTACTCTTTTTTTTCCCCTTTCTCTTTTTTCTTTCACTTTTTTTTCTTGGTTTTCATTTTTTCTTTTTTTTTTTTTATAATCATAGGTACTCCTGAAACCCCCTTTAAGCCCTCCCTACCCTCCCCATTCTTTCTTTTCACCCTCACCTCCCCCCTTGCCCTATCCTACCATTCCCTTGCCTGCTCTTCTTACCTGCGCTGCTGTCCCTTCCTTTACCTACCTGAGCTGCTTGTTCCAAAAATTACCTAGCTGACCTGCTTGCCCCTCGCTTTCCTAGCTGAGCTGCTGGCCCCTCTCATTCCCTACCTGAGCTGCTTCCCCCTAACTTACCTAGCTGAGCTCCTTGCCCCTCGCTACGTACTTGAGCAGATGTATGCTCACTTGGCTTCCTTACTGGTTGTCCCCTCCCTTCCCTAGCTGAGCTGCATGCCCTTCCTTTTCCCTAGCTGAGCTGCATGCCCTTCCTTTTCCCTAGCTGAGCTGCATGCCCTTCCTTTTCCCTAGCTGAGCTGCATGCCCTTCCTTTTCCCTACCTGAGCTGCATGCCCTTCCTTTTCCCTACCTGAGCTGCATGCCCTTCCTTTTCCCTAGCTGAGCTGCTTGCCCCTCCCCTCCTTTTTCTTGGTGCTCTTGCCTTTTCCTGCTACTCACTCCCAATCTCAACACTTGCCTGCTCTGCTTGCTGCTCTGACAAGTGCCTCTTAACTCTGCTCGCAGCTTCTCTCCTTCTGCATGCCCTTCTCTATTCCCTTCTCGTGCCCTTCAGGCTTCTGCTCCCCTTGCTGAGCAAGCCCATGCCCGGTAGCTCCCCTTCAACCTCCTCCGCCCTTTGCCTTTCTCCACACAGATGCTTGCTTCTGGCCAGCTCTCCTGCCCGCTGCCTAGCCCACAGCCCGCATCTCTTGGGGAGACAGCAAGGTGGCCTGGAGCTACCCACACCTCCTCCCGGGCACGGCTTCTCAGCTTTGCTTCAAGCCCACAAAAAGCCCCAAGGAGCTCCTCTTACCTTTGGGCTCAGCTTCTTCTCCTGCCGTGCAGCTCCTGTGCCAGGCCGGGGCTCAGCTCTTCCCACACTCCACCATTCCTGCAAGATTGCTTTCTCTCATTCACTGCCTTCCTTTGCTTTCCTTTGCCCTGCTACCCCTAGCTTCCCTACTTGCTTCCTCTACATTTACGTGCACCGCTTTGTACTTCTGAGTCTCTTCTTTGCCTCTTCTTTCTCTATTTTCCCTTCAACCCTCCCCTCCCCCCTCCCTCCCATTTTTCCCTTCCTGCCCTCCCCTCTCTCCTCTCCCCCCCTGCTTCCCTTCCCCTCCCCTCCCCTCCCGTACCCCCCCTTTTCTCCCTTTCCCCTCCCCTTCCCCCTTGCCTTATGGCAAACTCACCTTTCCTGCTCTTCACTCCCTCCTTCTTCATTCTCCTGCCTTTTGCTGCTACTCTCGCCTTGCTTTCCCTTGCTGTGCTCTGCTTTGCTTTCTCTACATTTTGGCCATCCAGTCTTTTCTCAGCTGTTATTCTTGACTGTTTACTTGGCTTTTTTCTTCTTTTCTCATTTCTTTTTTTTCTGACCTTTTTGGGCTTTTTTCTTTTTCTTCTTTTTTTTATGCTTTCGTTTCTTTTTTCATTTCATTGCACGTGTTCTTTTTTTTTTCTCCCTTCCTTTTTTTTTTTTGTTTTCATCTATTTTTTCTCATTTTCATCTTGGTTTTCTTTTTTCATTTTCACTCTTTTTTTCTTTTTTTTTTATTCTTTTTTTCTTTTTTTTTTCATTGCACTTTTCTTTTTTATTTCATTTTTCTCTCTCTTTTCTCATTTTTTTCTATTTTCATTTTTTCTTTTTCATCTTGGTTTTCTCTTTTTGTTTTCCATTTTTTTTTTCTTTTTTCCTTTTTTATTTTTTTCCTTTATTACTCTTTTTTTTCCCTTTCTCTTTTTTCTTTCACCTTTTTTTCTTGTTTTTCATTTTTCTTTTTTTTTTTTTTTTTTTTTTTTATAATCATAGGTACTCCTGAAACCCCCTTTAAGCCCTCCCTACCATCCCCATTCTTTCTTTTCACCCTCACCTCCCCCCTTGCCCTATCCTACCATTCCCTTGCCTGCTCTTCTTACCTGCGCTGCTGTCCCTTCCTTTACCTACCTGAGCTGCTTGTTCCAAAAATTACCTAGCTGACCTGCTTGCCCCTCGCTTTCCTAGCTGAGCTGCTGGCCCCTCTCATTCCCTACCTGAGCTGCTTCCCCCTAACTTACCTAGCTGAGCTCCTTGCCCCTCGCTACGTACTTGAGCAGATGTTTGCTCACTTGGCTTCCTTACTGGTTGTCCCCTCCCTTCCCTACCTGAGCTGCATGCCCTTCCTTTTCCCTACCTGAGCTGCATGCCCTTCCTTTTCCCTAGCTGAGCTGCATGCCCTTCCTTTTCCCTACCTGAGCTGCATGCCCTTCCTTTTCCCTACCTGAGCTGCATGCCCTTCCTTTTCCCTACCTGAGCTGCATGCCCTTCCTTTTCCCTACCTGAGCTGCATGCCCTTCCTTTTCCCTACCTGAGCTGCATGCCCTTCCTTTTCCCTACCTGAGCTGCATGCCCTTCCTTTTCCCTACCTGAGCTGCATGCCCTTCCTTTTCCCTACCTGAGCTGCTGTCCCCTCCCTTCCCTACCTGAGCTGCATGCCCTTCCTTTTCCCTAACTGAGCTGCTGTCCCCTCCCTTCCCTAGCTGAGCTGCATGCCCTTCCTTTTCCCTACCTGAGCTCCTTGCCCCTCGCCTCCTTTTTCTTGGTGCTCTTGCCTTTTCCTGCTACTCACTCCCAATCTCAACAATTGCCTGCTCTGCTTGCTGCTCTGACAATTGCCTCTTAACTCTGCTCGCAGCTTCTCTCCTTCTGCATGCCTTTCTCTATTCCCTTCTCGTGCCCTTCAGGATTCTGCTCCCCTTGCTGAGCAAGCCCATGCCCGGTAGCTCCCCTTCAACCTCCTCCGCCCTTTGCCTTTCTCCACACAGATGCTTGCTTCTGGCCAGCACTCCTGCCCGCTGCCTAGCGTACAGCCCGCATCTCTTGGGGAGACAGCAAGGTGGCCTGGAGCTACCCACACCTCCTCCCGGGCACGGCTTCTCAGCTTTGCTTCAAGCCCACAAAAAGCCCCAAGGAGCTCCTCTTACCTTTGGGCTCCGCTTCTTCTCCTGCCGTGCAGCTCCTGTGCCAGGCCGGGGCACAGCTCTTCCCACACTCCACCATTCCTGCAAGATTGCTTTCTCTCATTCACTGCCTTCCTTTGCTTTCCTTTGCCCTGCTACCCCTAGCTTCCCTACTTGCTTCCTCTACATTTACGTGCACCGCTTTGTACTTCTGAGTCTCTTCTTTGCCTCTTCTTTCTCTATTTTCCCTTCAACCCTCCCCTCCCCCCTCCCTCCCATTTTTCCCTTCCTCCCCTCCCCTCTCTCCTCTCCCCCCCTCTTTCCCTTCCCCTCCCCTCCTGTACCCCCCCTTTTCTCCCTTTCCCCTCCCCTTCCCCCTTGCCTTATGGCAAACTCACCTTTCCTGCTCTTCACTCCCTCCTTCTTCATTCTCCTGCCTTTTGCTGCTACTCTCGCCTTGCTTTCCCTTGCTGTGCTCTGCTTTGCTTTCTCTACATTTTGGCCATCCAGTCTTTTCTCAGCTGTTATTCTTGACTGTTTACTTGGCTTTTTTCTTCTTTTCTCATTTCTTTTTTTTCTGACCTTTTTGGGCTTTTTTCTTTTTCTTCTTTTTTTATGCTTTCGTTTCTTTTTTCATTTCATTGCACTTGTTCTTTTTTTTTCTCTCTTTTCGTTTTTTTTTTGTTTTCATCTATTTTTTCTCATTTTCATCTTGGTTTTCTTTTTTCATTTTCACTTTTTTTTTCTTTTTTTTTTTTCCTAATTTTTTCATTGCACTTTTCTTTTTTATTTCATTTTTCTCTCTCTTTTCTCATTTTTTTCTATTTTCATTTTTTCTTTTTCATCTTGGTTTTCTCTTTTTGTTTTCCATTTTTTTTTTCTTTTTTCCTTTTTTATTTTTTTCCTTTATTACTCTTTTTTTTCCCTTTCTCTTTTTTCTTTCACCTTTTTTTCTTGTTTTTCATTTTTCTTTTTTTTTTTTTTTTTTTTATAATCATAGGTACTCCTGAAACCCCCTTTAAGCCCTCCCTACCCTCCCCATTCTTTCTTTTCACCCTCACCTCCCCCCTTGCCCTATCCTACCATTCCCTTGCCTGCTCTTCTTACCTGCGCTGCTGTCCCTTCCTTTACCTACCTGAGCTGCTTGTTCCAAAAATTACCTAGCTGACCTGCTTGCCCCTCGCTTTCCTAGCTGAGCTGCTGGCCCCTCTCATTCCCTACCTGAGCTGCTTCCCCCTAACTTACCTAGCTGAGCTCCTTGCCCCTCGCTACGTACTTGAGCAGATGTATGCTCACTTGGCTTCCTTACTGGTTGTCCCCTCCCTTCCCTACCTCACCTGCTATCCCCTCCCTTCCCTAGCTGAGCTGCATGCCCTTCCTTTTCCCTAGCTGAGCTGCATGCCCTTCCTTTTCCCTAGCTGAGCTGCATGCCCTTCCTTTTCCCTAGCTGAGCTGCATGCCCTTCCTTTTCCCTAGCTGAGCTGCATGCCCTTCCTTTTCCCTAGCTGAGCTGCATGCCCTTCCTTTTCCCTAGCTGAGCTGCATGCCCTTCCTTTTCCCTAGCTGAGCTGCATGCCCTTCCTTTTCCCTAGCTGAGCTGCATGCCCTTCCTTTTCCCTAGCTGAGCTGCATGCCCTTCCTTTTCCCTAGCTGAGCTGCATGCCCTTCCTTTTCCCTAGCTGAGCTGCATGCCCTTCCTTTTCCCTAGCTGAGCTGCATGCCCTTCCTTTTCCCTAGCTGAGCTGCATGCCCTTCCTTTTCCCTAGCTGAGCTGCATGCCCTTCCTTTTCCCTAGCTGAGCTGCATGCCCTTCCTTTTCCCTAGCTGAGCTGCATGCCCTTCCTTTTCCCTAGCTGAGCTGCATGCCCTTCCTTTTCCCTAGCTGAGCTGCATGCCCTTCCTTTTCCCTAGCTGAGCTGCATGCCCTTCCTTTTCCCTAGCTGAGCTGCTGTCCCCTCCCTTCCCTAGCTGAGCTGCATGCCCTTCCTTTTCCCTACCTGAGCTGCATGCCCCTCCCCTCCTTTTTCTTGGTGCTCTTGCCTTTTCCTGCTACTCACTCCCAATCTCAACACTTGCCTGCTCTGCTTGCTGCTCTGACAAGTGCCTCTTAACTCTGCTCGCAGCTTCTCTCCTTCTGCATGCCCTTCTCTATTCCCTTCTCGTGCCCTTCAGGATTCTGCTCCCCTTGCTGAGCAAGCCCATGCCCGGTAGCTCCCCTTCAACCTCCTCCGCCCTTTGCCTTTCTCCACACAGATGCTTGCTTCTGGCCAGCACTCCTGCCCGCTGCCTAGCCCACAGCCCGCATCTCTTGGGGAGACAGCAAGGTGGCCTGGAGCTACCCACACCTCCTCCCGGGCACGGCTTCTCAGCTTTGCTTCAAGCCCACAAAAAGCCCCAAGGAGCTCCTCTTACCTTTGGGCTCAGCTTCTTCTCCTGCCGTGCAGCTCCTGTGCCAGGCCGGGGCTCAGCTCTTCCCACACTCCACCATTCCTGCAAGATTGCTTTCTCTCATTCACTGCCTTCCTTTGCTTTCCTTTGCCCTGCTACCCTTAGCTTCCCTACTTGCTTCCTCTACATTTACGTGCACCGCTTTGTACTTCTGAGTCTCTTCTTTGCCTCTTCTTTCTCTATTTTCCCTTCAACCCTCCCCTCCCCCCTCCCTCCCATTTTTCCCTTCCTCCCCTCCCCTCTCTCCTCTCCCCCCCTCCTTCCCTTCCCCTCCCCTCCTGTACCCCCCCTTTTCTCCCTTTCCCCTCCCCTTCCCCTCGCCTTATGGCAAACTCACCTTTCCTGCTCTTCACTCCCTCCTTCTTCATTCTCCTGCCTTTTGCTGCTACTCTCGCCTTGCTTTCCCTTGCTGTGCTCTGCTTTGCTTTCTCTACATTTTGGCCATCCAGTCTTTTCTCAGCTGTTATTCTTGACTGTTTACTTGGCTTTTTTCTTCTTTTCTCATTTCTTTTTTTTCTGACCTTTTTGGGCTTTTTTCTTTTTCTTCTTTTTTTTATGCTTTCGTTTCTTTTTTCATTTCATTGCACTTGTTCTTTTTTTTTTTTTCTCTTTTCCTTTTTTTTTTTGTTTTCATCTATTTTTTCTCATTTTCATCTTGGTTTTCTTTTTTCATTTTCACTCTTTTTTTCTTTTTTTTTATTCTTTTTTTCTTTTTTTTCATTGCACTTTTCTTTTTTATTTCATTTTTCTCTCTCTTTTCTCATTTTTTTCTTTTTTCATTTTTTCTTTTTCATCTTGGTTTTCTCTTTTTGTTTTCCATTTTTTTTTTCTTTTTTCCTTTTTTATTTTTTTCCTTTATTACTCTTTTTTTTCCCCTTTCTCTTTTTTCTTTCACTTTTTTTTCTTGGTTTTCATTTTTTCTTTTTTTTTTTTTATAATCATAGGTACTCCTGAAACCCCCTTTAAGCCCTCCCTACCCTCCCCATTCTTTCTTTTCACCCTCACCTCCCCCCTTGCCCTATCCTACCATTCCCTTGCCTGCTCTTCTTACCTGCGCTGCTGTCCCTTCCTTTACCTACCTGAGCTGCTTGTTCCAAAAATTACCTAGCTGACCTGCTTGCCCCTCGCTTTCCTAGCTGAGCTGCTGGCCCCTCTCATTCCCTACCTGAGCTGCTTCCCCCTAACTTACCTAGCTGAGCTCCTTGCCCCTCGCTACGTACTTGAGCAGATGTTTGCTCACTTGGCTTCCTTACTGGTTGTCCCCTCCCTTCCCTACCTCACCTGCTATCCCCTCCCTTCCCTACCTGAGCTGCATGCCCTTCCTTTTCCCTACCTGAGCTGCATGCCCTTCCTTTTCCCTACCTGAGCTGCATGCCCTTCCTTTTCCCTACCTGAGCTGCATGCCCTTCCTTTTTCCTACCTGAGCTGCATGCCCTTCCTTTTCCCTACCTGAGCTGCATGCCCTTCCTTTTCCCTACCTGAGCTGCATGCCCTTCCTTTTCCCTACCTGAGCTGCATGCCCTTCCTTTTCCCTACCTGAGCTGCATGCCCTTCCTTTTCCCTACCTGAGCTGCATGCCCTTCCTTTTCCCTACCTGAGCTGCATGCCCTTCCTTTTCCCTACCTGAGCTGCATGCCCTTCCTTTTCCCTACCTGAGCTGCATGCCCTTCCTTTTCCCTACCTGAGCTGCATGCCCTTCCTTTTCCCTACCTGAGCTGCATGCCCTTCCTTTTCCCTACCTGAGCTGCATGCCCTTCCTTTTCCCTACCTGAGCTGCTGTCCCCTCCCTTCCCTACCTGAGCTGCATGCCCTTCCTTTTCCCTAACTGAGCTGCTGTCCCCTCCCTTCCCTAGCTGAGCTGCATGCCCTTCCTTTTCCCTACCTGAGCTCCTTGCCCCTCGCCTCCTTTTTCTTGGTGCTCTTGCCTTTTCCTGCTACTCACTCCCAATCTCAACAATTGCCTGCTCTGCTTGCTGCTCTGACAATTGCCTCTTAACTCTGCTCGCAGCTTCTCTCCTTCTGCATGCCTTTCTCTATTCCCTTCTCGTGCCCTTCAGGATTCTGCTCCCCTTGCTGAGCAAGCCCATGCCCGATAGCTCCCCTTCAACCTCCTCCGCCCTTTGCCTTTCTCCACACAGATGCTTGCTTCTGGCCAGCACTCCTGCCCGCAGCCTAGCGTACAGCCCGCATCTCTTGGGGAGACAGCAAGGTGGCCTGGAGCTACCCACACCTCCTCCCGGGCACGGCTTCTCAGCTTTGCTTCAAGCCCACAAAAAGCCCCAAGGAGCTCCTCTTACCTTTGGGCTCCGCTTCTTCTCCTGCCGTGCAGCTCCTGTGCCAGGCCGGGGCACAGCTCTTCCCACACTCCACCATTCCTGCAAGATTGCTTTCTCTCATTCACTGCCTTCCTTTGCTTTCCTTTGCCCTGCTACCCCTAGCTTCCCTACTTGCTTCCTCTACATTTACGTGCACCGCTTTGTACTTCTGAGTCTCTTCTTTGCCTCTTCTTTCTCTATTTTCCCTTCAACCCTCCCCTCCCCCCTCCCTCCCATTTTTCCCTTCCTCCCCTCCCCTCTCTCCTCTCCCCCCCTCTTTCCCTTCCCCTCCCCTCCTGTACCCCCCCTTTTCTCCCTTTCCCCTCCCCTTCCCCCTTGCCTTATGGCAAACTCACCTTTCCTGCTCTTCACTCCCTCCTTCTTCATTCTCCTGCCTTTTGCTGCTACTCTCGCCTTGCTTTCCCTTGCTGTGCTCTGCTTTGCTTTCTCTACATTTTGGCCATCCAGTCTTTTCTCAGCTGTTATTCTTGACTGTTTACTTGGCTTTTTTCTTCTTTTCTCATTTCTTTTTTTTCTGACCTTTTTGGGCTTTTTTCTTTTTCTTCTTTTTTTATGCTTTCGTTTCTTTTTTCATTTCATTGCACTTGTTCTTTTTTTTTCTCTCTTTTCGTTTTTTTTTTGTTTTCATCTATTTTTTCTCATTTTCATCTTGGTTTTCTTTTTTCATTTTCACTTTTTTTTTCTTTTTTTTTTTTCCTAATTTTTTCATTGCACTTTTCTTTTTTATTTCATTTTTCTCTCTCTTTTCTCATTTTTTTCTATTTTCATTTTTTCTTTTTCATCTTGGTTTTCTCTTTTTGTTTTCCATTTTTTTTTCTTTTTTCCTTTTTTATTTTTTTCCTTTATTACTCTTTTTTTTCCCTTTCTCTTTTTTCTTTCACCTTTTTTTCTTGTTTTTCATTTTTCTTTTTTTTTTTTTTTTTTTTTTTATAATCATAGGTACTCCTGAAACCCCCTTTAAGCCCTCCCTACCCTCCCCATTCTTTCTTTTCACCCTCACCTCCCCCCTTGCCCTATCCTACCATTCCCTTGCCTGCTCTTCTTACCTGCGCTGCTGTCCCTTCCTTTACCTACCTGAGCTGCTTGTTCCAAAAATTACCTAGCTGACCTGCTTGCCCCTCGCTTTCCTAGCTGAGCTGCTGGCCCCTATCATTCCCTACCTGAGCTGCTTCCCCCTAACTTACCTAGCTGAGCTCCTTGCCCCTCGCTACGTACTTGAGCAGATGTATGCTCACTTGGCTTCCTTACTGGTTGTCCCCTCCCTTCCCTACCTCACCTGCTATCCCCTCCCTTCCCTAGCTGAGCTGCATGCCCTTCCTTTTCCCTAGCTGAGCTGCATGCCCTTCCTTTTCCCTAGCTGAGCTGCATGCCCTTCCTTTTCCCTAGCTGAGCTGCATGCCCTTCCTTTTCCCTAGCTGAGCTGCATGCCCTTCCTTTTCCCTAGCTGAGCTGCATGCCCTTCCTTTTCCCTAGCTGAGCTGCATGCCCTTCCTTTTCCCTAGCTGAGCTGCATGCCCTTCCTTTTCCCTAGCTGAGCTGCATGCCCTTCCTTTTCCCTAGCTGAGCTGCATGCCCTTCCTTTTCCCTAGCTGAGCTGCATGCCCTTCCTTTTCCCTAGCTGAGCTGCATGCCCTTCCTTTTCCCTAGCTGAGCTGCATGCCCTTCCTTTTCCCTAGCTGAGCTGCATGCCCTTCCTTTTCCCTAGCTGAGCTGCATGCCCTTCCTTTTCCCTAGCTGAGCTGCATGCCCTTCCTTTTCCCTAGCTGAGCTGCTGTCCCCTCCCTTCCCTAGCTGAGCTGCATGCCCTTCCTTTTCCCTACCTGAGCTGCATGCCCCTCCCCTCCTTTTTCTTGGTGCTCTTGCCTTTTCCTGCTACTCACTCCCAATCTCAACACTTGCCTGCTCTGCTTGCTGCTCTGACAAGTGCCTCTTAACTCTGCTCGCAGCTTCTCTCCTTCTGCATGCCCTTCTCTATTCCCTTCTCGTGCCCTTCAGGCTTCTGCTCCCCTTGCTGAGCAAGCCCATGCCCGGTAGCTCCCCTTCAACCTCCTCCGCCCTTTGCCTTTCTCCACACAGATGCTTGCTTCTGGCCAGCACTCCTGCCCGCTGCCTAGCCCACAGCCCGCATCTCTTGGGGAGACAGCAAGGTGGCCTGGAGCTACCCACACCTCCTCCCGGGCACGGCTTCTCAGCTTTGCTTCAAGCCCACAAAAAGCCCCAAGGAGCTCCTCTTACCTTTGGGCTCAGCTTCTTCTCCTGCCGTGCAGCTCCTGTGCCAGGCCGGGGCTCAGCTCTTCCCACACTCCACCATTCCTGCAAGATTGCTTTCTCTCATTCACTGCCTTCCTTTGCTTTCCTTTGCCCTGCTACCCTTAGCTTCCCTACTTGCTTCCTCTACATTTACGTGCACCGCTTTGTACTTCTGAGTCTCTTCTTTGCCTCTTCTTTCTCTATTTTCCCTTCAACCCTCCCCTCCCCCCTCCCTCCCATTTTTCCCTTCCTCCCCTCCCCTCTCTCCTCTCCCCCCCTCCTTCCCTTCCCCTCCCCTCCCGTACCCCCCCTTTTCTCCCTTTCCCCTCCCCTTCCCCTCGCCTTATGGCAAACTCACCTTTCCTGCTCTTCACTCCCTCCTTCTTCATTCTCCTGCCTTTTGCTGCTACTCTCGCCTTGCTTTCCCTTGCTGTGCTCTGCTTTGCTTTCTCTACATTTTGGCCATCCAGTCTTTTCTCAGCTGTTATTCTTGACTGTTTACTTGGCTTTTTTCTTCTTTTCTCATTTCTTTTTTTTCTGACCTTTTTGGGCTTTTTTCTTTTTCTTCTTTTTTTTATGCTTTCGTTTCTTTTTTCATTTCATTGCACTTGTTCTTTTTTTTTTTTCTCTTTTCCTTTTTTTTTTTGTTTTCATCTATTTTTTCTCATTTTCATCTTGGTTTTCTTTTTTCATTTTCACTCTTTTTTTCTTTTTTTTTATTCTTTTTTTCTTTTTTTTCATTGCACTTTTCTTTTTTATTTCATTTTTCTCTCTCTTTTCTCATTTTTTTCTATTTTCATTTTTTCTTTTTCATCTTGGTTTTCTCTTTTTGTTTTCCATTTTTTTTTTCTTTTTTCCTTTTTTATTTTTTTCCTTTATTACTCTTTTTTTTCCCTTTCTCTTTTTTCTTTCACCTTTTTTTCTTGTTTTTCATTTTTTTTTTTTTTTTTTTTTTTTTTTTTTTTATAATCATAGGTACTCCTGAAACCCCCTTTAAGCCCTCCCTACCCTCCCCATTCTTTCTTTTCACCCTCACCTCCCCCCTTGCCCTATCCTACCATTCCCTTGCCTGCTCTTCTTACCTGCGCTGCTGTCCCTTCCTTTACCTACCTGAGCTGCTTGTTCCAAAAATTACCTAGCTGACCTGCTTGCCCCTCGCTTTCCTAGCTGAGCTGCTGGCCCCTCTCATTCCCTACCTGAGCTGCTTCCCCCTAACTTACCTAGCTGAGCTCCTTGCCCCTCGCTACGTACTTGAGCAGATGTTTGCTCACTTGGCTTCCTTACTGGTTGTCCCCTCCCTTCCCTACCTCACCTGCTATCCCCTCCCTTCCCTACCTGAGCTGCATGCCCTTCCTTTTCCCTAGCTGAGCTGCATGCCCTTCCTTTTCCCTAGCTGAGCTGCATGCCCTTCCTTTTCCCTACCTGAGCTGCATGCCCTTCCTTTTCCCTACCTGAGCTGCATGCCCTTCCTTTTCCCTACCTGAGCTGCATGCCCTTCCTTTTCCCTACCTGAGCTGCATGCCCTTCCTTTTCCCTACCTGAGCTGCATGCCCTTCCTTTTCCCTACCTGAGCTGCATGCCCTTCCTTTTCCCTACCTGAGCTGCTGTCCCCTCCCTTCCCTACCTGAGCTGCATGCCCTTCCTTTTCCCTAACTGAGCTGCTGTCCCCTCCCTTCCCTAGCTGAGCTGCATGCCCTTCCTTTTCCCTACCTGAGCTCCTTGCCCCTCGCCTCCTTTTTCTTGGTGCTCTTGCCTTTTCCTGCTACTCACTCCCAATCTCAACACTTGCCTGCTCTGCTTGCTGCTCTGACAATTGCCTCTTAACTCTGCTCGCAGCTTCTCTCCTTCTGCATGCCTTTCTCTATTCCCTTCTCGTGCCCTTCAGGATTCTGCTCCCCTTGCTGAGCAAGCCCATGCCCGGTAGCTCCCCTTCAACCTCCTCCGCCCTTTGCCTTTCTCCACACAGATGCTTGCTTCTGGCCAGCACTCCTGCCCGCAGCCTAGCGTACAGCCCGCATCTCTTGGGGAGACAGCAAGGTGGCCTGGAGCTACCCACACCTCCTCCCGGGCACGGCTTCTCAGCTTTGCTTCAAGCCCACAAAAAGCCCCAAGGAGCTCCTCTTACCTTTGGGCTCCGCTTCTTCTCCTGCCGTGCAGCTCCTGTGCCAGGCCGGGGCACAGCTCTTCCCACACTCCACCATTCCTGCAAGATTGCTTTCTCTCATTCACTGCCTTCCTTTGCTTTCCTTTGCCCTGCTACCCCTAGCTTCCCTACTTGCTTCCTCTACATTTACGTGCACCGCTTTGTACTTCTGAGTCTCTTCTTTGCCTCTTCTTTCTCTATTTTCCCTTCAACCCTCCCCTCCCCCCTCCCTCCCATTTTTCCCTTCCTCCCCTCCCCTCTCTCCTCTCCCCCCCTCTTTCCCTTCCCCTCCCCTCCTGTACCCCCCCTTTTCTCCCTTTCCCCTCCCCTTCCCCCTTGCCTTATGGCAAACTCACCTTTCCTGCTCTTCACTCCCTCCTTCTTCATTCTCCTGCCTTTTGCTGCTACTCTCGCCTTGCTTTCCCTTGCTGTGCTCTGCTTTGCTTTCTCTACATTTTGGCCATCCAGTCTTTTCTCAGCTGTTATTCTTGACTGTTTACTTGGCTTTTTTCTTCTTTTCTCATTTCTTTTTTTTCTGACCTTTTTGGGCTTTTTTCTTTTTCTTCTTTTTTTATGCTTTCGTTTCTTTTTTCATTTCATTGCACTTGTTCTTTTTTTTTCTCTCTTTTCGTTTTTTTTTTGTTTTCATCTATTTTTTCTCATTTTCATCTTGGTTTTCTTTTTTCATTTTCACTTTTTTTTTCTTTTTTTTTTTTTCCTAATTTTTTCATTGCACTTTTCTTTTTTATTTCATTTTTCTCTCTCTTTTCTCATTTTTTTCTATTTTCATTTTTTCTTTTTCATCTTGGTTTTCTCTTTTTGTTTTCCATTTTTTTTTTCTTTTTTCCTTTTTTATTTTTTTCCTTTATTACTCTTTTTTTTCCCTTTCTCTTTTTTCTTTCACCTTTTTTTCTTGTTTTTCATTTTTCTTTTTTTTTTTTTTTTTTTATAATCATAGGTACTCCTGAAACCCCCTTTAAGCCCTCCCTACCCTCCCCATTCTTTCTTTTCACCCTCACCTCCCCCCTTGCCCTATCCTACCATTCCCTTGCCTGCTCTTCTTACCTGCGCTGCTGTCCCTTCCTTTACCTACCTGAGCTGCTTGTTCCAAAAATTACCTAGCTGACCTGCTTGCCCCTCGCTTTCCTAGCTGAGCTGCTGGCCCCTCTCATTCCCTACCTGAGCTGCTTCCCCCTAACTTACCTAGCTGAGCTCCTTGCCCCTCGCTACGTACTTGAGCAGATGTATGCTCACTTGGCTTCCTTACTGGTTGTCCCCTCCCTTCCCTACCTCACCTGCTATCCCCTCCCTTCCCTAGCTGAGCTGCATGCCCTTCCTTTTCCCTAGCTGAGCTGCATGCCCTTCCTTTTCCCTAGCTGAGCTGCATGCCCTTCCTTTTCCCTAGCTGAGCTGCATGCCCTTCCTTTTCCCTAGCTGAGCTGCATGCCCTTCCTTTTCCCTAGCTGAGCTGCATGCCCTTCCTTTTCCCTAGCTGAGCTGCATGCCCTTCCTTTTCCCTAGCTGAGCTGCATGCCCTTCCTTTTCCCTAGCTGAGCTGCATGCCCTTCCTTTTCCCTAGCTGAGCTGCATGCCCTTCCTTTTCCCTAGCTGAGCTGCATGCCCTTCCTTTTCCCTAGCTGAGCTGCATGCCCTTCCTTTTCCCTAGCTGAGCTGCATGCCCTTCCTTTTCCCTAGCTGAGCTGCATGCCCTTCCTTTTCCCTAGCTGAGCTGCTGTCCCCTCCCTTCCCTAGCTGAGCTGCATGCCCTTCCTTTTCCCTACCTGAGCTGCTGTCCCCTCCCTTCCCTAGCTGAGCTGCATGCCCTTCCTTTTCCCTACCTGAGCTGCTTGCCCCTCGCCTCCTTTTTCTTGGTGCTCTTGCCTTTTCCTGCTACTCACTCCCAATCTCAACACTTGCCTGCTCTGCTTGCTGCTCTGACAAGTGCCTCTTAACTCTGCTCGCAGCTTCTCTCCTTCTGCATGCCCTTCTCTATTCCCTTCTCGTGCCCTTCAGGCTTCTGCTCCCCTTGCTGAGGAAGCCCATGCCCGGTAGCTCCCCTTCAACCTCCTCCGCCCTTTGCATTTCTCCACATAGATGCTTGCTTCTGGCCAGCTCTCCTGCCCGCTGCCTAGCCCACAGCCCGCATCTCTTGGGGAGACAGCAAGGTGGCCTGGAGCTACCCACACCTCCTCCCGGGCACGGCTTCTCAGCTTTGCTTTAAGCCCACAAAAAGCCCCAAGGAGCTCCTCTTACCTTTGGGCTCAGCTTCTTCTCCTGCCGTGCAGCTCCTGTGCCAGGCCGGGGCTCAGCTCTTCCCACACTCCACCATTCCTGCAAGATTGCTTTCTCTCATTCACTGCCTTCCTTTGCTTTCCTTTGCCCTGCTACCCTTAGCTTCCATACTTGCTTCCTCTACATTTACGTGCACCGCTTTTTACTTCTGAGTCTCTTCTTTGCCTCTTCTTTCTCTATTTTCCTTTCAACCCTCCCCTCCCCCCTCCCTCCCATTTTTCCCTTCCTCCCCTCCCCTCTCTCCTCTCCCCCCCTCCTTCCCTTCCCCTCCCCTCCTGTACCCCCCCTTTTCTCCCTTTCCCCTCCCCTTCCCCCTCGCCTTATGGCAAACTCACCTTTCCTGCTCTTCACTCCCTCCTTCTTCATTCTCCTGCCTTTTGCTGCTACTCTCGCCTTGCTTTCCCTTGCTGTGCTCTGCTTTGCTTTCTCTACATTTTGGCCATCCAGTCTTTTCTCAGCTGTTATTCTTGACTGTTTACTTGGCTTTTTTCTTCTTTTCTCATTTCTTTTTTTTCTGACCTTTTTGGGCTTTTTTCTTTTTCTTCTTTTTTTATGCTTTCGTTTCTTTTTTCATTTCATTGCACTTGTTCTTTTTTTTTTTTCGCTTTTCCTTTTTTTTTTTTGTTTTCATCTATTTTTTCTCATTTTCATCTTGGTTTTCTTTTTTCATTTTCACTCTTTTTTTCTTTTTTTTTAATTCTTTTATTCTTTTTTTTTTCATTGCACTTTTCTTTTTTATTTCATTTTTCTCTCTCTTTTCTCATTTTTTTCTATTTTCATCTTTTTCTTTTTCATCTTGGTTTTCTCTTTTTGTTTTCCATTTTTTTTTTCTTTTTTCCTTTTTTATTTTTTTCCTTTATTACTCTTTTTTTTCCCTTTCTCTTTTTTCTTTCACCTTTTTTTCTTGTTTTTCATTTTTCTTTTTTTTTTTTTTATAATCATAGGTACTCCTGAAACCCCCTTTAAGCCCTCCCTACCCTCCCCATTCTTTCTTTTCACCCTCACCTCCCCCCCTTGCCCTATCCTACCATTCCCTTGCCTGCTCTTCTTACCTGCGCTGCTGTCCCTTCCTTTACCTACCTGAGCTGCTTGTTCCAAAAATTACCTAGCTGACCTGCTTGCCCCTCGCTTTCCTAGCTGAGCTGCTGGCCCCTCTCATTCCCTACCTGAGCTGCTTCCCCCTAACTTACCTAGCTGAGCTCCTTGCCCCTCGCTACGTACTTGAGCAGATGTTTGCTCACTTGGCTTCCTTACTGGTTGTCCCCTCACTTACCTACCTCACCTGCTATCCACTCACTTTCCCAGCTTAGCTGCTGTCCCCTCCCTTCCCTACCTGAGCTGCATGCCCTTCCTTTTCCCTACCTGAGCTGCATGCCCTTCCTTTTCCCTACCTGAGCTGCTGTCCCCTCCCTTCCCTACCTGAGCTGCATGCCCTTCCTTTTCCCTACCTGAGCTGCTTGCCCCTCGCCTCCTTTTTCTTGGTGCTCTTGCCTTTTCCTGCTACTCACTCCCAATCTCAACACTTGCCTGCTCTGCTTGCTGCTCTGACAAGTGCCTCTTAACTCTGCTCGCAGCTTCTCTCCTTCTGCATGCCCTTCTCTATTCCCTTCTCGTGCCCTTCAGGCTTCTGCTCCCCTTGCTGAGCAAGCCCATGCCCGGTAGCTCCCCTTCAACCTCCTCCGCCCTTTGCCTTTCTCCACACAGATGCTTGCTTCTGGCCAGCACTCCTGCCCGCTGCCTAGCCCACAGCCCGCATCTCTTGGGGAGACAGCAAGGTGGCCTGGAGCTACCCACACCTCCTCCCGGGCACAGCTTCTCAGCTTTGCTTCAAGCCCACAAAAAGCCCCAAGGAGCTCCTCTTACCTTTTGGCTCAGCTTCTTCTCCTGCCGTGCAGCTCCTGTGCCAGGCCGGGGCTCAGCTCTTCCCACACTCCACCATTCCTGCAAGATTGCTTTCTCTCATTCACTGCCTTCCTTTGCTTTCCTTTGCCCTGCTACCCTTAGCTTCCCTACTTGCTTCCTCTACATTTACGTGCATCGCTTTTTACTTCTGAGTCTCTTCTTTGCCTCTTCTTTCTCTATTTTCCTTTCAACCCTCCCCTCCCCCCTCCCTCCCATTTTTCCCTTCCTCCCCTCCCCTCTCTCCTCTCCCCCCCTCCTTCCCTTCCCCTCCCCTCCCGTACCCCCCCTTTTCTCCCTTTCCCCTCCCCTTCCCCCTTGCCTTATGGCAAACTCACCTTTCCTGCTCTTCACTCCCTCCTTCTTCATTCTCCTGCCTTTTGCTGCTACTCTCGCCTTGCTTTCCCTTGCTGTGCTCTGCTTTGCTTTCTCTACATTTTGGCCATCCAGTCTTTTCTCAGCTGTTATTCTTGACTGTTTACTTGGCTTTTTTCTTCTTTTCTCATTTCTTTTTTTTCTGACCTTTTTGGGCTTTTTTCTTTTTCTTCTTTTTTTATGCTTTCGTTTCTTTTTTCATTTCATTGCACTTGTTCTTTTTTTTTTTTCGCTTTTCCTTTTTTTTTTTTGTTTTCATCTATTTTTTCTCATTTTCATCTTGGTTTTCTTTTTTCATTTTCACTCTTTTTTTCTTTTTTTTTTATTCTTTTTTTCTTATTTTTTCATTGCACTTTTCTTTTTTATTTCATTTTTCTCTCTCTTTTCTCATTTTTTTCTATTTTCATCTTTTTCTTTTTCATCTTGGTTTTCTCTTTTTGTTTTCCATTTTTTTCTTTTTTCCTTTTTTATTTTTTTCCTTTATTACTCTTTTTTTTCCCTTTCTCTTTTTTCTTTCACCTTTTTTTCTTGTGTTTCATTTTTCTTTATTTTTTTTTTTTTTTATAATCATAGGTACTCCTGAAACCCCCTTTAAGCCCTCCCTACCCTCCCCATTCTTTCTTTTCACCCTCACCTCCCCCCTTGCCCTATCCTACCATTCCCTTGCCTGCTCTTCTTACCTGCGCTGCTGTCCCTTCCTTTACCTACCTGAGCTGCTTGTTCCAAAAATTACCTAGCTGACCTGCTTGCCCCTCGCTTTCCTAGCTGAGCTGCTGGCCCCTCTCATTCCCTACCTGAGCTGCTTCCCCCTAACTTACCTAGCTGAGCTCCTTGCCCCTCGCTACGTACTTGAGCAGATGTATGCTCACTTGGCTTCCTTACTGGTTGTCCCCTCCCTTCCCTAGCTGAGCTGCATGCCCTTCCTTTTCCCTAGCTGAGCTGCATGCCCTTCCTTTTCCCTAGCTGAGCTGCATGCCCTTCCTTTTCCCTAGCTGAGCTGCATGCCCTTCCTTTTCCCTAGCTGAGCTGCATGCCCTTCCTTTTCCCTAGCTGAGCTGCATGCCCTTCCTTTTCCCTAGCTGAGCTGCATGCCCTTCCTTTTCCCTAGCTGAGCTGCATGCCCTTCCTTTTCCCTAGCTGAGCTGCATGCCCTTCCTTTTCCCTAGCTGAGCTGCATGCCCTTCCTTTTCCCTAGCTGAGCTGCATGCCCTTCCTTTTCCCTAGCTGAGCTGCATGCCCTTCCTTTTCCCTAGCTGAGCTGCATGCCCTTCCTTTTCCCTAGCTGAGCTGCATGCCCTTCCTTTTCCCTAGCTGAGCTGCATGCCCTTCCTTTTCCCTAGCTGAGCTGCATGCCCTTCCTTTTCCCTAGCTGAGCTGCATGCCCTTCCTTTTCCCTAGCTGAGCTGCATGCCCTTCCTTTTCCCTACCTGAGCTGCTGTCCCCTCCCTTCCCTAGCTGAGCTGCTGTCCCCTCCCTTCCCTAGCTGAGCTGCATGCCCTTCCTTTTCCCTACCTGAGCTGCTTGCCCCTCGCCTCCTTTTTCTTGGTGCTCTTGCCTTTTCCTGCTACTCACTCCCAATCTCAACACTTGCCTGCTCTGCTTGCTGCTCTGACAAGTGCCTCTTAACTCTGCTCGCAGCTTCTCTCCTTCTGCATGCCCTTCTCTATTCCCTTCTCGTGCCCTTCAGGCTTCTGCTCCCCTTGCTGAGCAAGCCCATGCCCGGTAGCTCCCCTTCAACCTCCTCCGCCCTTTGCCTTTCTCCACACAGATGCTTGCTTCTGGCCAGCTCTCCTGCCCGCTGCCTAGCCCACAGCCCGCATCTCTTGGGGAGACAGCAAGGTGGCCTGGAGCTACCCACACCTCCTCCCGGGCACGGCTTCTCAGCTTTGCTTTAAGCCCACAAAAAGCCCCAAGGAGCTCCTCTTACCTTTGGGCTCAGCTTCTTCTCCTGCCGTGCAGCTCCTGTGCCAGGCCGGGGCTCAGCTCTTCCCACACTCCACCATTCCTGCAAGATTGCTTTCTCTCATTCACTGCCTTCCTTTGCTTTCCTTTGCCCTGCTACCCTTAGCTTCCATACTTGCTTCCTCTACATTTACGTGCACCGCTTTTTACTTCTGAGTCTCTTCTTTGCCTCTTCTTTCTCTATTTTCCTTTCAACCCTCCCCTCCCCCCTCCCTCCCATTTTTCCCTTCCTCCCCTCCCCTCTCTCCTCTCCCCCCCTCCTTCCCTTCCCCTCCCCTCCTGTACCCCCCCTTTTCTCCCTTTCCCCTCCCCTTCCCCCTCGCCTTATGGCAAACTCACCTTTCCTGCTCTTCACTCCCTCCTTCTTCATTCTCCTGCCTTTTGCTGCTACTCTCGCCTTGCTTTCCCTTGCTGTGCTCTGCTTTGCTTTCTCTACATTTTGGCCATCCAGTCTTTTCTCAGCTGTTATTCTTGACTGTTTACTTGGCTTTTTTCTTCTTTTCTCATTTCTTTTTTTTCTGACCTTTTTGGGCTTTTTTCTTTTTCTTCTTTTTTTATGCTTTCGTTTCTTTTTTCATTTCATTGCACTTGTTCTTTTTTTTTTTTTCGCTTTTCCTTTTTTTTTTTGTTTTCATCTATTTTTTCTCATTTTCATCTTGGTTTTCTTTTTTCATTTTCACTCTTTTTTTCTTTTTTTTTTATTCTTTTTTTCTTTTTTTTTTCATTGCACTTTTCTTTTTTATTTCATTTTTCTCTCTCTTTTCTCATTTTTTTCTATTTTCATCTTTTTCTTTTTCATCTTGGTTTTCTCTTTTTGTTTTCCATTTTTTTTTTCTTTTTTCCTTTTTTATTTTTTTCCTTTATTACTCTTTTTTTTCCCTTTCTCTTTTTTCTTACACCTTTTTTTCTTGTTTTTCATTTTTCTTTTTTTTTTTTTTATAATCATAGGTACTCCTGAAACCCCCTTTAAGCCCTCCCTACCCTCCCCATTCTTTCTTTTCACCCTCACCTCCCCCCTTGCCCTATCCTACCATTCCCTTGCCTGCTCTTCTTACCTGCGCTGCTGTCCCTTCCTTTACCTACCTGAGCTGCTTGTTCCAAAAATTACCTAGCTGACCTGCTTGCCCCTCGCTTTCCTAGCTGAGCTGCTGGCCCCTCTCATTCCCTACCTGAGCTGCTTCCCCCTAACTTACCTAGCTGAGCTCCTTGCCCCTCGCTACGTACTTGAGCAGATGTTTGCTCACTTGGCTTCCTTACTGGTTGTCCCCTCACTTACCTACCTCACCTGCTATCCACTCACTTTCCCAGCTTAGCTGCTGTCCCCTCCCTTCCCTACCTGAGCTGCATGCCCTTCCTTTTCCCTACCTGAGCTGCTGTCCCCTCCCTTCCCTACCTGAGCTGCATGCCCTTCCTTTTCCCTACCTGAGCTGCTTGCCCCTCGCCTCCTTTTTCTTGGTGCTCTTGCCTTTTCCTGCTACTCACTCCCAATCTCAACACTTGCCTGCTCTGCTTGCTGCTCTGACAAGTGCCTCTTAACTCTGCTCGCAGCTTCTCTCCTTCTGCATGCCCTTCTCTATTCCCTTCTCGTGCCCTTCAGGCTTCTGCTCCCCTTGCTGAGCAAGCCCATGCCCGGTAGCTCCCCTTCAACCTCCTCCGCCCTTTGCCTTTCTCCACACAGATGCTTGCTTCTGGCCAGCACTCCTGCCCGCTGCCTAGCCCACAGCCCGCATCTCTTGGGGAGACAGCAAGGTGGCCTGGAGCTACCCACACCTCCTCCCGGGCACGGCTTCTCAGCTTTGCTTCAAGCCCACAAAAAGCCCCAAGGAGCTCCTCTTACCTTTGGGCTCAGCTTCTTCTCCTGCCGTGCAGCTCCTGTGCCAGGCCGGGGCTCAGCTCTTCCCACACTCCACCATTCCTGCAAGATTGCTTTCTCTCATTCACTGCCTTCCTTTGCTTTCCTTTGCCCTGCTACCCTTAGCTTCCCTACTTGCTTCCTCTACATTTACGTGCATCGCTTTTTACTTCTGAGTCTCTTCTTTGCCTCTTCTTTCTCTATTTTCCTTTCAACCCTCCCCTCCCCCCTCCCTCCCATTTTTCCCTTCCTCCCCTCCCCTCTCTCCTCTCCCCCCCTCCTTCCCTTCCCCTCCCCTCCCGTACCCCCCCTTTTCTCCCTTTCCCCTCCCCTTCCCCCTTGCCTTATGGCAAACTCACCTTTCCTGCTCTTCACTCCCTCCTTCTTCATTCTCCTGCCTTTTGCTGCTACTCTCGCCTTGCTTTCCCTTGCTGTGCTCTGCTTTGCTTTCTCTACATTTTGGCCATCCAGTCTTTTCTCAGCTGTTATTCTTGACTGTTTACTTGGCTTTTTTCTTCTTTTCTCATTTCTTTTTTTTCTGACCTTTTTGGGCTTTTTTCTTTTTCTTCTTTTTTTATGCTTTCGTTTCTTTTTTCATTTCATTGCACTTGTTCTTTTTTTTTTTTCGCTTTTCCTTTTTTTTTTTTGTTTTCATCTATTTTTTCTCATTTTCATCTTGGTTTTCTTTTTTCATTTTCACTCTTTTTTTCTTTTTTTTTTATTCTTTTTTTCTTATTTTTTCATTGCACTTTTCTTTTTTATTTCATTTTTCTCTCTCTTTTCTCATTTTTTTCTATTTTCATCTTTTTCTTTTTCATCTTGGTTTTCTCTTTTTGTTTTCCATTTTTTTCTTTTTTCCTTTTTTATTTTTTTCCTTTATTACTCTTTTTTTTCCCTTTCTCTTTTTTCTTTCACCTTTTTTTCTTGTGTTTCATTTTTCTTTATTTTTTTTTTTTTTATAATCATAGGTACTCCTGAAACCCCCTTTAAGCCCTCCCTACCCTCCCCATTCTTTCTTTTCACCCTCACCTCCCCCCTTGCCCTATCCTACCATTCCCTTGCCTGCTCTTCTTACCTGCGCTGCTGTCCCTTCCTTTACCTACCTGAGCTGCTTGTTCCAAAAATTACCTAGCTGACCTGCTTGCCCCTCGCTTTCCTAGCTGAGCTGCTGGCCCCTCTCATTCCCTACCTGAGCTGCTTCCCCCTAACTTACCTAGCTGAGCTCCTTGCCCCTCGCTACGTACTTGAGCAGATGTATGCTCACTTGGCTTCCTTACTGGTTGTCCCCTTCCTTTTCCCTAGCTGAGCTGCATGCCCTTCCTTTTCCCTAGCTGAGCTGCATGCCCTTCCTTTTCCCTAGCTGAGCTGCATGCCCTTCCTTTTCCCTAGCTGAGCTGCATGCCCTTCCTTTTCCCTAGCTGAGCTGCATGCCCTTCCTTTTCCCTAGCTGAGCTGCATGCCCTTCCTTTTCCCTAGCTGAGCTGCATGCCCTTCCTTTTCCCTAGCTGAGCTGCATGCCCTTCCTTTTCCCTAGCTGAGCTGCATGCCCTTCCTTTTCCCTAGCTGAGCTGCATGCCCTTCCTTTTCCCTAGCTGAGCTGCATGCCCTTCCTTTTCCCTAGCTGAGCTGCATGCCCTTCCTTTTCCCTAGCTGAGCTGCATGCCCTTCCTTTTCCCTAGCTGAGCTGCATGCCCTTCCTTTTCCCTAGCTGAGCTGCATGCCCTTCCTTTTCCCTACCTGAGCTGCTGTCCCCTCCCTTCCCTAGCTGAGCTGCATGCCCTTCCTTTTCCCTACCTGAGCTGCTTGCCCCTCGCCTCCTTTTTCTTGGTGCTCTTGCCTTTTCCTGCTACTCACTCCCAATCTCAACACTTGCCTGCTCTGCTTGCTGCTCTGACAAGTGCCTCTTAACTCTGCTCGCAGCTTCTCTCCTTCTGCATGCCCTTCTCTATTCCCTTCTCGTGCCCTTCAGGCTTCTGCTCCCCTTGCTGAGCAAGCCCATGCCCGGTAGCTCCCCTTCAACCTCCTCCGCCCTTTGCCTTTCTCCACACAGATGCTTGCTTCTGGCCAGCTCTCCTGCCCGCTGCCTAGCCCACAGCCCGCATCTCTTGGGGAGACAGCAAGGTGGCCTGGAGCTACCCACACCTCCTCCCGGGCACGGCTTCTCAGCTTTGCTTTAAGCCCACAAAAAGCCCCAAGGAGCTCCTCTTACCTTTGGGCTCAGCTTCTTCTCCTGCCGTGCAGCTCCTGTGCCAGGCCGGGGCTCAGCTCTTCCCACACTCCACCATTCCTGCAAGATTGCTTTCTCTCATTCACTGCCTTCCTTTGCTTTCCTTTGCCCTGCTACCCTTAGCTTCCATACTTGCTTCCTCTACATTTACGTGCACCGCTTTTTACTTCTGAGTCTCTTCTTTGCCTCTTCTTTCTCTATTTTCCTTTCAACCCTCCCCTCCCCCCTCCCTCCCATTTTTCCCTTCCTCCCCTCCCCTCTCTCCTCTCCCCCCCTCCTTCCCTTCCCCTCCCCTCCTGTACCCCCCCTTTTCTCCCTTTCCCCTCCCCTTCCCCCTCGCCTTATGGCAAACTCACCTTTCCTGCTCTTCACTCCCTCCTTCTTCATTCTCCTGCCTTTTGCTGCTACTCTCGCCTTGCTTTCCCTTGCTGTGCTCTGCTTTGCTTTCTCTACATTTTGGCCATCCAGTCTTTTCTCAGCTGTTATTCTTGACTGTTTACTTGGCTTTTTTCTTCTTTTCTCATTTCTTTTTTTTCTGACCTTTTTGGGCTTTTTTCTTTTTCTTCTTTTTTTATGCTTTCGTTTCTTTTTTCATTTCATTGCACTTGTTCTTTTTTTTTTTTTCGCTTTTCCTTTTTTTTTTTGTTTTCATCTATTTTTTCTCATTTTCATCTTGGTTTTCTTTTTTCATTTTCACTCTTTTTTTCTTTTTTTTTTATTCTTTTTTTCTTTTTTTTTTCATTGCACTTTTCTTTTTTATTTCATTTTTCTCTCTCTTTTCTCATTTTTTTCTATTTTCATCTTTTTCTTTTTCATCTTGGTTTTCTCTTTTTGTTTTCCATTTTTTTTTTCTTTTTTCCTTTTTTATTTTTTTCCTTTATTACTCTTTTTTTTCCCTTTCTCTTTTTTCTTACACCTTTTTTTCTTGTTTTTCATTTTTCTTTTTTTTTTTTTTATAATCATAGGTACTCCTGAAACCCCCTTTAAGCCCTCCCTACCCTCCCCATTCTTTCTTTTCACCCTCACCTCCCCCCTTGCCCTATCCTACCATTCCCTTGCCTGCTCTTCTTACCTGCGCTGCTGTCCCTTCCTTTACCTACCTGAGCTGCTTGTTCCAAAAATTACCTAGCTGACCTGCTTGCCCCTCGCTTTCCTAGCTGAGCTGCTGGCCCCTCTCATTCCCTACCTGAGCTGCTTCCCCCTAACTTACCTAGCTGAGCTCCTTGCCCCTCGCTACGTACTTGAGCAGATGTTTGCTCACTTGGCTTCCTTACTGGTTGTCCCCTCACTTACCTACCTCACCTGCTATCCACTCACTTTCCCAGCTTAGCTGCTGTCCCCTCCCTTCCCTACCTGAGCTGCATGCCCTTCCTTTTCCCTACCTGAGCTGCTGTCCCCTCCCTTCCCTACCTGAGCTGCATGCCCTTCCTTTTCCCTACCTGAGCTGCTTGCCCCTCGCCTCCTTTTTCTTGGTGCTCTTGCCTTTTCCTGCTACTCACTCCCAATCTCAACACTTGCCTGCTCTGCTTGCTGCTCTGACAAGTGCCTCTTAACTCTGCTCGCAGCTTCTCTCCTTCTGCATGCCCTTCTCTATTCCCTTCTCGTGCCCTTCAGGCTTCTGCTCCCCTTGCTGAGCAAGCCCATGCCCGGTAGCTCCCCTTCAACCTCCTCCGCCCTTTGCCTTTCTCCACACAGATGCTTGCTTCTGGCCAGCTCTCCTGCCCGCTGCCTAGCCCACAGCCCGCATCTCTTGGGGAGACAGCAAGGTGGCCTGGAGCTACCCACACCTCCTCCCGGGCACGGCTTCTCAGCTTTGCTTTAAGCCCACAAAAAGCCCCAAGGAGCTCCTCTTACCTTTGGGCTCAGCTTCTTCTCCTGCCGTGCAGCTCCTGTGCCAGGCCGGGGCTCAGCTCTTCCCACACTCCACCATTCCTGCAAGATTGCTTTCTCTCATTCACTGCCTTCCTTTGCTTTCCTTTGCCCTGCTACCCTTAGCTTCCATACTTGCTTCCTCTACATTTACGTGCACCGCTTTTTACTTCTGAGTCTCTTCTTTGCCTCTTCTTTCTCTATTTTCCTTTCAACCCTCCCCTCCCCCCTCCCTCCCATTTTTCCCTTCCTCCCCTCCCCTCTCTCCTCTCCCCCCCTCCTTCCCTTCCCCTCCCCTCCTGTACCCCCCCTTTTCTCCCTTTCCCCTCCCCTTCCCCCTCGCCTTATGGCAAACTCACCTTTCCTGCTCTTCACTCCCTCCTTCTTCATTCTCCTGCCTTTTGCTGCTACTCTCGCCTTGCTTTCCCTTGCTGTGCTCTGCTTTGCTTTCTCTACATTTTGGCCATCCAGTCTTTTCTCAGCTGTTATTCTTGACTGTTTACTTGGCTTTTTTCTTCTTTTCTCATTTCTTTTTTTTCTGACCTTTTTGGGCTTTTTTCTTTTTCTTCTTTTTTTATGCTTTCGTTTCTTTTTTCATTTCATTGCACTTGTTCTTTTTTTTTTTTTCGCTTTTCCTTTTTTTTTTTTGTTTTCATCTATTTTTTCTCATTTTCATCTTGGTTTTCTTTTTTCATTTTCACTCTTTTTTTCTTTTTTTTTTATTCTTTTTTTCTTTTTTTTTTCATTGCACTTTTCTTTTTTATTTCATTTTTCTCTCTCTTTTCTCATTTTTTTCTATTTTCATCTTTTTCTTTTTCATCTTGGTTTTCTCTTTTTGTTTTCCATTTTTTTTTTCTTTTTTCCTTTTTTATTTTTTTCCTTTATTACTCTTTTTTTTCCCTTTCTCTTTTTTCTTACACCTTTTTTTCTTGTTTTTCATTTTTCTTTTTTTTTTTTTTATAATCATAGGTACTCCTGAAACCCCCTTTAAGCCCTCCCTACCCTCCCCATTCTTTCTTTTCACCCTCACCTCCCCCCTTGCCCTATCCTACCATTCCCTTGCCTGCTCTTCTTACCTGCGCTGCTGTCCCTTCCTTTACCTACCTGAGCTGCTTGTTCCAAAAATTACCTAGCTGACCTGCTTGCCCCTCGCTTTCCTAGCTGAGCTGCTGGCCCCTCTCATTCCCTACCTGAGCTGCTTCCCCCTAACTTACCTAGCTGAGCTCCTTGCCCCTCGCTACGTACTTGAGCAGATGTTTGCTCACTTGGCTTCCTTACTGGTTGTCCCCTCACTTACCTACCTCACCTGCTATCCACTCACTTTCCCAGCTTAGCTGCTGTCCCCTCCCTTCCCTACCTGAGCTGCATGCCCTTCCTTTTCCCTACCTGAGCTGCTGTCCCCTCCCTTCCCTACCTGAGCTGCATGCCCTTCCTTTTCCCTACCTGAGCTGCTTGCCCCTCGCCTCCTTTTTCTTGGTGCTCTTGCCTTTTCCTGCTACTCACTCCCAATCTCAACACTTGCCTGCTCTGCTTGCTGCTCTGACAAGTGCCTCTTAACTCTGCTCGCAGCTTCTCTCCTTCTGCATGCCCTTCTCTATTCCCTTCTCGTGCCCTTCAGGCTTCTGCTCCCCTTGCTGAGCAAGCCCATGCCCGGTAGCTCCCCTTCAACCTCCTCCGCCCTTTGCCTTTCTCCACACAGATGCTTGCTTCTGGCCAGCACTCCTGCCCGCTGCCTAGCCCACAGCCCGCATCTCTTGGGGAGACAGCAAGGTGGCCTGGAGCTACCCACACCTCCTCCCGGGCACGGCTTCTCAGCTTTGCTTCAAGCCCACAAAAAGCCCCAAGGAGCTCCTCTTACCTTTGGGCTCAGCTTCTTCTCCTGCCGTGCAGCTCCTGTGCCAGGCCGGGGCTCAGCTCTTCCCACACTCCACCATTCCTGCAAGATTGCTTTCTCTCATTCACTGCCTTCCTTTGCTTTCCTTTGCCCTGCTACCCTTAGCTTCCCTACTTGCTTCCTCTACATTTACGTGCATCGCTTTTTACTTCTGAGTCTCTTCTTTGCCTCTTCTTTCTCTATTTTCCTTTCAACCCTCCCCTCCCCCCTCCCTCCCATTTTTCCCTTCCTCCCCTCCCCTCTCTCCTCTCCCCCCCTCCTTCCCTTCCCCTCCCCTCCCGTACCCCCCCTTTTCTCCCTTTCCCCTCCCCTTCCCCCTCGCCTTATGGCAAACTCACCTTTCCTGCTCTTCACTCCCTCCTTCTTCATTCTCCTGCCTTTTGCTGCTACTCTCGCCTTGCTTTCCCTTGCTGTGCTCTGCTTTGCTTTCTCTACATTTTGGCCATCCAGTCTTTTCTCAGCTGTTATTCTTGACTGTTTACTTGGCTTTTTTCTTCTTTTCTCATTTCTTTTTTTTCTGACCTTTTTGGGCTTTTTTCTTTTTCTTCTTTTTTTATGTATTCGTTTCTTTTTTCATTTCATTGCACTTGTTCTTTTTTATTTTTCGCTTTTCCTTTTTTTTTTTTGTTTTCATCTATTTTTTCTCATTTTCATCTTGGTTTTCTTTTTTCATTTTCACTCTTTTTTTCTTTTTTTTTTATTCTTTTTTTCTTATTTTTTCATTGCACTTTTCTTTTTTATTTCATTTTTCTCTCTCTTTTCTCATTTTTTTCTATTTTCATCTTTTTCTTTTTCATCTTGGTTTTCTCTTTTTGTTTTCCATTTTTTTTCTTTTTTCCTTTTTTATTTTTTTCCTTTATTACTCTTTTTTTTCCCTTTCTCTTTTTTCTTTCACCTTTTTTTCTTGTGTTTCATTTTTCTTTATTTTTTTTTTTTTATAATCATAGGTACTCCTGAAACCCCCTTTAAGCCCTCCCTACCCTCCCCATTCTTTCTTTTCACCCTCACCTCCCCCCTTGCCCTATCCTACCATTCCCTTGCCTGCTCTTCTTACCTGCGCTGCTGTCCCTTCCTTTACCTACCTGAGCTGCTTGTTCCAAAAATTACCTAGCTGACCTGCTTGCCCCTCGCTTTCCTAGCTGAGCTGCTGGCCCCTCTCATTCCCTACCTGAGCTGCTTCCCCCTAACTTACCTAGCTGAGCTCCTTGCCCCTCGCTACGTACTTGAGCAGATGTATGCTCACTTGGCTTCCTTACTGGTTGTCCCCTCCCTTCCCTAGCTGAGCTGCATGCCCTTCCTTTTCCCTAGCTGAGCTGCATGCCCTTCCTTTTCCCTAGCTGAGCTGCATGCCCTTCCTTTTCCCTAGCTGAGCTGCATGCCCTTCCTTTTCCCTAGCTGAGCTGCATGCCCTTCCTTTTCCCTAGCTGAGCTGCATGCCCTTCCTTTTCCCTAGCTGAGCTGCATGCCCTTCCTTTTCCCTAGCTGAGCTGCATGCCCTTCCTTTTCCCTAGCTGAGCTGCATGCCCTTCCTTTTCCCTAGCTGAGCTGCATGCCCTTCCTTTTCCCTAGCTGAGCTGCATGCCCTTCCTTTTCCCTAGCTGAGCTGCATGCCCTTCCTTTTCCCTAGCTGAGCTGCTTGCCCCTCGCCTCCTTTTTCTTGGTGCTCTTGCCTTTTCCTGCTACTCACTCCCAATCTCAACACTTGCCTGCTCTGCTTGCTGCTCTGACAAGTGCCTCTTAACTCTGCTCGCAGCTTCTCTCCTTCTGCATGCCCTTCTCTATTCCCTTCTCGTGCCCTTCAGGCTTCTGCTCCCCTTGCTGAGCAAGCCCATGCCCGGTAGCTCCCCTTCAACCTCCTCCGCCCTTTGCCTTTCTCCACACAGATGCTTGCTTCTGGCCAGCACTCCTGCCCGCTGCCTAGCCCACAGCCCGCATCTCTTGGGGAGACAGCAAGGTGGCCTGGAGCTACCCACACCTCCTCCCGGGCACGGCTTCTCAGCTTTGCTTCAAGCCCACAAAAAGCCCCAAGGAGCTCCTCTTACCTTTGGGCTCAGCTTCTTCTCCTGCCGTGCAGCTCCTGTGCCAGGCCGGGGCTCAGCTCTTCCCACACTCCACCATTCCTGCAAGATTGCTTTCTCTCATTCACTGCCTTCCTTTGCTTTCCTTTGCCCTGCTACCCTTAGCTTCCCTACTTGCTTCCTCTACATTTACGTGCACCGCTTTGTACTTCTGAGTCTCTTCTTTGCCTCTTCTTTCTCTATTTTCCCTTCAACCCTCCCCTCCCCCCTCCCTCCCATTTTTCCCTTCCTCCCCTCCCCTCTCTCCTCTCCCCCCTCCTTCCCTTCCCCTCCCCTCCTGTACCCCCCCTTTTCTCCCTTTCCCCTCCCCTTCCCCTCGCCTTATGGCAAACTCACCTTTCCTGCTCTTCACTCCCTCCTTCTTCATTCTCCTGCCTTTTGCTGCTACTCTCGCCTTGCTTTCCCTTGCTGTGCTCTGCTTTGCTTTCTCTACATTTTGGCCATCCAGTCTTTTCTCAGCTGTTATTCTTGACTGTTTACTTGGCTTTTTTCTTCTTTTCTCATTTCTTTTTTTTCTGACCTTTTTGGGCTTTTTTCTTTTTCTTCTTTTTTTTATGCTTTCGTTTCTTTTTTCATTTCATTGCACTTGTTCTTTTTTTTTTTTTCTCTTTTCCTTTTTTTTTTTGTTTTCATCTATTTTTTCTCATTTTCATCTTGGTTTTCTTTTTTCATTTTCACTCTTTTTTTCTTTTTTTTTATTCTTTTTTTCTTTTTTTTCATTGCACTTTTCTTTTTTATTTCATTTTTCTCTCTCTTTTCTCATTTTTTTCTATTTTCATTTTTTCTTTTTCATCTTGGTTTTCTCTTTTTGTTTTCCATTTTTTTTTTCTTTTTTCCTTTTTTATTTTTTTCCTTTATTACTCTTTTTTTTCCCTTTCTCTTTTTTCTTTCACCTTTTTTTCTTGTTTTTCATTTTTTTTTTTTTTTTTTTTATAATCATAGGTACTCCTGAAACCCCCTTTAAGCCCTCCCTACCCTCCCCATTCTTTCTTTTCACCCTCACCTCCCCCCTTGCCCTATCCTACCATTCCCTTGCCTGCTCTTCTTACCTGCGCTGCTGTCCCTTCCTTTACCTACCTGAGCTGCTTGTTCCAAAAATTACCTAGCTGACCTGCTTGCCCCTCGCTTTCCTAGCTGAGCTGCTGGCCCCTCTCATTCCCTACCTGAGCTGCTTCCCCCTAACTTACCTAGCTGAGCTCCTTGCCCCTCGCTACGTACTTGAGCAGATGTTTGCTCACTTGGCTTCCTTACTGGTTGTCCCCTCACTTACCTACCTCACCTGCTATCCACTCACTTTCCCAGCTTAGCTGCTGTCCCCTCCCTTCCCTAGCTGAGCTGCATGCCCTTCCTTTTCCCTACCTGAGCTGCATGCTCTTCCTTTTCCCTACCTGAGCTGCTGTCCCCTCCCTTCCCTACCTGAGCTGCATGCCCTTCCTTTTCCCTACCTGAGCTGCTTGCCCCTCGCCTCCTTTTTCTTGGTGCTCTTGCCTTTTCCTGCTACTCACTCCCAATCTCAACACTTGCCTGCTCTGCTTGCTGCTCTGACAAGTGCCTCTTAACTCTGCTCGCAGCTTCTCTCCTTCTGCATGCCCTTCTCTATTCCCTTCTCGTGCCCTTCAGGCTTCTGCTCCCCTTGCTGAGCAAGCCCATGCCCGGTAGCTCCCCTTCAACCTCCTCCGCCCTTTGCCTTTCTCCACACAGATGCTTGCTTCTGGCCAGCACTCCTGCCCGCTGCCTAGCCCACAGCCCGCATCTCTTGGGGAGACAGCAAGGTGGCCTGGAGCTACCCACACCTCCTCCCGGGCACAGCTTCTCAGCTTTGCTTCAAGCCCACAAAAAGCCCCAAGGAGCTCCTCTTACCTTTGGGCTCAGCTTCTTCTCCTGCCGTGCAGCTCCTGTGCCAGGCCGGGGCTCAGCTCTTCCCACACTCCACCATTCCTGCAAGATTGCTTTCTCTCATTCACTGCCTTCCTTTGCTTTCCTTTGCCCTGCTACCCTTAGCTTCCCTACTTGCTTCCTCTACATTTACGTGCATCGCTTTTTACTTCTGAGTCTCTTCTTTGCCTCTTCTTTCTCTATTTTCCTTTCAACCCTCCCCTCCCCCCTCCCTCCCATTTTTCCCTTCCTCCCCTCCCCTCTCTCCTCTCCCCCCCTCCTTCCCTTCCCCTCCCCTCCCGTACCCCCCCTTTTCTCCCTTTCCCCTCCCCTTCCCCCTCGCCTTATGGCAAACTCACCTTTCCTGCTCTTCACTCCCTCCTTCTTCATTCTCCTGCCTTTTGCTGCTACTCTCGCCTTGCTTTCCCTTGCTGTGCTCTGCTTTGCTTTCTCTACATTTTGGCCATCCAGTCTTTTCTCAGCTGTTATTCTTGACTGTTTACTTGGCTTTTTTCTTCTTTTCTCATTTCTTTTTTTTCTGACCTTTTTGGGCTTTTTTCTTTTTCTTCTTTTTTTATGCTTTCGTTTCTTTTTTCATTTCATTGCACTTGTTCTTTTTTTTTTTTCGCTTTTCCTTTTTTTTTTTGTTTTCATCTATTTTTTCTCATTTTCATCTTGGTTTTCTTTTTTCATTTTCACTCTTTTTTTCTTTTTTTTTATTCTTTTTTTCTTATTTTTTCATTGCACTTTTCTTTTTTATTTCATTTTTCTCTCTCTTTTCTCATTTTTTTCTATTTTCATCTTTTTCTTTTTCATCTTGGTTTTCTCTTTTTGTTTTCCATTTTTTTTCTTTTTTCCTTTTTTATTTTTTTCCTTTATTACTCTTTTTTTTCCCTCTCTTTTTTCTTTCACCTTTTTTTCTTGTTTTTCATTTTTCTTTATTTTTTTTTTTTTTATAATCATAGGTACTCCTGAAACCCCCTTTAAGCCCTCCCTACCCTCCCCATTCTTTCTTTTCACCCTCACCTCCCCCCTTGCCCTATCCTACCATTCCCTTGCCTGCTCTTCTTACCTGCGCTGCTGTCCCTTCCTTTACCTACCTGAGCTGCTTGTTCCAAAAATTACCTAGCTGACCTGCTTGCCCCTCGCTTTCCTAGCTGAGCTGCTGGCCCCTCTCATTCCCTACCTGAGCTGCTTCCCCCTAACTTACCTAGCTGAGCTCCTTGCCCCTCGCTACGTACTTGAGCAGATGTATGCTCACTTGGCTTCCTTACTGGTTGTCCCCTCCCTTCCCTAGCTGAGCTGCATGCCCTTCCTTTTCCCTAGCTGAGCTGCATGCCCTTCCTTTTCCCTAGCTGAGCTGCATGCCCTTCCTTTTCCCTAGCTGAGCTGCATGCCCTTCCTTTTCCCTAGCTGAGCTGCATGCCCTTCCTTTTCCCTAGCTGAGCTGCATGCCCTTCCTTTTCCCTAGCTGAGCTGCATGCCCTTCCTTTTCCCTAGCTGAGCTGCATGCCCTTCCTTTTCCCTAGCTGAGCTGCATGCCCTTCCTTTTCCCTAGCTGAGCTGCATGCCCTTCCTTTTCCCTAGCTGAGCTGCATGCCCTTCCTTTTCCCTAGCTGAGCTGCATGCCCTTCCTTTTCCCTACCTGAGCTGCTTGCCCCTCGCCTCCTTTTTCTTGGTGCTCTTGCCTTTTCCTGCTACTCACTCCCAATCTCAACACTTGCCTGCTCTGCTTGCTGCTCTGACAAGTGCCTCTTAACTCTGCTCGCAGCTTCTCTCCTTCTGCATGCCCTTCTCTATTCCCTTCTCGTGCCCTTCAGGCTTCTGCTCCCCTTGCTGAGCAAGCCCATGCCCGGTAGCTCCCCTTCAACCTCCTCCGCCCTTTGCCTTTCTCCACACAGATGCTTGCTTCTGGCCAGCACTCCTGCCCGCTGCCTAGCCCACAGCCCGCATCTCTTGGGGAGACAGCAAGGTGGCCTGGAGCTACCCACACCTCCTCCCGGGCACGGCTTCTCAGCTTTGCTTCAAGCCCACAAAAAGCCCCAAGGAGCTCCTCTTACCTTTGGGCTCAGCTTCTTCTCCTGCCGTGCAGCTCCTGTGCCAGGCCGGGGCTCAGCTCTTCCCACACTCCACCATTCCTGCAAGATTGCTTTCTCTCATTCACTGCCTTCCTTTGCTTTCCTTTGCCCTGCTACCCTTAGCTTCCCTACTTGCTTCCTCTACATTTACGTGCACCGCTTTGTACTTCTGAGTCTCTTCTTTGCCTCTTCTTTCTCTATTTTCCCTTCAACCCTCCCCTCCCCCCTCCCTCCCATTTTTCCCTTCCTCCCCTCCCCTCTCTCCTCTCCCCCCCTCCTTCCCTTCCCCTCCCCTCCTGTACCCCCCCTTTTCTCCCTTTCCCCTTTCCTTCCCCTCGCCTTATGGCAAACTCACCTTTCCTGCTCTTCACTCCCTCCTTCTTCATTCTCCTGCCTTTTGCTGCTACTCTCGCCTTGCTTTCCCTTGCTGTGCTCTGCTTTGCTTTCTCTACATTTTGGCCATCCAGTCTTTTCTCAGCTGTTATTCTTGACTGTTTACTTGGCTTTTTTCTTCTTTTCTCATTTCTTTTTTTTCTGACCTTTTTGGGCTTTTTTCTTTTTCTTCTTTTTTTTATGCTTTCGTTTCTTTTTTCATTTCATTGCACTTGTTCTTTTTTTTTTTTCTCTTTTCCTTTTTTTTTTTTGTTTTCATCTATTTTTTCTCATTTTCATCTTGGTTTTCTTTTTTCATTTTCACTCTTTTTTTCTTTTTTTTTATTCTTTTTTTCTTTTTTTTCATTGCACTTTTCTTTTTTATTTCATTTTTCTCTCTCTTTTCTCATTTTTTTCTATTTTCATTTTTTCTTTTTCATCTTGGTTTTCTCTTTTTGTTTTCCATTTTTTTTTTTCTTTTTTCCTTTTTTATTTTTTTGCTTTATTACTCTTTTTTTTCCCTTTCTCTTTTTTCTTTCACCTTTTTTTCTTGTGTTTCATTTTTCTTTTTTTTTTTTTTTATAATCATAGGTACTCCTGAAACCCCCTTTAAGCCCTCCCTACCCTCCCCATTCTTTCTTTTCACCCTCACCTCCCCCCTTGCCCTATCCTACCATTCCCTTGCCTGCTCTTCTTACCTGCGCTGCTGTCCCTTCCTTTACCTACCTGAGCTGCTTGTTCCAAAAATTACCTAGCTGACCTGCTTGCCCCTCGCTTTCCTAGCTGAGCTGCTGGCCCCTCTCATTCCCTACCTGAGCTGCTTCCCCCTAACTTACCTAGCTGAGCTCCTTGCCCCTCGCTACGTACTTGAGCAGATGTTTGCTCACTTGGCTTCCTTACTGGTTGTCCCCTCACTTACCTACCTCACCTGCTATCCACTCACTTTCCCAGCTTAGCTGCTGTCCCCTCCCTTCCCTACCTGAGCTGCATGCCCTTCCTTTTCCCTACCTGAGCTGCATGCCCTTCCTTTTCCCTACCTGAGCTGCTGTCCCCTCCCTTCCCTACCTGAGCTGCATGCCCTTCCTTTTCCCTACCTGAGCTGCTTGCCCCTCGCCTCCTTTTTCTTGGTGCTCTTGCCTTTTCCTGCTACTCACTCCCAATCTCAACACTTGCCTGCTCTGCTTGCTGCTCTGACAAGTGCCTCTTAACTCTGCTCGCAGCTTCTCTCCTTCTGCATGCCCTTCTCTATTCCCTTCTCGTGCCCTTCAGGCTTCTGCTCCCCTTGCTGAGCAAGCCCATGCCCGGTAGCTCCCCTTCAACCTCCTCCGCCCTTTGCCTTTCTCCACACAGATGCTTGCTTCTGGCCAGCACTCCTGCCCGCTGCCTAGCCCACAGCCCGCATCTCTTGGGGAGACAGCAAGGTGGCCTGGAGCTACCCACACCTCCTCCCGGGCACGGCTTCTCAGCTTTGCTTCAAGCCCACAAAAAGCCCCAAGGAGCTCCTCTTACCTTTGGGCTCAGCTTCTTCTCCTGCCGTGCAGCTCCTGTGCCAGGCCGGGGCTCAGCTCTTCCCACACTCCACCATTCCTGCAAGATTGCTTTCTCTCATTCACTGCCTTCCTTTGCTTTCCTTTGCCCTGCTACCCTTAGCTTCCATACTTGCTTCCTCTACATTTACGTGCACCGCTTTGTACTTCTGAGTCTCTTCTTTGCCTCTTCTTTCTCTATTTTCCCTTCAACCCTCCCCTCCCCCCTCCCTCCCATTTTTCCCTTCCTCCCCTCCCCTCTCTCCTCTCCCCCCCTCCTTCCCTTCTTCTCCCCTCCTGTACCCCCCCTTTTCTCCCTTTCCCCTCCCCTTCCCCTCGCCTTATGGCAAACTCACCTTTCCTGCTCTTCACTCCCTCCTTCTTCATTCTCCTGCCTTTTGCTGCTACTCTCGCCTTGCTTTCCCTTGCTGTGCTCTGCTTTGCTTTCTCTACATTTTGGCCATCCAGTCTTTTCTCAGCTGTTATTCTTGACTGTTTACTTGGCTTTTTTCTTCTTTTCTCATTTCTTTTTTTCCTGACCTTTTTGGGCTTTTTTCTTTTTCTTCTTTTTTTATGTATTCGTTTCTTTTTTCATTTCATTGCACTTGTTCTTTTTTTTTTTTCGCTTTTCCTTTTTTTTTTTTTGTTTTCATCTATTTTTTCTCATTTTCATCTTGGTTTTCTTTTTTCATTTTCACTCTTTTTTTCTTTTTTTTTTATTCTTTTTTTCTTATTTTTTCATTGCACTTTTCTTTTTTATTTCATTTTTCTCTCTCTTTTCTCATTTTTTTCTATTTTCATTTTTTCTTTTTCATCTTGGTTTTCTCTTTTTGTTTTCCATTTTTTTTCTTTTTTCCTTTTTTATTTTTTTCCTTTATTACTCTTTTTTTTCCCTTTCTCTTTTTTCTTTCACCTTTTTTTCTTGTTTTTCATTTTTCTTTTTTTTTTTTTTTTATAATCATAGGTACTCCTGAAACCCCCTTTAAGCCCTCCCTACCCTCCCCATTCTTTCTTTTCACCCTCACCTCCCCCCTTGCCCTATCCTACCATTCCCTTGCCTGCTCTTCTTACCTGAGCTGCTGTCCCTTCCTTTACCTACCTGAGCTGCTTGTTCCAAAAATTACCTAGCTGACCTGCTTGCCCCTCGCTTTCCTAGCTGAGCTGCTGGCCCCTCTCATTCCCTACCTGAGCTGCTTCCCCCTAACTTACCTAGCTGAGCTCCTTGCCCCTCGCTACGTACTTGAGCAGATGTATGCTCACTTGGCTTCCTTACTGGTTGTCCCCTCCCTTCCCTAGCTGAGCTGCATGCCCTTCCTTTTCCCTAGCTGAGCTGCATGCCCTTCCTTTTCCCTAGCTGAGCTGCATGCCCTTCCTTTTCCCTAGCTGAGCTGCATGCCCTTCCTTTTCCCTAGCTGAGCTGCATGCCCTTCCTTTTCCCTACCTGAGCTGCATGCCCTTCCTTTTCCCTAGCTGAGCTGCATGCCCTTCCTTTTCCCTAGCTGAGCTGCATGCCCTTCCTTTTCCCTAGCTGAGCTGCATGCCCTTCCTTTTCCCTAGCTGAGCTGCATGCCCTTCCTTTTCCCTAGCTGAGCTGCATGCCCTTCCTTTTCCCTAGCTGAGCTGCATGCCCTTCCTTTTCCCTAGCTGAGCTGCATGCCCTTCCTTTTCCCTAGCTGAGCTGCATGCCCTTCCTTTTCCCTAGCTGAGCTGCATGCCCTTCCTTTTCCCTAGCTGAGCTGCATGCCCTTCCTTTTCCCTAGCTGAGCTGCATGCCCTTCCTTTTCCCTAGCTGAGCTGCATGCCCTTCCTTTTCCCTAGCTGAGCTGCATGCCCTCCCTTTTCCCTAGCTGAGCTGCATGCCCTTCCTTTTCCCTACCTGAGCTGCTTGCCCCTCGCCTCCTTTTTCTTGGTGCTCTTGCCTTTTCCTGCTACTCACTCCCAATCTCAACACTTGCCTGCTCTGCTTGCTGCTCTGACAAGTGCCTCTTAACTCTGCTCGCAGCTTCTCTCCTTCTGCATGCCCTTCTCTATTCCCTTCTCGTGCCCTTCAGGCTTCTGCTCCCCTTGCTGAGCAAGCCCATGCCCGGTAGCTCCCCTTCAACCTCCTCCGCCCTTTGCCTTTCTCCACACAGATGCTTGCTTCTGGCCAGCACTCCTGCCCGCTGCCTAGCCCACAGCCCGCATCTCTTGGGGAGACAGCAAGGTGGCCTGGAGCTACCCACACCTCCTCCCGGGCACAGCTTCTCAGCTTTGCTTCAAGCCCACAAAAAGCCCCAAGGAGCTCCTCTTACCTTTGGGCTCAGCTTCTTCTCCTGCCGTGCAGCTCCTGTGCCAGGCCGGGGCTCAGCTCTTCCCACACTCCACCATTCCTGCAAGATTGCTTTCTCTCATTCACTGCCTTCCTTTGCTTTCCTTTGCCCTGCTACCCTTAGCTTCCCTACTTGCTTCCTCTACATTTACGTGCATCGCTTTTTACTTCTGAGTCTCTTCTTTGCCTCTTCTTTCTCTATTTTCCTTTCAACCCTCCCCTCCCCCCTCCCTCCCATTTTTCCCTTCCTCCCCTCCCCTCTCTCCTCTCCCCCCCTCCTTCCCTTCCCCTCCCCTCCCGTACCCCCCCTTTTCTCCCTTTCCCCTCCCCTTCCCCCTTGCCTTATGGCAAACTCACCTTTCCTGCTCTTCACTCCCTCCTTCTTCATTCTCCTGCCTTTTGCTGCTACTCTCGCCTTGCTTTCCCTTGCTGTGCTCTGCTTTGCTTTCTCTACATTTTGGCCATCCAGTCTTTTCTCAGCTGTTATTCTTGACTGTTTACTTGGCTTTTTTCTTCTTTTCTCATTTCTTTTTTTTCTGACCTTTTTGGGCTTTTTTCTTTTTCTTCTTTTTTTATGCTTTCGTTTCTTTTTTCATTTCATTGCACTTGTTCTTTTTTTTTTTCGCTTTTCCTTTTTTTTTTTTGTTTTCATCTATTTTTTCTCATTTTCATCTTGGTTTTCTTTTTTCATTTTCACTCTTTTTTTCTTTTTTTTTTATTCTTTTTTTCTTATTTTTTCATTGCACTTTTCTTTTTTATTTCATTTTTCTCTCTCTTTTCTCATTTTTTTCTATTTTCATCTTTTTCTTTTTCATCTTGGTTTTCTCTTTTTGTTTTCCATTTTTTTCTTTTTTCCTTTTTTATTTTTTTCCTTTATTACTCTTTTTTTTCCCTTTCTCTTTTTTCTTTCACCTTTTTTTCTTGTGTTTCATTTTTCTTTATTTTTTTTTTTTTATAATCATAGGTACTCCTGAAACCCCCTTTAAGCCCTCCCTACCCTCCCCATTCTTTCTTTTCACCCTCACCTCCCCCCTTGCCCTATCCTACCATTCCCTTGCCTGCTCTTCTTACCTGCGCTGCTGTCCCTTCCTTTACCTACCTGAGCTGCTTGTTCCAAAAATTACCTAGCTGACCTGCTTGCCCCTCGCTTTCCTAGCTGAGCTGCTGGCCCCTCTCATTCCCTACCTGAGCTGCTTCCCCCTAACTTACCTAGCTGAGCTCCTTGCCCCTCGCTACGTACTTGAGCAGATGTATGCTCACTTGGCTTCCTTACTGGTTGTCCCCTCCCTTCCCTAGCTGAGCTGCATGCCCTTCCTTTTCCCTAGCTGAGCTGCATGCCCTTCCTTTTCCCTAGCTGAGCTGCATGCCCTTCCTTTTCCCTAGCTGAGCTGCATGCCCTTCCTTTTCCCTAGCTGAGCTGCATGCCCTTCCTTTTCCCTAGCTGAGCTGCATGCCCTTCCTTTTCCCTAGCTGAGCTGCATGCCCTTCCTTTTCCCTAGCTGAGCTGCATGCCCTTCCTTTTCCCTAGCTGAGCTGCATGCCCTTCCTTTTCCCTAGCTGAGCTGCATGCCCTTCCTTTTCCCTAGCTGAGCTGCATGCCCTTCCTTTTCCCTAGCTGAGCTGCATGCCCTTCCTTTTCCCTAGCTGAGCTGCATGCCCTTCCTTTTCCCTAGCTGAGCTGCATGCCCTTCCTTTTCCCTAGCTGAGCTGCATGCCCTTCCTTTTCCCTAGCTGAGCTGCTGTCCCCTCCCTTCCCTAGCTGAGCTGCATGCCCTTCCTTTTCCCTACCTGAGCTGCTTGCCCCTCGCCTCCTTTTTCTTGGTGCTCTTGCCTTTTCCTGCTACTCACTCCCAATCTCAACACTTGCCTGCTCTGCTTGCTGCTCTGACAAGTGCCTCTTAACTCTGCTCGCAGCTTCTCTCCTTCTGCATGCCCTTCTCTATTCCCTTCTCGTGCCCTTCAGGCTTCTGCTCCCCTTGCTGAGCAAGCCCATGCCCGGTAGCTCCCCTTCAACCTCCTCCGCCCTTTGCCTTTCTCCACACAGATGCTTGCTTCTGGCCAGCTCTCCTGCCCGCTGCCTAGCCCACAGCCCGCATCTCTTGGGGAGACAGCAAGGTGGCCTGGAGCTACCCACACCTCCTCCCGGGCACGGCTTCTCAGCTTTGCTTTAAGCCCACAAAAAGCCCCAAGGAGCTCCTCTTACCTTTGGGCTCAGCTTCTTCTCCTGCCGTGCAGCTCCTGTGCCAGGCCGGGGCTCAGCTCTTCCCACACTCCACCATTCCTGCAAGATTGCTTTCTCTCATTCACTGCCTTCCTTTGCTTTCCTTTGCCCTGCTACCCTTAGCTTCCCTACTTGCTTCCTCTACATTTACGTGCACCGCTTTTTACTTCTGAGTCTCTTCTTTGCCTCTTCTTTCTCTATTTTCCTTTCAACCCTCCCCTCCCCCCTCCCTCCCATTTTTCCCTTCCTCCCCTCCCCTCTCTCCTCTCCCCCCTCCTTCCCTTCCCCTCCCCTCCTGTACCCCCCCTTTTCTCCCTTTCCCCTCCCCTTCCCCCTCGCCTTATGGCAAACTCACCTTTCCTGCTCTTCACTCCCTCCTTCTTCATTCTCCTGCCTTTTGCTGCTACTCTCGCCTTGCTTTCCCTTGCTGTGCTCTGCTTTGCTTTCTCTACATTTTGGCCATCCAGTCTTTTCTCAGCTGTTATTCTTGACTGTTTACTTGGCTTTTTTCTTCTTTTCTCATTTCTTTTTTTTCTGACCTTTTTGGGCTTTTTTCTTTTTCTTCTTTTTTTATGCTTTCGTTTCTTTTTTCATTTCATTGCACTTGTTCTTTTTTTTTTTTCGCTTTTCCTTTTTTTTTTTGTTTTCATCTATTTTTTCTCATTTTCATCTTGGTTTTCTTTTTTCATTTTCACTCTTTTTTTCTTTTTTTTTTATTCTTTTTTTCTTTTTTTTTTCATTGCACTTTTCTTTTTTATTTCATTTTTCTCTCTCTTTTCTCATTTTTTTCTATTTTCATCTTTTTCTTTTTCATCTTGGTTTTCTCTTTTTGTTTTCCATTTTTTTTTTCTTTTTTCCTTTTTTATTTTTTTCCTTTATTACTCTTTTTTTTCCCTTTCTCTTTTTTCTTACACCTTTTTTTCTTGTTTTTCATTTTTCTTTTTTTTTTTTTTATAATCATAGGTACTCCTGAAACCCCCTTTAAGCCCTCCCTACCCTCCCCATTCTTTCTTTTCACCCTCACCTCCCCCCTTGCCCTATCCTACCATTCCCTTGCCTGCTCTTCTTACCTGCGCTGCTGTCCCTTCCTTTACCTACCTGAGCTGCTTGTTCCAAAAATTACCTAGCTGACCTGCTTGCCCCTCGCTTTCCTAGCTGAGCTGCTGGCCCCTCTCATTCCCTACCTGAGCTGCTTCCCCCTAACTTACCTAGCTGAGCTCCTTGCCCCTCGCTACGTACTTGAGCAGATGTTTGCTCACTTGGCTTCCTTACTGGTTGTCCCCTCACTTACCTACCTCACCTGCTATCCACTCACTTTCCCAGCTTAGCTGCTGTCCCCTCCCTTCCCTACCTGAGCTGCATGCCCTTCCTTTTCCCTACCTGAGCTGCTGTCCCCTCCCTTCCCTACCTGAGCTGCATGCCCTTCCTTTTCCCTACCTGAGCTGCTTGCCCCTCGCCTCCTTTTTCTTGGTGCTCTTGCCTTTTCCTGCTACTCACTCCCAATCTCAACACTTGCCTGCTCTGCTTGCTGCTCTGACAAGTGCCTCTTAACTCTGCTCGCAGCTTCTCTCCTTCTGCATGCCCTTCTCTATTCCCTTCTCGTGCCCTTCAGGCTTCTGCTCCCCTTGCTGAGCAAGCCCATGCCCGGTAGCTCCCCTTCAACCTCCTCCGCCCTTTGCCTTTCTCCACACAGATGCTTGCTTCTGGCCAGCACTCCTGCCCGCTGCCTAGCCCACAGCCCGCATCTCTTGGGGAGACAGCAAGGTGGCCTGGAGCTACCCACACCTCCTCCCGGGCACGGCTTCTCAGCTTTGCTTCAAGCCCACAAAAAGCCCCAAGGAGCTCCTCTTACCTTTGGGCTCAGCTTCTTCTCCTGCCGTGCAGCTCCTGTGCCAGGCCGGGGCTCAGCTCTTCCCACACTCCACCATTCCTGCAAGATTGCTTTCTCTCATTCACTGCCTTCCTTTGCTTTCCTTTGCCCTGCTACCCTTAGCTTCCCTACTTGCTTCCTCTACATTTACGTGCATCGCTTTTTACTTCTGAGTCTCTTCTTTGCCTCTTCTTTCTCTATTTTCCTTTCAACCCTCCCCTCCCCCCTCCCTCCCATTTTTCCCTTCCTCCCCTCCCCTCTCTCCTCTCCCCCCCTCCTTCCCTTCCCCTCCCCTCCCGTACCCCCCCTTTTCTCCCTTTCCCCTCCCCTTCCCCCTCGCCTTATGGCAAACTCACCTTTCCTGCTCTTCACTCCCTCCTTCTTCATTCTCCTGCCTTTTGCTGCTACTCTCGCCTTGCTTTCCCTTGCTGTGCTCTGCTTTGCTTTCTCTACATTTTGGCCATCCAGTCTTTTCTCAGCTGTTATTCTTGACTGTTTACTTGGCTTTTTTCTTCTTTTCTCATTTCTTTTTTTTCTGACCTTTTTGGGCTTTTTTCTTTTTCTTCTTTTTTTATGCTTTCGTTTCTTTTTTCATTTCATTGCACTTGTTCTTTTTTATTTTTCGCTTTTCCTTTTTTTTTTTTGTTTTCATCTATTTTTTCTCATTTTCATCTTGGTTTTCTTTTTTCATTTTCACTCTTTTTTTCTTTTTTTTTTATTCTTTTTTTCTTATTTTTTCATTGCACTTTTCTTTTTTATTTCATTTTTCTCTCTCTTTTCTCATTTTTTTCTATTTTCATCTTTTTCTTTTTCATCTTGGTTTTCTCTTTTTGTTTTCCATTTTTTTTCTTTTTTCCTTTTTTATTTTTTTCCTTTATTACTCTTTTTTTTCCCTCTCTTTTTTCTTTCACCTTTTTTTCTTGTGTTTCATTTTTCTTTATTTTTTTTTTTTTATAATCATAGGTACTCCTGAAACCCCCTTTAAGCCCTCCCTACCCTCCCCATTCTTTCTTTTCACCCTCACCTCCCCCCTTGCCCTATCCTACCATTCCCTTGCCTGCTCTTCTTACCTGCGCTGCTGTCCCTTCCTTTACCTACCTGAGCTGCTTGTTCCAAAAATTACCTAGCTGACCTGCTTGCCCCTCGCTTTCCTAGCTGAGCTGCTGGCCCCTCTCATTCCCTACCTGAGCTGCTTCCCCCTAACTTACCTAGCTGAGCTCCTTGCCCCTCGCTACGTACTTGAGCAGATGTATGCTCACTTGGCTTCCTTACTGGTTGTCCCCTCCCTTCCCTAGCTGAGCTGCATGCCCTTCCTTTTCCCTAGCTGAGCTGCATGCCCTTCCTTTTCCCTAGCTGAGCTGCATGCCCTTCCTTTTCCCTAGCTGAGCTGCATGCCCTTCCTTTTCCCTAGCTGAGCTGCATGCCCTTCCTTTTCCCTAGCTGAGCTGCATGCCCTTCCTTTTCCCTAGCTGAGCTGCATGCCCTTCCTTTTCCCTAGCTGAGCTGCATGCCCTTCCTTTTCCCTAGCTGAGCTGCATGCCCTTCCTTTTCCCTAGCTGAGCTGCATGCCCTTCCTTTTCCCTACCTGAGCTGCTTGCCCCTCGCCTCCTTTTTCTTGGTGCTCTTGCCTTTTCCTGCTACTCACTCCCAATCTCAACACTTGCCTGCTCTGCTTGCTGCTCTGACAAGTGCCTCTTAACTCTGCTCGCAGCTTCTCTCCTTCTGCATGCCCTTCTCTATTCCCTTCTCGTGCCCTTCAGGCTTCTGCTCCCCTTGCTGAGCAAGCCCATGCCCGGTAGCTCCCCTTCAACCTCCTCCGCCCTTTGCCTTTCTCCACACAGATGCTTGCTTCTGGCCAGCACTCCTGCCCGCTGCCTAGCCCACAGCCCGCATCTCTTGGGGAGACAGCAAGGTGGCCTGGAGCTACCCACACCTCCTCCCGTGCACGGCTTCTCAGCTTTGCTTCAAGCCCACAAAAAGCCCCAAGGAGCTCCTCTTACCTTTGGGCTCAGCTTCTTCTCCTGCCGTGCAGCTCCTGTGCCAGGCCGGGGCTCAGCTCTTCCCACACTCCACCATTCCTGCAAGATTGCTTTCTCTCATTCACTGCCTTCCTTTGCTTTCCTTTGCCCTGCTACCCTTAGCTTCCCTACTTGCTTCCTCTACATTTACGTGCACCGCTTTGTACTTCTGAGTCTCTTCTTTGCCTCTTCTTTCTCTATTTTCCCTTCAACCCTCCCCTCCCCCCTCCCTCCCATTTTTCCCTTCCTCCCCTCCCCTCTCTCCTCTCCCCCCCTCCTTCCCTTCCCCTCCCCTCCTGTACCCCCCCTTTTCTCCCTTTCCCCTCCCCTTCCCCTCGCCTTATGGCAAACTCACCTTTCCTGCTCTTCACTCCCTCCTTCTTCATTCTCCTGCCTTTTGCTGCTACTCTCGCCTTGCTTTCCCTTGCTGTGCTCTGCTTTGCTTTCTCTACATTTTGGCCATCCAGTCTTTTCTCAGCTGTTATTCTTGACTGTTTACTTGCCTTTTTTCTTCTTTTCTCATTTCTTTTTTTTCTGACCTTTTTGGGCTTTTTTCTTTTTCTTCTTTTTTTTATGCTTTCGTTTCTTTTTTCATTTCATTGCACTTGTTCTTTTTTTTTTTTTCTCTTTTCCTTTTTTTTTTTGTTTTCATCTATTTTTTCTCATTTTCATCTTGGTTTTCTTTTTTCATTTTCACTCTTTTTTTCTTTTTTTTTATTCTTTTTTTCTTTTTTTTCATTGCACTTTTCTTTTTTATTTCATTTTTCTCTCTCTTTTCTCATTTTTTTCTATTTTCATTTTTTCTTTTTCATCTTGGTTTTCTCTTTTTGTTTTCCATTTTTTTTTTCTTTTTTCCTTTTTATTTTTTTCCTTTATTACTCTTTTTTTTCCCTTTCTCTTTTTTCTTACACCTTTTTTTCTTGTTTTTCATTTTTCTTTTTTTTTTTTTATAATCATAGGTACTCCTGAAACCCCCTTTAAGCCCTCCCTACCCTCCCCATTCTTTCTTTTCACCCTCACCTCCCCCCTTGCCCTATCCTACCATTCCCTTGCCTGCTCTTCTTACCTGCGCTGCTGTCCCTTCCTTTACCTACCTGAGCTGCTTGTTCCAAAAATTACCTAGCTGACCTGCTTGCCCCTCGCTTTCCTAGCTGAGCTGCTGGCCCCTCTCATTCCCTACCTGAGCTGCTTCCCCCTAACTTACCTAGCTGAGCTCCTTGCCCCTCGCTACGTACTTGAGCAGATGTTTGCTCACTTGGCTTCCTTACTGGTTGTCCCCTCACTTACCTACCTCACCTTCTATCCACTCACTTTCCCAGCTTAGCTGCTGTCCCCTCCCTTCCCTACCTGAGCTGCATGCCCTTCCTTTTCCCTACCTGAGCTGCATGCCCTTCCTTTTCCCTACCTGAGCTGCTGTCCCCTCCCTTCCCTACCTGAGCTGCATGCCCTTCCTTTTCCCTACCTGAGCTGCTTGCCCCTCGCCTCCTTTTTCTTGGTGCTCTTGCCTTTTCCTGCTACTCACTCCCAATCTCAACACTTGCCTGCTCTGCTTGCTGCTCTGACAAGTGCCTCTTAACTCTGCTCGCAGCTTCTCTCCTTCTGCATGCCCTTCTCTATTCCCTTCTCGTGCCCTTCAGGCTTCTGCTCCCCTTGCTGAGCAAGCCCATGCCCGGTAGCTCCCCTTCAACCTCCTCCGCCCTTTGCCTTTCTCCACACAGATGCTTGCTTCTGGCCAGCACTCCTGCCCGCTGCCTAGCCCACAGCCCGCATCTCTTGGGGAGACAGCAAGGTGGCCTGGAGCTACCCACACCTCCTCCCGGGCACGGCTTCTCAGCTTTGCTTCAAGCCCACAAAAAGCCCCAAGGAGCTCCTCTTACCTTTGGGCTCAGCTTCTTCTCCTGCCGTGCAGCTCCTGTGCCAGGCCGGGGCTCAGCTCTTCCCACACTCCACCATTCCTGCAAGATTGCTTTCTCTCATTCACTGCCTTCCTTTGCTTTCCTTTGCCCTGCTACCCTTAGCTTCCATACTTGCTTCCTCTACATTTACGTGCACCGCTTTGTACTTCTGAGTCTCTTCTTTGCCTCTTCTTTCTCTATTTTCCCTTCAACCCTCCCCTCCCCCCTCCCTCCCATTTTTCCCTTCCTCCCCTCCCCTCTCTCCTCTCCCCCCCTCCTTCCCTTCCCCTCCCCTCCTGTACCCCCCCTTTTCTCCCTTTCCCCTCCCCTTCCCCTCGCCTTATGGCAAACTCACCTTTCCTGCTCTTCACTCCCTCCTTCTTCATTCTCCTGCCTTTTGCTGCTACTCTCGCCTTGCTTTCCCTTGCTGTGCTCTGCTTTGCTTTCTCTACATTTTGGCCATCCAGTCTTTTCTCAGCTGTTATTCTTGACTGTTTACTTGGCTTTTTTCTTCTTTTCTCATTTCTTTTTTTCCTGACCTTTTTGGGCTTTTTTCTTTTTCTTCTTTTTTTTATGCTTTTGTTTCTTTTTTCATTTCATTGCACTTGTTCTTTTTTTTTTTTTCTCTTTTCCTTTTTTTTTTTTGTTTTCATCTATTTTTTCTCATTTTCATCTTGGTTTTCTTTTTTCATTTTCACTCTTTTTTTCTTTTTTTTTATTCTTTTTTTCCTAATTTTTTCATTGCACTTTTCATTTTTATTTCATTTTTCTCTCTCTTTTCTCATTTTTTTCTATTTTCATTTTTTCTTTTTCATCTTGGTTTTCTCTTTTTGTTTTCCATTTTTTTTTTCTTTTTTCCTTTTTTATTTTTTTCCTTTATTACTCTTTTTTTTCCCTTTCTCTTTTTTCTTTCACCTTTTTTTCTTGTGTTTCATTTTTTTTTTTTTTTTTTTTATAATCATAGGTACTCCTGAAACCCCCTTTAAGCCCTCCCTACCCTCCCCATTCTTTCTTTTCACCCTCACCTCCCCCCTTGCCCTATCCTACCATTCCCTTGCCTGCTCTTCTTACCTGCGCTGCTGTCCCTTCCTTTACCTACCTGAGCTGCTTGTTCCAAAAATTACCTAGCTGACCTGCTTGCCCCTCGCTTTCCTAGCTGAGCTGCTGGCCCCTCTCATTCCCTACCTGAGCTGCTTCCCCCTAACTTACCTAGCTGAGCTCCTTGCCCCTCGCTACGTACTTGAGCAGATGTTTGCTCACTTGGCTTCCTTACTGGTTGTCCCCTCACTTACCTACCTCACCTGCTATCCACTCACTTTCCCAGCTTAGCTGCTGTCTCCTCCCTTCCCTACCTGAGCTGCATGCCCTTCCTTTTCCCTACCTGAGCTGCTGTCCCCTCCCTTCCCTAGCTGAGCTGCATGCCCTTCCTTTTCCCTACCTGAGCTGCTTGCCCCTCACCTCCTTTTTCTTGGTGCTCTTGCCTTTTCCTGCTACTCACTCCCAATCTCAACACTTGCCTGCTCTGCTTGCTGCTCTGACAAGTGCCTCTTAACTCTGCTCGCAGCTTCTCTCCTTCTGCATGCCCTTCTCTATTCCCTTCTCGTGCCCTTCAGGCTTCTGCTCCCCTTGCTGAGCAAGCCCATGCCCGGTAGCTCCCCTTCAACCTCCTCCGCCCTTTGCCTTTCTCCACACAGATGCTTGCTTCTGGCCAGCACTCCTGCCCGCTGCCTAGCCCACAGCCCGCATCTCTTGGGGAGACAGCAAGGTGGCCTGGAGCTACCCACACCTCCTCCCGGGCACAGCTTCTCAGCTTTGCTTCAAGCCCACAAAAAGCCCCAAGGAGCTCCTCTTACCTTTGGGCTCAGCTTCTTCTCCTGCCGTGCAGCTCCTGTGCCAGGCCGGGGCTCAGCTCTTCCCACACTCCACCATTCCTGCAAGATTGCTTTCTCTCATTCACTGCCTTCCTTTGCTTTCCTTTGCCCTGCTACCCTTAGCTTCCCTACTTGCTTCCTCTACATTTACGTGCATCGCTTTTTACTTCTGAGTCTCTTCTTTGCCTCTTCTTTCTCTATTTTCCTTTCAACCCTCCCCTCCCCCCTTCCTCCCATTTTTCCCTTCCTCCCCTCCCCTCTCTCCTCTCCCCCCTCCTTCCCTTCCCTTCCCCTCCCGTACCCCCCCTTTTCTCCCTTTCCCCTCCCCTTCCCCCTTGCCTTATGGCAAACTCACCTTTCCTGCTCTTCACTCCCTCCTTCTTCATTCTCCTGCCTTTTGCTGCTACTCTCGCCTTGCTTTCCCTTGCTGTGCTCTGCTTTGCTTTCTCTACATTTTGGCCATCCAGTCTTTTCTCAGCTGTTATTCTTGACTGTTTACTTGGCTTTTTTCTTCTTTTCTCATTTCTTTTTTTTCTGACCTTTTTGGGCTTTTTTCTTTTTCTTCTTTTTTTATGCTTTCGTTTCTTTTTTCATTTCATTGCACTTGTTCTTTTTTTTTTTTCGCTTTTCCTTTTTTTTTTTTGTTTTCATCTATTTTTTCTCATTTTCATCTTGGTTTTCTTTTTTCATTTTCACTCTTTTTTTCTTTTTTTTTTATTCTTTTTTTCTTATTTTTTCATTGCACTTTTCTTTTTTATTTCATTTTTCTCTCTCTTTTCTCATTTTTTTCTATTTTCATTTTTTCTTTTTCATCTTGGTTTTCTCTTTTTGTTTTCCATTTTTTTTCTTTTTTCCTTTTTTATTTTTTTCCTTTATTACTCTTTTTTTTCCCTTTCTCTTTTTTCTTTCACCTTTTTTTCTTGTTTTTCATTTTTCTTTTTTTTTTTTTTTTTTTTATAATCATAGGTACTCCTGAAACCCCCTTTAAGCCCTCCCTACCCTCCCCATTCTTTCTTTTCACCCTCACCTCCCCCCTTGCCCTATCCTACCATTCCCTTGCCTGCTCTTCTTACCTGCGCTGCTGTCCCTTCCTTTACCTACCTGAGCTGCTTGTTCCAAAAATTACCTAGCTGACCTGCTTGCCCCTCGCTTTCCTAGCTGAGCTGCTGGCCCCTCTCATTCCCTACCTGAGCTGCTTCCCCCTAACTTACCTAGCTGAGCTCCTTGCCCATCGCTACGTACTTGAGCAGATGTATGCTCACTTGGCTTCCTTACTGGTTGTCCCCTCACTTACCTACCTGAGCTGCATGCCCTTCCTTTTCCCTACCTGAGCTGCATGCCCTTCCTTTTCCCTACCTGAGCTGCATGCCCTTCCTTTTCCCTACCTGAGCTGCATGCCCTTCCTTTTCCCTACCTGAGCTGCATGCCCTTCCTTTTCCCTAGCTGAGCTGCATGCCCTTCCTTTTCCCTAGCTGAGCTGCATGCCCTTCCTTTTCCCTAGCTGAGCTGCATGCCCTTCCTTTTCCCTAGCTGAGCTGCATGCCCTTCCTTTTCCCTAGCTGAGCTGCATGCCCTTCCTTTTCCCTAGCTGAGCTGCATGCCCTTCCTTTTCCCTAGCTGAGCTGCATGCCCTTCCTTTTCCCTACCTGAGCTGCATGCCCTTCCTTTTCCCTTCCTGAGCTGCATGCCCTTCCTTTTCCCTACCTGAGCTGCTGTCCCCTCCCTTCCCTAGCTGAGCTGCATGCCCTTCCTTTTCCCTACCTGAGCTGCTTGCCCCTCGCCTCCTTTTTCTTGGTGCTCTTGCCTTTTCCTGCTACTCACTCCCAATCTCAACACTTGCCTGCTCTGCTTGCTGCTCTGACAAGTGCCTCTTAACTCTGCTCGCAGCTTCTCTCCTTCTGCATGCCCTTCTCTATTCCCTTCTCGTGCCCTTCAGGCTTCTGCTCCCCTTGCTGAGCAAGCCCATGCCCGGTAGCTCCCCTTCAACCTCCTCCGCCCTTTGCCTTTCTCCACACAGATGCTTGCTTCTGGCCAGCACTCCTGCCCGCAGCCTAGCCCACAGCCCGCATCTCTTGGGGAGACAGCAAGGTGGCCTGGAGCTACCCACACCTCCTCCCGTTGAGATTCTCCCTCTTTATCCCCCTCAGCTTGCCTCTATCTGTGCCTCCTACTGGGTCTTCTCTCTCACATTCCCGTCTAGTGCCCGGTGTCACCCCACATTACCCTCTATTTCCCTGTGCTCCCGCAAGCCCCCTATTGTCTCTTTGCAGCCTTTTATAACCTTACACCTCTCTATTCCCCCCCCATCCCACCCACAGACCCCTGTCATGCCTGTTTCTCTATACCACGCCTACGGCCCTCCCACTGCCCCCTGTAGCCCCACATCCCCTTCTATCCCACCTCCATTCCCCCTACAGCCACTCATAGAGCCACAGTTTCTTAGGTCCTCCCCCAGCCCCCTATATCCCTCCCCGTAGCTCTCCCCAGCCCCTCCCGGCCCCCAGTGCTCCCTATAGCACCGTGTCCCCCCGTTTCCCCCTCACAGCCCTCTGCTGCCCTAAATCCCTTTGTACCCACCCCTATCGCCCCATGTACCCCGATACCACAGCCGCTGCAGCCCCGCCTGCCTCCCTATCCCCCCCCCGCCTTCCCAGCCCCTCACCCCACCAGGCTTCCTCCCCTGTCCCGGCGCCGCTCTCCGTCCCTCCCGGCTCCGACTCTGCTGTGCTCAGCACCGCTCCCGTCGTGCCGCGGTTCCGTCTAGGTGCTGCCCGGACAGCTCCGGCGCGCAGCGGCGGTGCGGGGCGGCCAGGGCTGCGGGAGCGCCGCCGCCTGAGTGGAGAAGAGCTCTAGGCCGGCTGCCAACGGCCGTTCCCGCGCTCCGCGCCTCAGCCAATCGGAGCCGGCGCCGCTGCCGCTGACCAACGAGAGCCCGGGGGCGGAACGGATCGGCACGTGTCCAACGAGAGCCCGGGGGCGGGACGGACCGGCACCTGACCAATGACAGCCCGGGGCTGGGACGGTCCGGCACCTGCCCAATGAGAGCCCGCGGGCGGTGCGGCGTTGCGCTGCGCTGTTGGTGGGAGGAGCGCGGCAGGGGGCGGGCCGTGGGTGGGGCCTCGGGGTGCGCCCTACTGCTATAGGGGGTGCGAGATGGGAATGGGATTTACAGGTGGGAGGTGGGGCTTGGATGTGGGGTTGGGATATGAGGTTTGGAACTGGGCTTGGGAGCTGGGGTTGGGATGTTGGATGTGCATTGGGATGTGAAATGTAGGGTTGGGGTGTGGGGATATGGATATGGGGTGGATATGGAATGGGAGATAGGAAAATGGAATATATATGGGATGGGCTTGGGATGGACATGGGACAAACACTGAAGAAGGTGGGATGGATTGGGGATGAAATATGGACACGGGATGGGATTGGGATGATAGTGGCATGGGATAAGTAGATGGAATGGACATGGGATGCATGTGGGGATAAGGATTCGGAATGGCTATGGATATAGGGTTAGGGATGGGGATAGGATGTGGGGGTATGGATATGGGATGGGTTTGAGATGGCTGTGGGGTGGATATGATGGATATGGGATGGGATAACGTTGTGGGATACGGACGAGGGATGGCTACGAGATGGAGCTGTACTGGTTATGGGGCCATAGGGGCGATGGGGCCAGGATGCTGCAGTCACCTCTGTCCCCAGAGTTCATCCCCAGTGTGATACATGGAGCCCCACAGCTGCTCCTCTGCCCTTTATCACTTACATGGGGAGGACATCCCCCAACCTCCATTATCAAAAATAAACCTTAATTAGAAAAGTGAGGGGTGTCAACCCCGCCCCATGGGAACAATGTTTTCTGTGGGGGAGGGCACAGATGGCGTCTCCAGAGGGCTGTCCCAAACTCTGGGGGGTGTTCACAACTCTAGGATATGACACCACCAGGGTGCCATGAAGGTGTCCCAAGCTTTGGGGTGTGACACAGGGATGTCCCCAATTTTGGTGGTGTGACATTGTCATGTGGTGTTCCCACTTCCCTGGGAAGTCCTCCAGGTGGTCACGGTGTCCCCAGCTTCGGCTCAATGTCCCCAGGGTTTTTTTTGTCCCCTCTGCATGACGGTGACACCCGGCGCCAGCTGCCAGGAGTGACGCCCAACGGTGATGACACCGCATCACGGCTGTGCCACGCTGGTGTCACACAGTCCCCTCTGGTGGTGGCACAGAGTTCACCACCGTGCATGTCCCCGTCCTCATGACAGACGATGGTGACAGCACCAGAGGTTTCCGGTGTCACCGGGTCCTGCGGTAGGCAGGTCTGGAGGGGTGACAAACAACAGTGAGAGGCTCAGTGACAGCATGGTGACAACGTAGTGCCGCCTGTGCCTGCCCCCATGTGATGGTCAGAGTACAGGGAATGGTGTCACCCGATAGATGGTGGCACACAAGTGATGGTGACACCAGATGACGGTAACAACAGTGACAGCCAGGGATGGGGACACTGCGTCACGGCTGTTCCACATCGAGGTTACCCTGTGTCACGGCGTCACCTGAAGACAGTGACATTCAGTGACACCCAATGGCATCCAGTGAAGGTGGCACCCAACAATGGTGACACCACCGACCCCATGTCACACCTGCACCAGACCCCACGTGTCCCCCGACTGTCCCCAGCCCCCCTCCCTGTACTCCTCCTCGTCACCTCTTCAATGAGGATGTCACCGTGCTGCAGTTGTGCCACCATGGCAGGGGGGACAGCTTGGGACAGTCACGGACAGCCAGGGTGACAGCGTCCAGGAGCTGTAGGACGCTGATGGGGCTCTCGATGGGGCTCACTATGTTTAATGATTTAATTCGGGCTGGGGTCCAATTTGCTAAGATTGACCGCCAGCCCAACCATGTTCTTCTCCAGCTTTGGAGACAGCTAAAGGACAACCAAAAATTTCAGACCTACCCTAAGAAACCAAGGGTAAGGGTTACAGAGAGAATGCCAACAACAACATGGAACTTAGAAGATTTCATTGTTGCTAATAGAAAAAAAAAGCCGCCTCAGGTGTCTCGGGCTACAATGCCTGAGGCACTGGAAGCAAAAGAATTGGCCATAGCTCAATTCATGGCGTGACGAGGGATGTTAGTCCCCCTAGGGCCTCCAGATAGGACCAGAGGCCCTGTGTAGAATTAAGGATTTATTGGTCCCGAAAAAACATTCAGAGAGTTATGGCATTGGTGGACACTGGAGCAGAAACATCAATTATCTACAAAGATCCAACCAAATTTGGTGGAGACAGAGTGATGATTGGTGGCTTTGGGGGACAGACTATTCCTGTCACCCAAACATGGTTGAATCTGAGGGTGGGGCGTCTCCCACCCCGGGAGTGTAAGGTGTGTATTGCCCCAGTGCAGGAATACATCTTGGGCATAGATATTCTATGGGGTCTGGCTCTCCAGACAACTGTGGGAGAGTTCAGACTTGGACAGAGATGTATCCGTACCCGGGCAGTGCAGGCAATATTAAGAGGCCATGTGAAACATGGGCCTATTTGCCTGCCGAAACCGCGCCGGATTACTGATGTAAGGCAGTACAGACTCCGGGTGGGCAAGATGAAATATGGGGAACGGTGCAGGAATTAGAAAAAGTGGGCATTGTAAGACCTGCACACAGCCCATATAATTCCCCCACACGGCCAGTGCGAAAGTCGGATGGCACGTGGAGAATGACAGTGGATTACAGAGAGTTAAATAAGGTCACGCCGCCTGTTCATGCGGCCATAACCAACATTGCCTCCCTAATGGAGCTGTAGGACGCGGATGGGGCTCTCAAGGTACGTTGGTACGGCCCCAGGTTCCACGGTTACGGTGACAGTGAGAACTTTGGGGACAAGTGGTTGTCCGGTGTCACCCGGTGGCCCTGGGGGGATTGTTTCCGTGGGGCTTTGCACAGGGATTGGTGGGAACCATCCATTTCTGAAAGGAAGTGGCAAAAAATATACAAGAAAAGTGACATAGTATTGATTTTAATGGAAACAGACATTATTGGGGGCGATCCCACGGGGACAAAGAAGAGCGAGAATGTGTCACTATGTGAGGTTGTCCTCAAAATCCCCATTAGAGACCTCTGGAGGACTCCAGGAACGCCTGGGGACCCCAAGACACCCATGGGACATCTCCAGACCCTTCCAGAAGACAATAGGACCCTCTGAACCCACCTCAGGACCCCCCCACATTCCACAGGATCATTCTGGGACGTCTGCAGACCCTTCTGGATGAATCCAAGGACCCCCTGGATCAATTTGAAAACCCCCTGCACCCTCCAAGTCCTCTCTGGGACATCCCCAGAGATGTCTCTGATGACGGGATGACTCCAGGACCACTCAGACCCACATGAGAACTCTCTGGACCCTACCAGACTCTACTGGGACATCTCCAAATCATCCCAGTGGCTCCTCGGAGCTCCTGGACCCATCCTGGGAGCTTCCAGATCCTTCCAGGGACCCCCAGGACCATTCTTGGGACCCCCTGGACACCCCAGGATCCCTCTGGGACATCTCCAGATCCTTCTGTATGAATCCAAGGACACCTTGGATCCACCTGGGGACCAACTGGATGCCCCAAACCCCTCTACAACATCTCCAGATTCTTCTGCATGCCTCCAGGGGTATATAGGGGGGGGCTCGTGGGGAATCTATGGGCGGAAAGGTGTGAGTGGGGCTTCTGTGAGGTGGAAAGAGGGTCTGGAGGTGGAGAAAGGTTGGAAGGGGAAACTGAGGGATTGTGGAGGGCTTCTGTGGCGTGGAAAGGGGCTCTGAGGATGGAGAGAGGGGGTTGTGAGGGGGAAAAGAGCAGAACGAGGCTTCTGTGAGTGAAAAGGGGGCCTGGGGATGGAGGGGTACATTGTGGAGGGGAACTTGAGGGGTGGAAAGGGGGCTTCTGTAGGGCAGAAAGGGGGGTCTGGGAGTGGAGGGGGGGTTGTGTGGGGGAAAAAAGGGTGAGTTGGGTCTCTGCTGGGAGGAAAAGGGGTCTAGGAATGGAGAAGGGGTGGCAGAGGAAATCTGGAGGGTTGTGGGGGGCTTCTATGGGGTGGAAGGGGAGTCTGGGGGACACCTTAGGGAAGTATTGGGGGGGAGAAGAGTGGGATGTCTATGGGGTGGAAAAAGAGTCTGGGGGGAAACTTAGTGGCTTGTGTGGGGGAAAGGGGTGAACAGAGTTTCTACAAGGCAGGAAGAGCATCTGGGGGTGGAGGGAGGGGTGGGAGGGAAGAGCCAGGGGTTGTGCGAGGCTTCTATGGGGTCTGGCTGAGGGAAATTGGAGGTCAAAATGAGGAACTGACTCCAGGGGTCAGGGAGGAGCGCACAGGGGGTTACAGGGACCTCTAGGGGTCAGAAAAAAGGGGCCAGGAGGTGGGAGGAGAAGGGAGGACACGGGACCCTGGGGGTCAAATAGAGGGGAATGGGGGGTGGTAGGAGACTCTGGGGATCAGAATGGGGGAATTGGAGTGGGGGCACTCGGGGGGAGGAGAGGGGGTTCGGGGGTCAGATAGAGGAGACTGGGAAAGGGGGGACTCTAGGGGACAGAATGGGGAGAGCGGTGGGGGGGTGGGGGGACACCAGGGATCAGAACGGGGGACTGGGGAGGGATGAGGGATCGGGGGGGGGACCCTGGGGATCAGAATGGGGGAGGCACAGAGGGGAGGGGTGGAAGAGGACTACGGCGATCAGAACGGGGGGACTGGAGGGGAGGGAGACCGGGGGGAGGGTGTAACCCCGGGGGGCACACAGAGGGACTGGGGGGTGCGGGCGATCAGCGGCAGGGGGAGAGGGGGGAGGGCAGCGAAAGACACGGGGTGGGGGAGGCGGCGAGACGCAGGGCAGCCGCCCCCGCCGAGGGAAGCCCCGAGCACCACGGAGACCCCGCGGGGCCGAGACAGAGCGGCACGCAGCCCCCCCGCCGCCTTCACCCCGGCCCCCGCCCCGGCGCCCCCCGAACACCCACCTGTAGGAGCCGAGGCGGCGCCCGGAGCCCCGAGGCGCCCCGCACCGCTTCCGCACGGCCGCCTCCTCGGGTCGCGGCGTGATGACGTCACTCGGCGGGGACGGCGCGGCGCCGTAGCGACGGACCGGCGCTGAGGCGCTGAGGCGCCGTCGCCGTGGCGACGCCGTCGAACGGTACCGCTCCTGCGGGAGCCGCGCTGAGACGTGCGGCGTCTCCGGCTTCCCCAGAATCGCTTTCTCCAGGCCGATTCCGAGCTGCTGGCGCTTCTTGAAAGCCGAGCGCGCATCTCTGCCCGGTTTTCTCACGACTCCTGCGGCGGCATCTCTGGCCACTTTCTCCTCCAAGGAAGAACCGAGCGGTGGCCCGGCCGGGCTCGGTGCGTGGGATGTGAGAAGGGCACAGCCCGGAGCAGGACCTGAAGAACGAGCTCAGCTCACCGCTGGCACGTGTTCTGTAGTCCCCCGGGTCCTGCAGAGCTGCGCTGGACTCGCTGAGCAGCACGGCGTGGTGCGGGGATGTAGGAGAACACAGGTGCTCGGTAGACTTGCTGGGGCAGGGAGCTCTCACTGATGCTAAACTCGCTGAAACGAAGTGACTCGTTCAGGACACGTGCCTGAAACATATGCTGGTTCTCTAGGCAGAGCTGCCGGACAGACCTGTCAGCACTGGGAATTAAGCACGGCAGTGAGATGAAGCCAATGATGCGTTCATGTAAGAGCAAGAGGTGCTTTGGAATGCCTTTATGGCTGCACAGCTCCTCGGGAAGCAGTTACACCTGCCAGCTTAATAAGAGCTGTCCCGTGGATGCTGTACAGCTGTGGAGCCTTTGCCCACCTGCACTGCATCTTTTAGATGTATCATTGAGAGGAATTGAACCAGCAAGGGCTTCAGGGCTGAGCTCTAAGAATGGAAACTCCCTCAACTTTTGAAAGAGACTGGGTTCCTAAGGTCTTAAGACCTGGAGCTGGCAGGGCACACCCCTCTTGTGCCTTTCCCCCGACTGGTTTTTGGGAGACAGCAAATGGACACCCCTACAAGAAGTCTCAGGGTGTTTCCTTCTGAAACTCTTATTATGGAAGTAAGAATACATTCCTGGCTCCATTTTGCTCTTGTGTCAGAAGGCAGAGATTTAAGCTACCTAAAGTCACTTTTCCACAAACGTTCCCACAGAAAGAAGCATCCAACATCTCTCTGTAGCTACGGAGACCCTGACTTCTCAACTCTTTCCAGGTATGTTTTACTGTCTCTTTCCAAATTTAGAAACGGCAGCTGTGCAGAAAAACATGCCACAGATCCTGAAGTGTGGGCCAGCGGGGAGTTTTACCCCGTCTCCTCCCTGATGTCAATCTGAAGTGATCTCCTTTAGTCCTCAGTATAACAAACGCATCCTGTGACCGTGCTTGAAGACAGTCTCCCTTGAGCATTTTAGCTGAGCTTGGTTAGCGCTCTTAAAACCAGCTGTGCAAGTGCTGCTTTTCTCCCCACTGTGAGGGATTGCTGTCAGGAGCCAACCAGTTATGCCAGGCACATCCAGCAAGGAGCTGCTGTGGCACGATGGGCGCGTGGAGCGGCTGTCTTCCAACCTATCCTCTGCAGCAGTTAGCATTCTGCGGGTTACTCTTCCCCAGTTTGCAGAACGAGTATCAGAAGTTGATGCTCTTTTGTGAAAGAGTAAATGTGGGTTGAAAAAAAGGCAGTGTGACATTCCTGACTGCAGATGGAACAACAGCACAGATGCTGCCAGCCCCGCAGTAAAAGCTGGACTTGTTAATGAAGCAGCTTATCCATCTGTGTCGGGCTGTGGTAAAACTCACCCGCTGGCCCACCTGGACCTTTGCCCACCTGCACTGCATCTTTTAGATGCATCATTGAGAGGAATTGAACCAGCAAGGCTTCAAGGCTGAGCTCTAAGAATGGAAACTCCCTCAACTTTTGAAAGAGACCGGGTTTCTAAGGTCTTAAGACCTGGAGCTGGCAGGGCACACCCCTCTTGTGCCTTTCCCCCAACTGGTTTTTGGGAAACAGCAAATGGACACCCCTACAAGAAGTCTCAGGGTGTTTCCTTCTGACACTCTTATTATGGAAGTAAGAATACATTCCTGGCTCCATTTTGCTCTTGTGTCAGAAGGCAGAGATTTAAGCTACCTAAAGTCACTTTTCCACAAACGTTCCCACAGAACGTGGACCTGGCCTTTGGCCTTGTTGGAACTCATCCCATTGGCTTCAGCCCAGCTCTCCAGCCTGTCCAGATCCCTCTGTGGGGCCTCGCTACCCCCAGGCAGATCCACACTTCCAGCCAGCCTGGTGTCATCCGCAAACTTCCTGAGGGTGCGCTCAGTGCCCTCAGCTCATCAAGAAAGATCTTGAGGAGGACAGGCCCCAGCACCGACCCCTGGGGAACAGCACTGTGACCCACAGATACCACTTTTCTCACAGATACGTGACATTTTCATCCGGGAACACTATTTTAGTCCCCTACACATGATCTCTTCCACCAAAAAACAAGGACATTTTCTCCCAGGTAGACCACTTTTCTCCTAACTATGTGACCGATTATCCGGGAAATACCCATTTTTTCCTAAAAATATGGCGTTTACTCCCAGAAATACCAGCTTTCTCACATACATGTGATCTTTTCCCCCCAAAACAAGACATTTTCTCCCAGAAATACCACTACGCTTAGAAATACCTCACGTTTCATCCCAAGAATACTACTTGACACTCCTCAGGATCACACTTACTCCCAGAAAAATGGCAGTTTCTTCCAGATAGACCAGTTTTCTCCCAAATACATGACATTTTCTCCAAGATAGACCACTTTTCTCCCAAAGACAGGACATATTCCCCCAGAAATACCAGCTTCGTCTTAAAAATACGGCCTTTTTTCCCAAAATACCAGCTTTCTCACAAACACCTGTCATTTTCCAACCAAGGATGCTACTATCTCCCAGAAACAGCAGTTTTCTGAGAAATACCTGACATTTTCTCTCAAAAGTACTACTTGACACTCCTCAAGAGGACATTTTCTCCCATATTTACCGTATTTTCTCCCCAAAGGACCAGTCGTCACACCAAAAATACCACAGTTGCTCTCGAATAGAAGACATTCTCTCCCACCATTTCCGAGTTCTCTCCCTCAAGTATGTCATTTTCTCCCAGAAATACCACATTTCAGTGGTAAATTTCACCTTCTCTTCCAAAAAGAGGATATTTTCTCCCAGAAATACCCCTTCTCTTAGAACTACCACACGTTTTCTCCCAAAAATACTGGATGACAAAACCAAATGGGACACTTGCAACCAAGAAGAGGACTGGCACAACTGCAGAGCGGTGCCATCCTCATTGAAGAGGTGACAAGGAGTGTACAGGGAGGGGAGCTGGGGACAGTCGGGGGACATGTGGGGTCTGCTGTGGGTGTGACATGGGGTCGGTGGTGTCACCATTGTTGGTTCTTCCCTTCACTGGATGCCACTGGGAGTCGTTGAGTGTCACTGTCTTCAGGTGACACCGTGACACAGGGTGACCTCGATGTGGAACAGCCGTGACGCAGTGTCCCCATCCCTGGCTGTCACTGTTGTTACCGTCATCTGGTGTCACCATCACTTGTGTGCCACCATCTATCGGGTGACACCATTCCCTGTACTCTGACCACCGCATGGGGGCAGGCACAGGCAGCTCTGCGTTGTCACCATGCTGTCACTGAGCCTCTCACTGTTCTTTGTCACCCCTCCAGGCCCGCCTAGAGCTGGACCTGGTGACACTGGAGTCCTCTGGCGCTGTCACCATCGTCTGACATGAGGATGGGGACACGCACGGTGGTGAACTCTGTGCCACCACCAGAGGGGACTGTGTGACACCAGTGTGGCACAGCCGTGACGCGGTGTCATCGTCATCGGGTGTCGCGTTCGGCAGCCAGCATTGGGTGTCACCGTCATGCAGAGGGGACAAAAGGACCCCCTGGGGACGTTGAGCCGAAGCTGGGGACACTGTAACCAGCTGGAGGACTTCCTGGAGAAGTGGGGACACAGCATCGTGCTGTCACACCACCAAAGTTGGGGACACCTTCATGGCACCCTGGTGGTGTCACGTACTGGAGATGGGGACACCCCCACAGTGTCACCCCCACGGACCACTTTGTTCCCATGGGTCGGGGGTTGACACCCCTCACTTTTGCAATTAAGGTTTATTTTTCGATAATGGGGGTTAGGGGATGTCCCCCCCCATGTCCCCATGTAAACTAAGCATGCACGCTGCAGTTTTCAGCCTAGGCTTTTAAGAGCAAAGCCAGAAAATTCCACACCGCTCAGTACAAAGCTGTGCGATGATGAGAGTGACTCAAGCTCTGCCCAAAGGATGAAAAGTAGCATCAAAACGGCTGAAGAGAGGGGGGACAATGAGGCAAGGTAGCACTGCAGAGAAGTCAGGAGAACACCTCTGCCTTCCGGGATCAGGCAGCCGGCGGAGCCTCTCTTCCCCCAACAGAGACGCCTGCAGGGTGAGGGGCACACGCTCACTTCTGCTCAGTGCTGCCCTGAGAAACTCAGACAGCTCGAGACAGCTGTTCTCTAACTCAGCGCGCCTGTGCTCAGGCCGTGCTACTCGCAGTTCTGTGCACGTGCTTTGCAGGCAGTGCGTTTATGGGCAGGGCCAAGGACTGGTGCATCCATTGCTTCTATAACCTGCAGCATCCCCTGATGGAGATGTGGGAGTTCTGACCCAGCGCCGCGAGTGGAATAATGAGGAGGTGGTGCAGCAGCTCACTGAGTGCCACTGGACAAATCAGGCCGTGCGCTCTTTGTGAATACAAAGCTCCAATTGTTTATTGATGGACTGCAACCAGAGTGCCAAGTTGGGCTGCTGCCACGAAGCCGCTGCCTTCTGATGCTCCTCCACTCAGTCCTTCAGCTGCAGCTTCTCCATCATCTCCACAAGGCTGTTCATTGTGGAGGACTGGAAAGAAAGAAAGCGAGCGTCAAAGTAGGACACCGCTTCCCCCAGCATTCTACAATCCCCTTCACGTCTGACAGACAGAGAACAACAAGAGCCGTGTCTGTGCTCACCGAGGACTCACCTCTGCACGTGCAGCGGCAGCTCTCAGAGCAGCCTTCTTCATTTCTGCTCTCCTCTCTTTTTGTCGTTGTCGTCTTGCTATAGAGAAAGAGGAGAGAAATTCAGTTTGTCAACAGCAAAACCGCGGAAACATGGGTACATGAAAACAGGCTAGGAAGCCTCTCAGGGAAGGGTATTTCCAGTGGGACAAGCAGAAGGCTGTCATGGATTTCATGGGAAAAGAGAGGGTTACACTTTCTGGCACTTCCTTGCCATTGGACTCGGCAGCCTTCTACTCTTTTCCCCTCTCCGCAGAGAGAAGGAGAAAGCAAAGCAAATCCTAAGCAAACTCCATGCACCTGATAAGGGAAGCACCTCACCAGGGCAGCTGCAGCACCTTCCTACCTCTTCGCTTTGAGGTCCGGAACCGCTCAGTCGGCGCTGGGGCAGGCCCAGGGTGTGTTGCTGGAGCTGGCACACCGCCTCTGCTCTGATGTGGGCTCTGAGCCTTCTCCCCATCGCGCTCCACCTTCACTTGTTTCTTGGCAGGCCACAGCTCTGCTTTTTGCTCCTCTTCCTCCACTCCCTTGCGCTTTCTTGCAGCCATGGTCTTGGAGAGGGAGTGGTTGTCAACTGCAGGGGAAGGTCTTTCCCCTCTGCTGGGACCTGCTGTTCCAGGAAGCCCTCCTGGAGCCTGGAGAGGAGCTTTCGCGTACATCTTGCCGTTTGGCTCAGCACCTCTCCCTGTTCAAATCAAGCAAGGGGAAGCAGCAAGATTAAAAGAGAGTCACACACTGCCTTCGGTCTGCAAAATGGGCCACAATGCTAGGAACTCTCAAGTGTTCACAGCAATGGACCTTGGGATCTTGGCTGAACTGTGGGCCATTTCCAATTGGGACAGGAAAGGCAACTGTAATCCCCAGGGATTAAGATCTCAAGCAACACGCAACGACAGCAGTCCCAGGAAAGGACAGACAGAAAGCCTAACTAGAAAGACAGTGCACCAAACCCAGATGCTGCTGTGTGTCTGTACCTCTCTTGGGGGCTGTGCCACACTCCATGCTCCTCCCCTGGCTTCCTGCAAGGCTGCGCTTCACTGCAAGCCTGCTTGCATCAGCTTCTGTCAGAAAGGAAACAAGAAAGACATGAAGAGCATCTCTTTGGAGGAGCATTTTAGCACAGCCAACCACAAACTTCTGCTCCTCAAGCATAGTTCTTCAATTGGCCTTTCTGCTGCTACAACGCTGTGCCATTTCTGCAGTCAGCACAGATCTGCAGTGCCCCTTCTTTTCTCCTCCATCCCACACAGCCCTTCATGCAGCCCTATTTAGAGGCAGGTACCCACACCACAGCTCACAAGAGCTTCTTACCTGGGGAGGCTTTCCGTTTCCCCCCAAGCCCAGCACCATTCCATGGACGCGCAGGCTCCGTCCCTACAACAACAGATTGTGTGTTGATTTCACAGACACCAGGAGCAGCACTGTCCTGTTAGCCCACGTCCACCACAAAAACCAAAAGACACTCTTCTACAGCCAGAACAGAAACTGATCTTTAAACTGCAGTGCGCTTGCACAAAGCACTACTGCTCTCATTCCCGCTCAGGTGGCAGCAGAGGAACCCCAGTCTGCCTGACAGCTCTGCATGCTGCAGAGCAAAGCTGCGTCAGCACACAAAACGCTATCAGCTGCAAAAGTCGAGGCACGGATTTTTTGTCCCTACAGGGAATGCACTCAGCTCTGAGCACCACCACTTACACACACACTTCTGTCTCACTGCTGCCATCTGTTGCTGTCGGCCTCTCTAATGCTTCCACCATGGTTACCGGACATCCCTGCAGTGCTGCACCGCTCAGAAGTAATACTTAAAATGCATTCTTCCATACTTCATGACAGAGGACTGCAGAGACTCACTTTTGCGTGGTGCTAAGGATGGTCCGTCCCCATCGCGTCCCTCTGTGCGCTGCAAGGCGCTGTTGGATCTCTGGCAGCCTGCTGGGTGCTGCTCCCTAGCACAGGGAACTGCGCCGCGCTGCTTCTGAGGAGAGAAATAAAGGAAGGGCCATGGAAACAGCCACCCAACGTTTGCAAAGAGATGCAGCATTCCAGATGGTGCCAGAGGTGGGTATCAGAGTGCTGAGACGTTAGTTATCACTAACGGAAACATTTGGGAGCGCATTCACAACATCTGCACGCGCTGCAATTTCTGGGCATATCCAGCTTTCTCATCGTTCAGGTGGAGAAGACGGGCGCTCTCAGACATCACTTCGGGGGGTTAAACCAACACACCTGCAAACACCAGCATTATTCCGAGGGAAACAGTGACTTCAGGTGCCACAGTTCAACCCATGCAAAATTACCGTACACAGCCTTAGCTCTTCACCACTATTTCTTCCCCACCCTTTACTACTGCAGGCAGCTAGAACAAACTTCTCAGCAGAAACCCAGGGCAGCTCGCAGGAGGGCAGTGCCCGCTCTCTGATCCCACCCTGCCCCAGCAGGTTAAGGAGCCTGGCAATGCTGTCCTGTTGCTGCAAGTGCACAACCCAGCCGCTTACTGAGCTAACAAAGGACCAGCAGGGCTCCCCCTGCTCCACCCCTTCCCCTCCAAAACCAGAGAAAGGAGAAACCCAAGCGAAAGAAACCCAGCCATACCTTTCCACGCGCAAAGCAGAGATGGCAACTGCGTCCGTCTCCCTGCTGAGACATGCTGGGGAACGTCTCAGGGGAAGCTCAAGTTCCCGGGGTCCTCTCCACAGGGACTGCCCGCACTGTTGGAAAGAGCTGGCTTCACTCTCTCTTCAAGTGCCTCAATCCCCAAAATCTCCTTTTGGAAAGGAAAAAGGAACCCTAAGGAAAGAACCTGCAAGTGAAAAACAGTGTGGAAGAAGCATTTTCCCAGCATTCTTCTGCTGTGCAGTTTAGACTCTCAGGCAGGGCAATGTCTCGAAACCAGCTGGTTACAAGGACTGTCCCCAAAATACACCCAGCTCCTGTACAGCTGCCATGATTTCTGACAGCAAGCGTTCTCCATCTCCTCAATAGTTACGCGCCTTGAAGCACATGGCTGGTGTTGCTGTCCTGAAGAAAACTCCCTCTGTCTCACCGCCAGCCGGGACGAGGGCTGATGCAGCGTGCCCACCCCAGCCCAGCTTTCCTGCTGAGACACCTCCCGGCAACCACCCAGCACCAAACCCAGCTCACCTGCTCGGCCTGCTCAGCCTGAGCTGTGCCCAGCTCACGCACACGCCACAGCGGTGCTTCCCACGGGCTCTCGCAGGGTGATCTCTCAAGGAAAGCTCACAGCTCAGTCTCTGCGTGCAGCACACTCACCAGAGCACCAGCTCTGCTCACCGGCTGTGCCACAAACGCTCCTACCTCGGCGATGACTGTGACCTCAGCGAGTGCCCGCATCACTTCTGTGCTTCCATCATAAGCAAAGGGCGTGCTCACCTCCCAGATCCAAATTTTAGGAAACCAACACCACGGTCTCCCAATGGGTTTATTTAAGTAAAAGAACAGAGAAATTAAGATGACCCTCATGCAGCCAGTTCTTGCTCAGGTGCTGCACAATCGGACCAAGGAGATGTTACCCCCAGGCTGCCTCCAGCTTGGAGGATTTGAGCTCCCAAGCAACCAGCAAGCATTTGGACGTGCCCTCCCCCTGCTTTTTACAAGGACAGACGAGTCCTTCTTGGGATGCCAGCTATTCTGCAAAGGCGGAATAGCTCTGTTCTTGGGCCGCAGCTCCATGGCCACGCGCTTCTCAAATACTGGGGCTGCATTACCTCCTGGGCATCCACACGTGCTCCGACTCTCCCGCAGGGTTTCTGGCTTCCAGCTGGGGAGCTTCTCATCTTCTGCAATATCATTCCTGCCTCCTCTGGTACCATCCTGGGAGATGCTGCAGAGCTCATGAGCCTGAACTACCTTCCTCCCATCAGCAGCTGCTCTTGCTTTAAAGAAGTGCCAGCACCTACGAATCAGCTTGGAGAAAGTAATTCTGGGGACCCAGAGACACTGCAAGTTTCAATGCAGCTCCCACAAGAACGCTGCTGTTAAATCCATAGAATCATAGAATGGATCAGGTTGGAAAAGACCTGAAAGATCATCGAGTCCAACCGCAACCTGACCATACTCCCCTAACTCTAACAACCCACCACTCAATCATGTCCCTGAGCACCACATCCAGAGCTCTTTAAACACGTTCAGGGACAGCCAGGACACATCCCCAATTAGCCAGGACTGCTGAAGGATGATGGAGAGCGGCTTGGCAGCCACATCTGCCAACCCCCTCAGCACCCCAAGGTTCAATCCATCCAGCCCCATGGCTTTCAAAGCAGGTTTTGTTTCTTTAATTATTGTCTCCCATTCTATCTTTTCTTTTAGAAAGGAATCTAAAAGATGAAAAGTAAGAAAGTACTAAACAAAATGAATCAAAAGAAATGAAAAAAAGGAAAGAAAGGGGAAGAGATGAAAAGAGACGGAAAGAAAAGGGGAGAGGGAAAGAAAAGGGGAGAGGGAAAGAAAAGGGGAGAGGGAAAGAAAAGGGGAGAGGGAAAGAAAAGGGGAGAGGGAAAGAAAAGATGGAAAACAGAAAACAAAATGAAAAAAGGAAAAAAAGGAAAGCAAGGGAAGAAAAGAAGAAAAAGGAAAGGAGAAAAAACAATCCTTCCATCACCACTGCTACCACAAGCACTAAACCATATCCTGTAACTCCTAATCCAGATGCCTCTTGAACACTGCCAGGGACGGCGACTCCACCACCTCCCTGGGCAGCCATTCCAGGGCCTGGCTGCTCTCTGAGAGAACAAGTTCTTCCTTATGTCTAACCTAAACCTCCTCTGGTACAACTTATGGCCATTTCCTCGGGTCCTGTTTGTTGCCTGGGAGACGAGGCCAAACCCCTCCTCATCACAGCCTCCATTCAGGAAGTTGTAGATTGCAATGAGGTCTCCTCTGAGCCTCCTCTTCTCCAGACTGAACAACCCCAACTCCTTCAGCCGCTCCTCGTAAGGCCTGTGTTCCAGACCCCATACCAGCTTTGTTGCCCTTCTCTGGACACGTTCCAGGGCCTCAATGTCTTTTTTTGTAGTGGGCGGCCCAAAACTGAACACAGTGCTCAATGCGTGGCCTCACCAGGGCTGAGTACAGGGGGATGATTCCCTCCCTGCTCCTGCTGGCCACGCTATTTCTAATGCAAGATGCTGTTGGCCCTCTTGGCCATCTGGGCACACCTCTGTCCCTGGAAAGGTGATGGAACAGCTTGTGCTGGATGCCATCTCCAGACAACTGGAAGAAAAGGAGGTTATCAGGAGTAATCAGCAAGGGTTCACCAGGGGGAGGGCATGCTTGACCAACCTGGTAGCCTTCTACGATGTTGTCACTGGCTGGGTGGATGTAGTGCATGTAGTCTACCTTGCTTTCAGCAAGGCGTTTGATACCGTCTCCCACAACATCCTTATGACAAAGCTGAGGAAGTGTGGACAGATGAGTGGACAGTGAGGTGGGTTGAGAACTGGCTGACTGGCAGAGCGCAGAGGGTCGTCGTTGGCGGTGCAGAGTCCGGTTGGAGACCTGTAACCAGCGGTGTTCCTCAGGGGTCGGTGCTGGGTCCGGTCTTGTTCAACATCTTCATCAATGTCCTCAATGAGGGAATAGTGCTCACCCTCAACAAGGGTGATCTGTGAGGCCCCGTGTACTGAAAGGCAGCCACACGGTCTCCCATGAGCCTTCTGTTCTCCGGGCTCAACAAGCCCAAACCTCTCAGTCTCTCTCCAAAGGAGACATTCCCGATGCTTTGAAGCCTTTGAAGTCACGTTCCTGATGTCCAAGTTACGTGCCCATCATGTGTTAATGCTGTTGTGCCAATCGGTGGGCTCAACAGCTGCAACAAAGACACCAACGTCTTTGGGATAGGCTTATTTTACTGCCTATGACAAAATAAAACCAGCAGTAATATTGGCAGCGTCTATAGCCAAAAGAGAAGCTTAGCAGTAAAGGGAATAAGCAAGGCAGTGGGCCTACTCATTGCCACGTGAGCACAGTGGTGAAGAAAGTTCCACAACCAATAGCCCCAGCACTTTACCATCAGCCAGATCCGCAGTCACTGGGGAGCCCCGTTTGCAGGGAGGATCTGAAGAACATCTCCCAGCCATGGGGAAGTTGCACAGCAATGCATCCATCCCACGAGTGAGGCGTCCAGAGCCGCTGCAAGCAGCTCCAGCCTTTCTAGCACACAGTAAACCAATGTATGGAGCAGTCCGGGGGAACAGCCGCTGCCCTCTTTCTCCTCTTGGTTTTCTCCCTGAAGCCTGGCCAGGGCTCAAGGGGAACAAAAGGCGTCGTGCCTTTAAGTTATTTTTTATCCTAAATCTGCAAAACTCTACTGTTTGAGGAGTACCATGGAGCAAATGAGGAAAATCACCATTTTTTATGATCTTCAAGATAAGAAGTCCCCTCTATGTGAAAACAAATAAGAAAAAAAAAAAAAAAAAAAAAAACGTGCTAGAGAGTACATTAGAAAAGAATTAAGCTTTCAAACAGAGCATGTTTTCAAAGAGATCTTCAAATGCTTTCACAGTTCATTTCCCTCACTCTCCATTGTTTTAATACAAGTACTGAGACATGCACCTGTAATATCAGAAAAAGTAAATACCAAGCTATGCTTGCAGATGTTGAACTGTGACTATGCTGGCTGAAGATCAATTACATAGAAATTGTAGAAATATCCAGAATAAAAATATCTAAAGAGAAACAGAGAAAAAGAGGGTTGGATGCTTCGAATAACTCTTAAGTGTTCTATTCACTGTCACAAACAAAGCTACTAAGTTTACAGTGACTGCTGATAATTTTCTCAAATCTGTGATTCTTTTTTTCTCCAAAATGAAAAACAATTTTAATTACAATGATTTAATACAGTTGCTACAAATATGAGAACATGATTAGACAAAACATATGCTTCAAAATGTTTCTTCCTATCTATCATTTAATATTTTTATGCAGTTCCATCACTTCTATGGAACAGAGGGTAAAGATGAGAAGAGTGATAATGGTCCTAATCAAGAAACAACTAAAAAAGAAAACCTGAAGAAAAGAAAAGCATAAGTGGTAAAAGATTGAGTTGTAGTTTTAGATTAAACAAAAGGAAATCAAGGCCACGCTAGGGCAGTTAGAAGTACTTTTTTGATGCGTATGAAAGGAATATTTGAAATAAATATATTCAAGGCACTCTTTCTGATATGAATTTTCCATCTGCTTGTGGGTTTTAATATAACTTTTTGCATTCAGAGCTCTTTTAATCTCTGAGTTCTAGAAAGGATCCACATGCATTTCATTGATGTTTCCCATTGCTATACTACGTTTAGATCCTTTTGCTCATATCCTGAACCCTACAGTAGAAGATTCCTAACCCATGATCTTCTATTGAGAAGTTCTTAAGGAAGTTATTTTTGGAGCATGGACTTTTCCTAGTACAACTAGGAGTAATGAAAGGCAAATTGACTAGAGGTTTCCTACGTCAAAACCATCGTTGGTAACTTCATCAACCTTATGAACTCTTGACTTCAGTGACTCTAAAATAGTTTGGAATAGTTATATTTGTTCTCTTCCCTTGTGACATGTTCAGAGAGTACTGCAGCTACAGCTAGAAAGTTAGGCATTTATTAATATTAAATAGCAAGAGTAGTAATTTTCCTTCTTTTTTGCTAAGCTTTACCTGCTAATTCCTGACTTGTTTAATAATATTTTTTTTTTCCTTCTCTAAATATCACTACTCAGCACCATAAAAAATAAGTAAATAAAATAAAATAAAATAAAATAAAGAAGAAAAGCAATAGTCAGAAATTGATTTTATATAGATTTTTAGAAACCTTTCCAGAAACATTTCCAAATCTTTCCCAGTCATCAGGGCATTCAGTTGACTGTCATGGCTTTTCTAATATGTTTGATGCTTGGCAACTACATCAGCCAATTCCGTCAGGACTCTGGGATGCATCTCATCAGGACTCATAGTCTCGTGGATGTTCAGATTCCTCAGGTGATCCTGAACCTGATCTTTGTTTACAGTGGGAAGGATGTTTCTTCTCCAATCCCCTCACTGTGAACCAGTATTTTGAGGGCTGTGTGCTGTGCTGTGCACTCATCAGAACAGGCTGAGGTAAAAATTTTTTGAGTACCTCAGCCTTCTCCTTATCTGCTGTTACCATCTTGCCTGTGTCACTCTTTCGGGGGGGTACACCCTCTTGGACTCACCTTTTCTGGTTGAGATACCCGTAGAAGATTCATTTCAAATACATATTTTTATTTTTATTTTATTTTTATTTTTTGTGATTTATTTATTAAATTTATTGCTCCATGGCATTTATTCAGATTTTGCAAGGCCATCCAATGATTTCATGTAAAGCCAAACATTCTGAGAATTGTGCTTTCTTTTCAAATGAAGAAAAACCACTTAGATGTACATGTGAAATTTGAGAGAACTAATCAGCAATACCACTTGTAGGTGAGGAAACAGTCTGATTAAAGCAGGGGAGCACACTGAAGAGATGTGAGACTAGGCACTTTAAAAATTTAGAATACAAATTTTTGCCAAATATTTAGTTAATAAAAAACCTCAGCACTGGGCGTGGAGTCTGGACATCCTCACTTCTAAACTTGTCTTAGCCACAGAACCTCTCTCTTTTGCCACTTCAAGCTTTGCATTTTCTTGCTTTGCATTTCAAATGTTAAAATAATCAATATTTAAAATATAGTTTATATGATGGATCTGATCCCTAAAAATTGATTTCAAATAATCAATAAAAGCCAAATAGAACTTTGTCTCAGGCTTTGGAAATACATACAATGATAACATGGCTATCTAGATGCACAGAAACAGAACTGAGGAAAAAAAAGATATTACAAAACAACATTCTCTTTTTTAAAATGTTTTAACTAAAACTAAAATGTTTTAAGTAAACTATTCACTTAATTTGCAGAATTTTTAGACTGGCTTATTTAAAGCACTGCAGGTTATGTGGGGAATATATTCTGTCATAACACTGTAGCTCATAGTTTCCTAAATTTCCAAATTAAGTGAAAACCTGATGGCATAGAGATTACTTACAGATTGTGATCGTGGTCAAAACGGATTTAACTTGGGGAAAAGTAATTTGTTTCCAAACAAATAACATGAGATGGAGAGAAACAAACACAGAGAGCATAGAGCCTATGTTACTGCCTGCTTTTCAGGCCTACGCCACCCCTCCATTTCTGACCCTTCTAACTGTCTCAGAGCTGATCGTCTCTGCTGACCTTTCCTCCTCACACCTTTCCCTGCTCCAGCACAGGCTCTCCAGAACAGCACAATGAACTCTGCTGGATGCACCTCCTCCCCGAGCTACTTGCAGGGTTGTTTCTCACTCTTTTCCTCTTAATGCCAGGCAGCATTTTGGATTTCCAAGCTTTCTTCATCCCAAGGCACTTGCCCATGGTTGAGGGGCCTGACTGCACCCTGTGGTGGGGTCAATGGAGCCAGCTGAAACAGCTGTGTCTGGCACAAAGCAGCTACACCTCACTTCTCACAGCACTGTGGCAATCTGTGCTTGCTGCTTCCTCAGCACCTGAATTTGGTACACTCACTCAAAAGTATACTTGCTTTTCTAGGGCGTACATTATTCCCTCACCTAAAATCTAAGAAATGACTGTACTATGTTGTCATGTTGTTGCTAGCTTCTCCCCCACTCCAGCTCTCTCTCTCTCTTTTTTAAAAAAAAAAAAACCTAATAGATGGAAAACAATTCCTAAAAGATTCAAGTTTATTTATTTGCAACAGAATTTTCCTAAACTTAATTTTACACTGTATTACAAATCTTAAAATATTTAACATTTAGTCAATTGGTAACTAGTTATTTACAAGTCATTTGTTAATTTATGCAGCATGAGGTACCTGATTTATCTGATTCTGGTATGTCTTTCTTCTTATTATTAGTTTCGGCAGTCAGGATTTTTTAAAAAAGGAAGTGGTGATATTTTGAGTCTAGCTTTGCTTTGTATCAGGCTGCTAGTTGTATCAATGAGTTGAGATGATAGCCTTTATGGACTGAATAAAGGAAAATTTAGATACCAACAGAGTGCATCTCTGCTATTAATGGTTTCATGTTTTCTTACTGGTGTAGAAGCAGGCAACGGAAATTTTAATATACAAAGTTAAAGGCCCAATGTTTGTTTTACATCACCTACTTGCTAGTTAAAAGGATCTATAACAGCACAGAGGAGTGTGGTTTTCTTGCTATTCAAAAACCCAAATTCCCCAGGAAAGGATTGGTAAAAAATGGTGAATCTTGTGTATATTTTTCCATACATATAAAATGAATATTTCCCTTTTCCAGTAAGAACAGCTATTCTTATTATAACTAGCTTAATATTATAACTAGCTTAGTAATATGATCTTCACTATTAATACATTGCTATTCTTCAGTGAAGTTTATCCATTCTGTTAGAATTAGTGTAAGAAAAACTAAAATGGAGCTTGAGAGTACTTTGAAACCATGTTTACAAATGTTCAGAATACCTGCAGGAAACATCTTTACAGCGGTTTGATAAAACTTTGTAAATACATGTAATGTAATTAATTCTCAAGGTCCAAAAGGGGGGAAAAAATAGAGAGAGAAATATGTGTTGTTTTTGTTGTTTTTGTGAGTTCGTTTTCTTAAGTATTACTCATTTTTTATTTATTGAATCAATTGTTCAATATGCCTCATCTTGAAAAGATGACCTTCATGCTGAACTTCAGGCTGCTTCATGTCAGAACCAAAGTCATCTTCTCCACATTAGTAGCCACTTCTGTAACTTGTTTGACACGTTCTCAGGGCCCCAGTCAGCTCAGGTCCTTCTGCTGGATTCCTTCTGTTGTCCTGGCACAGCAGCTCAGAGAATGCTGGTCTCTGCCTTCCCCTATTCCTGAGGACTTGGGGAAGAAGAAATGACAGATTTTGGCAAGGGAAAAGGATGGAGATGCGAAGGATGGTCTCACAGGAGCTTTTGTTGTCAAAAGAATTACCAGGAATGGCCATGTGAGCCTGCAAGGTGGTACTGGAGTTGGGACTCCGCCAGCTAGTGGTAAACTTATGGGATGGATAGTTTGGTGCCAAGACAGAGGTGGCCATCTGGGGAGAGGTGGACAGGACCCTGCCTGGCCACCAGAGCACACAGCTAGTTTGAGCTGAAGGGGAAATACTTTGTCCAGTAAAGATCCCAGTAAATCCTGGGAAAGCATCCTTCAGGAATAATATTGCAATATTTTTTGGAATTTGGAATACTTCTTTCTTTCCAGACTTGTCCAAACTTGAAGTTTTTTAATTAGATCTTCTTCCTCTGTCACTGGTGTAAAAAATCAGACTTAAATAACAGTGTGGGTTTCTATTCTGTTTTTGTTTCCAATTATCAGTCTCATTACTTATTATTATCTAGCTGGGATTGTATATTGTACAATAACAGAAAACTTCCTCACAGTCTTTGTACTTCATATAAAATCAGCTGTAACTTAATTCACAATGACATAAACAATGTGATAACACCATAGCTTATGCTTCCATTTAAAATTTATCATTTCTATTTTTGTAAAATAACATCAGTTTGTATAATCTGTGTACAATTCAGTCTGATTGCTTAGAATAACTTGTTACAAATGTTAAATAGCTGTCATGCTAATATATCATAAGACATGATGAATGTGTAGTTTTTAGGAAGAGTGCCACAAGAGCTCAATCCATCTTTGAAGAGACACATTTTTTATAAGGAACCTATTTCATACTCATACATAAAGCACAGTTGTTTAGCTTTGTTTATCTTTGCAGAAGCTTGCTTATGAATATAAATAACACATTTTATAGAAGAGAGAAAGAAAGGTAGAAAGAAAGTAGCAGTAGCACATCCTTCTTTTCATAAATTCTCTTAGAAAGTTAACTGAGTTTCACTGAAGGGAATGAATCAATGGTCCTTTATAAAGAAAAAATCAATTAGAAAGTCATTACATAAACGTTAGCATTCAAAAAATAAAATTATATATTAAAGCCAATTAGACTGTATGTCAGAACTACGGTGAATTGCACTTGCATTGATGTATGCAAAATCATTAGCAACCTCCATGTCCAAGAAATGTAGAGAGTGACAAAGAACATGTTTATAGACAACTGAATTTTCTTTTGCAAGCTATCTCAAGCAGCAGATGACTTCTCTGGGCTTTTTAAGAGGTTTACTTTGTCTATCTCAAGTGTTACTGTTGTTACTGAAATTAGAACACTTGAGGCAACACATAAGACAACAGCCACTCCTGTGGCATCCAGGAGGGCTATAGGAAGAACAGGAATCCCAGTAGAGTCTTTCTCCCAATAGCTTGCTGTAGTCCTGGTGTGATTTGTGTTTAATGCCACACTGGAGAGGCAGATGGTGTTAAACATTGAGAAGGAGCACTACTGAGCATCTCACAGAAGAGCTGAAGTCCCCTCCTGTGGATGCAATGGGACAGTCAATCTTATTTATTTCCTTAATGACAGCAAATAGGCTAGCTAACTTTTCGTGTTTGGGTCTGCATCACAGAAGATTAATGTATCTCTCCCTGATGGGTTTGTTCTGAGCAATCAGAAGCAGAAGAAATCTCTCCCTGTAAGTCAGATGCTGTAGCTTGCAAAATTAAACATTCCGATACAGGTTGTCACATCATACAACCACTGCAAGGGATGGGGCATTTCAACTGTATCACAGTTTCAGGATTTTTGTAATTGGTATTTCACATCTTAACATCAAGTAGTGCACTGGGAGTTAAAGAGTTAATGCTCCAGTTCTGTGGATTGTTGCTATTTCTAGGTATGGCTGTCTCAGAAGACAACTATATAGCCCAGAGGACTTTACGCTTTTATTTTCTGTTTGGATGGGGAAACAAAACTGTTTGCAAATCATGAGACATCTCCTTTTTCCTTTCCGCTCATCTCTACAGCGTGTGTGCTCCCTAGCCATCTCACCTTCAGCGTTAGAGTAAGGCCTTTGTTTTTTGGACACTCTCATTTTATTTGATTTCTTAGCTTCCATTTCAATTATATTATATTATATTGTGTTATCTTGCATTTCAATATCTCATTTAGTAAATCAACTTTTCTCCTCAGATCATTGTTGTTTCATTTTTAGGCCCATCTCTCTACCCTTTACCCTCTCTACCCCTTTACCCCTTCCCCCTTTCCCAAGCTGTGGGTCTGTGGGTCCCCCTGACCCATTAGTCATGGAACCAGGCTGAACTGGCCTGTAAACCATTGACATACTGCATCTACCATTAGAGGTTCAGTCCTAAACACAGTAGATAGAGAGAAAAGGAGACACAGAAGTCTGAATTCATTACATATGTTTCTGAACACATATTCAACATAATACACATTTTAGTTAGATATAACTGAAATGCAAATGGCATGCATTTCATTTCAGAAATGAGATGCATTTCTGAGCTGAGGTAAAAACTATGTTTAGTTAGAAAAGCTGAATTAGGGTACTTAGTGCCAGAGATGCTTAAGTAACAAAGACATCCCTATAGCTCTGTAGATGTGAAGGAGGTATGAGATGAGACAACAACTGCTGGACAGACAAAATGCCTGAGTGTGCCTCAGCTGGTGAAAGATACCTAAATTCAGAAACATAATTTGTCCTAGGTTCCTAAAACACTTCAGTATGAGATGTATACTGTCCTAACGCTATCCATTTATCTTCTAGCAATATGTACTTAGATTAGACAAGTTTGTATAAAAGTCTAATCAAATGTTCTGATAATGGTTATTTTTATATTTGAATTCAGGTATAATGGACCATAGGGTCATAAAGAGTAGATGGTGCATATACAAATTCATATCCACTTCATAATTTATAACAATTAGTAATTTTGATGACAGAATACTAGCTCTTGGGAACAAACATACCAAAAACTACACCCATTTGGTCTAGAATAGCAAACAATCACCAAAGTCAAATAACACAACTCAAAACACTTAGTACTCCACTAATAATTTCAAAATCTAGCACAAAGGACATTATTTTAAAGACTTAATCTGGATATATGAACAATAAACAGAAAAATAGAAGAAAAAAAAAAAAACATGAAAAAAAAATGAAAGCAAATAATAAAGAAAGATTGTTAAAGAAAAAATGGTTATGACTGCTACTGGAGTACTGTGTTCAGGGAATCCAGAACAACCACATATTTAATCGTTGCTAGCACAACCTATGCTTTAAATAAAATGCTTTTATACTAACTTTTCATACATTAAATTTGATTTCTAAATCAAAATATACCTAAGTCAGGTTTCAGTGTAAGATATTTATAAAGTAGCCAGTATTAAATAAATTGTTTGAATATTTATTTTACAACTTGAAAGTCTATTTTGCAACTGTAGCTCATTTTCTTTGGCTCTACTTCAAAAAAAAAAAAAAAAAATCCTTTTGTGTCTCACATGTCTTAAATCATCTTTAAGATGTCTTAAGACATCTTAAGTCACTGCATGTGTTTAGGAGCTGGTTGATCACATCTGAGAAGTGCTTGTAAAAGGAAGCAACGTTGTAGTATCTTTTATTCCAACAAGTTAATCAATAAATCCGCTCTGCTTTCATTGCGCATCATCTGTAAACTGAAAAGCTGAAGGCTGACTTGCATATTTGCTAATGCAGTAATGCAGTAAATGATAAGAATAGGTAAGTGGTTGATTCTAATCACAGCCTTGTGAAGCTATATTGCAGAAAGCAGAATTAAATCCATAGGGCTACCCTGGACATCTGTTGTGTGGAGCTCTGACTTTGCAATTCCTATTGACAGCTACATCAAACATCCGAGTGCTTGAAATATTTGAGTGAGTGACCAGAACTCTTTAGGCTCAAATGAGATGCTGCATTACTGCATTAATAATCAGAGGAATGTTCATCAGTTCAGACATCTACAAGTTAGACACTATATTTCTATCTAAACTCTGAATTTTAAATAGACATGTTTTCTTAGAATGTAAGAATATTTTACCATTGTGTGCATTGTGTGCATTGACACAGCTAATCATAGCAGCTAATCATAAATGAGCAGATTTGTAGAAAGATTCAAGCATTAAGCGTTATCTGGAGTATTATGTTCAGGTCTGGGGCCCCCAATACAAGAAGGAAAGGGAGTTGTTAAGGTCCAGAGGAGAGCCACAGAGATGATAGAGGGATGGAGCACCTCCCCTACAAAGACAGGCTAAGGGACATGGACTTGTTCAGCCTGGTTAAAAGAAGGCTACGGGGTGACCTCTTGCAGCATGTGACATGGAGTATGGAGAGATCAACTTTTCACAGTCTCAGCAAAGATATATTATGCTTCAAATTATGATAGATTCAAAGAAAAACAGAGATTATGCATGGAAAAGGGATGACAATCTGTTAAGCTTATTACTAAAATGCTATCAATACTGAAGGCTTTTGTGGGGTTAAGAATGTAAACTGGGAAATAATATGTAAGAGCCATTTAAAGTTCAATAAATATGCAGTAGAACCACATGACTCAGGAAGTTTTTGAGCCAAAACTAATTCAAAAGTAGAAGAACACTGTCTGGAAGCAACATACCTATTTTTATTTTTTTAATATATACACTTCTTACCAGATCCCAAAGAAATGGCCTTTTCTTACATTTATATATATATAGAAAAAATAAAAATATGGCCTTTTCCCTCTCAAGCATCTGTTTTCTCACCAATACCTGGCATTTTCTCCCAGAAATACCAGCTTTCTCACGGATACATGACCTTCTCCCCCCCACATCAGACATTTTCTCCCAGAAATATGTCATTTGAGCACAGAGATCAAGTCTCCCCGAAAAAGCACTTTTCTGAGAAATACCTGACATTTTCTCTCCAAAATACTACTTGACACTCCTCCAGTGGACATTTTCTCCCGTGTTTACCATATTTTCTCCCCGTGACCACTTGGCACACCAAAAATACCGCAGTTGCTCTCCTCTACAAGACAGTCTTTCCCACCGTTTCCCACTTTTCTCCCTCATTTATCTCATTTGCTCCCTGAAGTTCCAGCTTTCTCCTCCTTCGATGACATTTTCTCCCAGAAATTCCCGTTTTTCACCCAGAGGATGGCATCTTCTTCCAAAAAGAACACATTAGCTCCCAGAAATACCAGCTTTCTCCAATCCAATGAGATTAGCTCCCAGAAATACTGCTTTTTGCCCAAACACATGATCTATTCCACCACAACTATCATGTTTTAATCCTCAAGAATACATTTTCTACCAGACCTATGCCATTTCCCCCCACAAATACCACCCTTCTCCCAAATACGTGGCATTTCCTCCCACAAGTACTACTCGGCCATGCAAAAGAGGACATTTCCTCCCCAAAGAAGGAGATTTGCTCCCTGAAAAAACAGCCTTCTCCCCAAACAGATGAAGTTTTCTACCAGAAAAACAGCTTTTCTTAGATATGCTTCACGCTTCATCCACAAAATACTATATGACAATGCCAAAGGTGACTTTTTCCAACAAAAATACGATCTTTTCTCCCACAAATATCACCATTCTCCCAAACAGATGACATTTTCTACCACAAGTAGTACTTCACACTCCACAGGTTGAGACTTACCATCATACTCTTCTAGACTTCATATCACAGTTTCCTCCCAAATTACATTTCCTTCCAGACAAACCAGCATTCCCCGAAACAGAGGACATTTTCCCCCGGAAATACCATCTTTTCTCCCAGAAATGCCAGCTTTCGTACAAATACTTCATATTTCCTCCCTATTACGCGACTTCACACTCCTAACAATCCTACGGCCGTTTCATCTCCCAAATGTGTTTCTGCCAGAAATACCAGTTGTCTCTTAAATATATGAAGCTTTCTTCTTATACAATCCTCAAGATGACATTTTCTCCAAACAGAGGACATTTTCTCTCAGAAATACCAGGACTCGTATGAATATTTCAATTTCCTCCCGAATATACAACATTACACTCCTCAAGAGGACAGTTTCTTCCAGAAATGTGGCATTTTATCACACATACAACATTTTTTTCCCCAATAGAACTCATTTTCCCCCACAAATACCACTACTCCAAGAAATAGCCCCCATTCTCTACCAAAAATGCTGCTTTACTCTCCTCAAGATCACACTTACCCCCATCAAGATGGCAGTGTCACAGAAATACCAGCTTCTGCCCCCCAAAATAGGACATTTTCTCCCCAAAACAAGACATTTTCTCCCAGAAATACCACTTCTCTTAGAAATACCTCCCATTTCATCCCAGGAATACTACTTGACACTCCTCAAGATCACACTTACTCCCATCACAATGGCCTTTTCTCCCACATACACCAGCTTTCTCCGAAATACACCACATTTACTCCTACATAGACAAGGTTTCTCCCAAAGATGGCATACATTCACCCAGAAATTCCTGCCTATTCTTCAAAATACGGCCTTTTTCCCAAAAAAAACCAGCTTTCTGACAAACACATGTCATTTTCCAACCAAGTCTGCTACTATCTCCCAGAAACAGCCGGTTTCCGAGAAATACCTGACGTTTGCTCTCCCAAATACTACTTGACACTCCTCCAGAGGACGTTGTCTCCCCTATTTACCACGTTTTCTCCTCAAGAGACCACTTGGCACACCAAAAAGACCACCGTTGCTCTCCAATACAAGACATTCTTTCCCACCGGTCGCCCTTTCTCGGCATCCGAGAGAGACGAGACCGCTGCTGAAGGCAGAAAGCGGCATTCGGGGAGAACCGCGATTTCCCGGCCAGCAACTGCAAACTCTCCGAAGCGGTTAACAGAGAGTGGCACTGTCGACCCATGAGAGCGAAATAGCGAAATTGCGATGCCGACAACGTGCGAATTCAGCATACCTAATTGCCTGAAAACAGGGGGTTTTTTCTCTGCAGGAAATAATTCACAGCTCTCCTCTTTCTGTAACGTCCTCCCTGAATGTACAACATGTGTCTCTCCTCGAAGTTCCTACTTCCTTATTAGAGGGGCTTTTCCCTTCTACTGTGTTCGTCACAGAAGCTGAAGTGTAGCATCGGATAAACACACCAAAACGAAATGCGGCTAGGAATCAAGGGAAAGACATAAGAATGAGAGAGAAGCGTAGTGCAGAATGCATGGACTCAAGGAGAAGTCAGAACCGCTCCTATGCGGTGTGCGCAGAACAAGCCGCTTCTTGATGAAAAGCATCCGGCTGAAGTCGCACCTTTCTCGGCACCCGAGAGAGACGAGACCGCTGCTGAAGGCAGAAAGCGGCATTCGGGGAGAACCGCGATTTCCCGGCCAGCAACTGCAAAATCTCCGAAGCGGTTAACAGAGAGTGGCGCTGTCGACCCATGAGAGCGAAATAGCGAAATTGCGATGCCGACAACGTGCGAATTCAGCATACATAATTGCCTGAAAACAGGGGGTTTTTTCTCTGCAGGAAAGAATTCACAGCTCTCCTCCTTCTGTAACGTCCTCCCTGAAAGCACAACGTGTGTCGCTCCTGGAATTTCTAGCTGCCTCTTTAGAGGGGCTTTTCCCTTCTACTCTGTTCGTCACAGAATGATGAAGAGTTGCATCGGAAAAACAGAGAAAAACGAAATGTCGCTAGGAATCAGGGTTAAGAATGACAGAGAAGCGTAGTGCAGAATGCATAGACACAAGGAGAAGTCAGAACCGCTCCTATGCGATGTGCGCAGAAGAAGCCGCTCGTCGCAGAAAAGCATCCGGCTGAAGTCGCCCTTTCTCGGCATCCGAGAGAGACGAGACCGCTGCTGAAGGCAGAAAGTTGCATTCGGGGAGAACCGCGATTTCCCGGCCAGCAACTGCAAACTCCCCGAAGCGGTTAATCGCGAGTGCCGCTTTCGACCCACGAGAGCGAATTTGCGAAATTGCGATGCGGAGACCGTGCGATTTCAGCATACTGCATTTCCTGAAAACAGGGTTTTTTTTGTCCGCAGGAAAGAATCCACAGCTCTTCTCTTTCTGTAATGTCCTCCCTGAAAGCACAACGTGTGTCTCTCCTGGAACTTTTAGCTGCATTATTAGAGGGGCTTTTCCCTTCTACTCTGTTCGTCACAGAATGCTGAAGTGTAGCATCGGATAAACACACAAAAACGAAATGTCGCTAGGAATCAAGGGAAAGACATAAGAATGATGGAGAAAAGCGAATGCATGGACACAAGGAGAAGTCAGAACCGCTCCTTTGCGATGTGCGCAATAGAAGACGCTCGTCCGAGAAAAGCATCCGGCTGAAGTCGCTCTTTCTCGGCATCCGAGAGAGAAAGACGAGATCGCTGTTGAAGTCTTAAAGTGGTATTCGGGGAGAAAAGCGATTTAACGGGCAGCAACTGCAAACTCTCTGTAGAGATAATGTCATTGGATTGGAGAAATGTGCTATTTCGCGGAGATAATGTCCTAATTTGGGGAGAAGATGCCGTTCTGTGAGGGGGAAGCATGCATTTCTGAGAGAAAATCTCCTATTTAGGGTGAAAATGTAATCTTGCTAACGAACTTCATGGAGAAATTATGAGGTATTTTTATGAAACCTGGTATTCCCTGGAAAGAGTATATCTGTGATCAAATGCCATATTTCTGGGAGAGAACATCTGATGTGGGGGGGAGAAGGTCATGTATGTGTGAGAAAGCTGGTGTTTCTGGGAGAAAATGCCAGGTATTGGTGAAGAAACAGATGCTAGAGAGGGAAAAGGCCATCCCTTTGGGAGAGAAGTGGTATTTCTGGGAGAAAATGCCCCAAATCGGGGAGTAAGTGTCATCCTGAGGCGTGTCATGGAGTAGATTTGGGAGGAAATGGAGGTGTTTCACAGAGTAGCGGCACTTCTGGGAGAAAATGTCCTCAGTGAGAAAGACAATGTCCTCTTGAGGGAAGAAAACAGGTCTTCCTTACAGCAAATGTCATCCAATTGGGAGAAAATCTCCTCTCTTGGGGAGAAAAGTGGTCTTTCTGAGAGAAGGTGTCCTCTTCTTGGTTGTAGGTGTCCCATTTGGCATTGTCATGGAGGCTATTTGGGGAGAAAGCGTGTGGCAGTTGTAAGAGAAGGGGTATTTCTGGGAGCAAATCTCCTCTTTTTGGAAGAGAAGGTGAAATTTCCAAGGGAAAAGTGGCATTTCTGGGAGGAAATGACATCGCTGAGGGAGAAAAGTGGGAACCGGTGGGAAAGAATGTCTTGTATTGGAGAGCAACTGTGGTCTTTTTGGTGTGCCAAGTGGTCTCTTGAGGAGAAAACGTGGTAAATAGGGGAGACAATGTCCTCTGGAGGAGTGTCAAGTAGTATTTGGGAGAGCAAACGTCAGGTATTTCTCGGAAACCGGCTGTTTCTGGGAGATAGTAGCAGACTTGGTTGGAAAATGACAGGTGTTTGTCAGAAAGCTGTTTTTTTTTGGGAAAAAGGCCGTATTTTGTAGAATAGGCAGGAATTTCTGGGTGAATGTATGCCATCTTTGGGAGAAACCTTGTCTATGTAGGAGTAAATGTGGTGTATTTCGGAGAAAGCTGGTGTATGTGGGAGAAAAGGCCATTGTGATGGGAGTAAGTGTGATCTTGAGGAGTGTCAAGTAGTATTCCTGGGATGAAATGGGAGGTATTTCTAAGAGAAGTGGTATTTCTGGGAGAAAATGTCTTGTTTTGGGGAGAAAATGTCCTATTTTGGGGGGCAGAAGCTGGTATTTCTGTGACACTGCCATCTTGATGGGGGTAAGTGTGATCTTGAGGAGAGTAAAGCAGCATTTTTGGTAGAGAATGGGGGCTATTTCTTGGAGTAGTGGTATTTGTGGGGGAAAATGAGTTCTATTGGGGAAAAAAATGTTGTATGTGTGATAAAATGCCACATTTCTGGAAGAAACTGTCCTCTTGAGGAGTGTAATGTTGTATATTCGGGAGGAAATTGAAATATTCATACGAGTCCTGGTATTTCTGAGAGAAAATGTCCTCTGTTTGGAGAAAATGTCATCTTGAGGATTGTATAAGAAGAAAGCTTCATATATTTAAGAGACAACTGGTATTTCTGGCAGAAACACATTTGGGAGATGAAACGGCCGTAGGATTGTTAGGAGTGTGAAGTCGCGTAATAGGGAGGAAATATGAAGTATCTGTACGAAAGCTGGCATTTCTGGGAGAAAAGATGGTATTTCCGGGGGAAAATGTCCTCTGTTTCGGGGAATGCTGGTATGTCTGGAAGGAAATCTAATTTGGGAGGAAACTGTGATATGAAGTCTAGAAAAGTATGATGGTAAGTCTCATCCTGTGGAGTGTGAAGTAGTACTTGTGGTAGAAAATGTCATCTGTTTGGGAGAATGGTGATATTTGTGGGAGAAAAGATCGTATTTTTGTTGGAAAAAGTCACCTTTGGCATTGTCATATAGTATTTTGTGGATGAAGCGTGAAGCATATCTAAGAAAAGCTGTTTTTCTGGTAGAAAACTTCATCTGTTTGGGGAGAAGGCTGTTTTTTCAGGGAGCAAATCTCCTTCTTTGGGGAGGAAATGTCCTCTTTTGCATGGCCGAGTAGTACTTGTGGGAGGAAATGCCACGTATTTGGGAGAAGGGTGGTATTTGTGGGGGGAAATGGCATAGGTCTGGTAGAAAATGTATTCTTGAGGATTAAAACATGATAGTTGTGGTGGAATAGATCATGTGTTTGGGCAAAAAGCAGTATTTCTGGGAGCTAATCTCATTGGATTGGAGAAAGCTGGTATTTCTGGGAGCTAATGTGTTCTTTTTGGAAGAAGATGCCATCCTCTGGGTGAAAAACGGGAATTTCTGGGAGAAAATGTCATCGAAGGAGGAGAAAGCTGGAACTTCAGGGAGCAAATGAGATAAATGAGGGAGAAAAGTGGGAAACGGTGGGAAAGACTGTCTTGTAGAGGAGAGCAACTGCGGTATTTTTGGTGTGCCAAGTGGTCACGGGGAGAAAATATGGTAAACACGGGAGAAAATGTCCACTGGAGGAGTGTCAAGTAGTATTTTGGAGAGAAAATGTCAGGTATTTCTCAGAAAAGTGCTTTTTCGGGGAGACTTGATCTCTGTGCTCAAATGACATATTTCTGGGAGAAAATGTCTGATGTGGGGGGGAGAAGGTCATGTATCCGTGAGAAAGCTGGTATTTCTGGGAGAAAATGCCAGGTATTGGTGAGAAAACAGATGCTTGAGAGGGAAAAGGCCATATTTTTATTTTTTCTATATATATATAAATGTAAGAAAAGGCCATTTCTTTGGGATCTGGTAAGAAGTGTATATATAAAAAAAATAAAAATAGGTATGTTGCTTCCAGACAGTGTTCTTCTACTTTTGAATTAGTTTTGGCTCAAAAACTTCCTGAGTCATGTGGTTCTACTGCATATTTATTGAACTTTAAATGGCTCTTACATATTATTTCCCAGTTTACATTCTTAACCCCACAAAAGCCTTCAGTATTGATAGCATTTTAGTAATAAGCTTAACAGATTGTCATCCCTTTTCCATGCATAATCTCTGTTTTTCTTTGAATCTATCATAATTTGAAGCATAATATATCTTTGCTGAGACTGTGAAAAGTTGATCTCTCCATACTCCATGTCACATGCTGCAAGAGGTCACCCCGTAGCCTTCTTTTAACCAGGCTGAACAAGTCCATGTCCCTTAGCCTGTCTTTGTAGGGGAGGTGCTCCATCCCTCTATCATCTCTGTGGCTCTCCTCTGGACCTTAACAACTCCCTTTCCTTCTTGTATTGGGGGCCCCAGACCTGAACATAATACTCCAGATAACGCTTAATGCTTGAATCTTTCTACAAATCTGCTCATTTATGATTAGCTGCTATGATTAGCTGTGTCAATGCACACAATGCACACAATGGTAAAATATTCTTACATTCTAAGAAAACATGTCTATTTAAAATTCAGAGTTTAGATAGAAATATAGTGTCTAACTTGTAGATGTCTGAACTGATGAACATTCCTCTGATTATTAATGCAGTAATGCAGCATCTCATTTGAGCCTAAAGAGTTCTGGTCACTCACTCAAATATTTCAAGCACTCGGATGTTTGATGTAGCTGTCAATAGGAATTGCAAAGTCAGAGCTCCACACAACAGATGTCCAGGGTAGCCCTATGGATTTAATTCTGCTTTCTGCAATATAGCTTCACAAGGCTGTGATTAGAATCAACCACTTACCTATTCTTATCATTTACTGCATTACTGCATTAGCAAATATGCAAGTCAGCCTTCAGCTTTTCAGTTTACAGATGATGCGCAATGAAAGCAGAGCGGATTTATTGATTAACTTGTTGGAATAAAAGATACTACAACGTTGCTTCCTTTTACAAGCACTTCTCAGATGTGATCAACCAGCTCCTAAACACATGCAGTGACTTAAGATGTCTTAAGACATCTTAAAGATGATTTAAGACATGTGAGACACAAAAGGATTTTTTTTTTTTTTTTTTTTGAAGTAGAGCCAAAGAAAATGAGCTACAGTTGCAAAATAGACTTTCAAGTTGTAAAATAAATATTCAAACAATTTATTTAATACTGGCTACTTTATAAATATCTTACACTGAAACCTGACTTAGGTATATTTTGATTTAGAAATCAAATTTAATGTATGAAAAGTTAGTATAAAAGCATTTTATTTAAAGCATAGGTTGTGCTAGCAACGATTAAATATGTGGTTGTTCTGGATTCCCTGAACACAGTACTCCAGTAGCAGTCATAACCATTTTTTCTTTAACAATCTTTCTTTATTATTTGCTTTCATTTTTTTTTCATGTTTTTTTTTTTCTTCTATTTTTCTGTTTATTGTTCATATATCCAGATTAAGTCTTTAAAATAATGTCCTTTGTGCTAGATTTTGAAATTATTAGTGGAGTACTAAGTGTTTTGAGTTGTGTTATTTGACTTTGGTGATTGTTTGCTATTCTAGACCAAATGGGTGTAGTTTTTGGTATGTTTGTTCCCAAGAGCTAGTATTCTGTCATCAAAATTACTAATTGTTATAAATTATGAAGTGGATATGAATTTGTATATGCACCATCTACTCTTTATGACCCTATGGTCCATTATACCTGAATTCAAATATAAAAATAACCATTATCAGAACATTTGATTAGACTTTTATACAAACTTGTCTAATCTAAGTACATATTGCTAGAAGATAAATGGATAGCGTTAGGACAGTATACATCTCATACTGAAGTGTTTTAGGAACCTAGGACAAATTATGTTTCTGAATTTAGGTATCTTTCACCAGCTGAGGCACACTCAGGCATTTTGTCTGTCCAGCAGTTGTTGTCTCATCTCATACCTCCTTCACATCTACAGAGCTATAGGGATGTCTTTGTTACTTAAGCATCTCTGGCACTAAGTACCCTAATTCAGCTTTTCTAACTAAACATAGTTTTTACCTCAGCTCAGAAATGCATCTCATTTCTGAAATGAAATGCATGCCATTTGCATTTCAGTTATATCTAACTAAAATGTGTATTATGTTGAATATGTGTTCAGAAACATATGTAATGAATTCAGACTTCTGTGTCTCCTTTTCTCTCTATCTACTGTGTTTAGGACTGAACCTCTAATGGTAGATGCAGTATGTCAATGGTTTACAGGCCAGTTCAGCCTGGTTCCATGACTAATGGGTCAGGGGGACCCACAGACCCACAGCTTGGGAAAGGGGGAAGGGGTAAAGGGGTAGAGAGGGTAAAGGGTAGAGAGATGGGCCTAAAAATGAAACAACAATGATCTGAGGAGAAAAGTTGATTTACTAAATGAGATATTGAAATGCAAGATAACACAATATAATATAATATAATTGAAATGGAAGCTAAGAAATCAAATAAAATGAGAGTGTCCAAAAAACAAAGGCCTTACTCTAACGCTGAAGGTGAGATGGCTAGGGAGCACACACGCTGTAGAGATGAGCGGAAAGGAAAAAGGAGATGTCTCATGATTTGCAAACAGTTTTGTTTCCCCATCCAAACAGAAAATAAAAGCGTAAAGTCCTCTGGGCTATATAGTTGTCTTCTGAGACAGCCATACCTAGAAATAGCAACAATCCACAGAACTGGAGCATTAACTCTTTAACTCCCAGTGCACTACTTGATGTTAAGATGTGAAATACCAATTACAAAAATCCTGAAACTGTGATACAGTTGAAATGCCCCATCCCTTGCAGTGGTTGTATGATGTGACAACCTGTATCGGAATGTTTAATTTTGCAAGCTACAGCATCTGACTTACAGGGAGAGATTTCTTCTGCTTCTGATTGCTCAGAACAAACCCATCAGGGAGAGATACATTAATCTTCTGTGATGCAGACCCAAACACGAAAAGTTAGCTAGCCTATTTGCTGTCATTAAGGAAATAAATAAGATTGACTGTCCCATTGCATCCACAGGAGGGGACTTCAGCTCTTCTGTGAGATGCTCAGTAGTGCTCCTTCTCAATGTTTAACACCATCTGCCTCTCCAGTGTGGCATTAAACACAAATCACACCAGGACTACAGCAAGCTATTGGGAGAAAGACTCTACTGGGATTCCTGTTCTTCCTATAGCCCTCCTGGATGCCACAGGAGTGGCTGTTGTCTTATGTGTTGCCTCAAGTGTTCTAATTTCAGTAACAACAGTAACACTTGAGATAGACAAAGTAAACCTCTTAAAAAGCCCAGAGAAGTCATCTGCTGCTTGAGATAGCTTGCAAAAGAAAATTCAGTTGTCTATAAACATGTTCTTTGTCACTCTCTACATTTCTTGGACATGGAGGTTGCTAATGATTTTGCATACATCAATGCAAGTGCAATTCACCGTAGTTCTGACATACAGTCTAATTGGCTTTAATATATAATTTTATTTTTTGAATGCTAACGTTTATGTAATGACTTTCTAATTGATTTTTTTCTTTATAAAGGACCATTGATTCATTCCCTTCAGTGAAACTCAGTTAACTTTCTAAGAGAATTTATGAAAAGAAGGATGTGCTACTGCTACTTTCTTTCTACCTTTCTTTCTCTCTTCTATAAAATGTGTTATTTATATTCATAAGCAAGCTTCTGCAAAGATAAACAAAGCTAAACAACTGTGCTTTATGTATGAGTATGAAATAGGTTCCTTATAAAAAATGTGTCTCTTCAAAGATGGATTGAGCTCTTGTGGCACTCTTCCTAAAAACTACACATTCATCATGTCTTATGATATATTAGCATGACAGCTATTTAACATTTGTAACAAGTTATTCTAAGCAATCAGACTGAATTGTACACAGATTATACAAACTGATGTTATTTTACAAAAATAGAAATGATAAATTTTAAATGGAAGCATAAGCTATGGTGTTATCACATTGTTTATGTCATTGTGAATTAAGTTACAGCTGATTTTATATGAAGTACAAAGACTGTGAGGAAGTTTTCTGTTATTGTACAATATACAATCCCAGCTAGATAATAATAAGTAATGAGACTGATAATTGGAAACAAAAACAGAATAGAAACCCACACTGTTATTTAAGTCTGATTTTTTACACCAGTGACAGAGGAAGAAGATCTAATTAAAAAACTTCAAGTTTGGACAAGTCTGGAAAGAAAGAAGTATTCCAAATTCCAAAAAATATTGCAATATTATTCCTGAAGGATGCTTTCCCAGGATTTACTGGGATCTTTACTGGACAAAGTATTTCCCCTTCAGCTCAAACTAGCTGTGTGCTCTGGTGGCCAGGCAGGGTCCTGTCCACCTCTCCCCAGATGGCCACCTCTGTCTTGGCACCAAACTATCCATCCCATAAGTTTACCACTAGCTGGCGGAGTCCCAACTCCAGTACCACCTTGCAGGCTCACATGGCCATTCCTGGTAATTCTTTTGACAACAAAAGCTCCTGTGAGACCATCCTTCGCATCTCCATCCTTTTCCCTTGCCAAAATCTGTCATTTCTTCTTCCCCAAGTCCTCAGGAATAGGGGAAGGCAGAGACCAGCATTCTCTGAGCTGCTGTGCCAGGACAACAGAAGGAATCCAGCAGAAGGACCTGAGCTGACTGGGGCCCTGAGAACGTGTCAAACAAGTTACAGAAGTGGCTACTAATGTGGAGAAGATGACTTTGGTTCTGACATGAAGCAGCCTGAAGTTCAGCATGAAGGTCATCTTTTCAAGATGAGGCATATTGAACAATTGATTCAATAAATAAAAAATGAGTAATACTTAAGAAAACGAACTCACAAAAACAACAAAAACAACACATATTTCTCTCTCTATTTTTTCCCCCCTTTTGGACCTTGAGAATCTGCATGTGGATTCTTAAGTCCCTACCTGGTGTCCCTGGTATGAAAAAGACATTGCCACATGGAGCAAGAGCTCAGCCAGGGCTGGTGAGAGTCCAGGGCACCCAGCAGTCGCAGCAAAGGCTGAGGGAACTGCCTACAATCAGTATTAAAAAAAGTGAGTGTTACCTACAGATGCTTACTGGGATTGTGGAAGATCATGAAGCCTGGCTTTTCTCACAGGTGCTCAGTGACAGGAGCACAAGCGGCACCAGACACATGCTGCAGCATGGACATCTTCCAGCTGGGAGAAAAAGACTGTCCCCATGAGGATGCGCTCCCAGAAAGCATGGGGGTCTCTGTCTTCCCCATGATATCTAACCTTGACTCAATCTAGCTGAATGTAACTCCCCTCCTCTGAAGAAAAACTCTGGGCAACATGTTCCAGTACTCTGTAACCCTCATTGTGAAGAAGTTCTTTTGCTTATTGGTTCGGAACTTCCTATGCTCAACTTTATGGCCATTTCCCCTTGTTCTGTCCCCATGGACTGCTGAAAAGAGGTTGGCCATGTCCCTTTGACTCCCACACTTAAGATATTTATAGACATTAATAAGATCCCCTCTCAGTCTTCTTTTCTCAAGGCTGAAAAGATTCAGGTTACCTATCCTTTCCTCACAGGGGAGACTCTCCAGGTCACTTGTGGTCCTCTGCTGGACTATCTCCAGGAGATCCCTGCATTTTTTGTACTGGGAAGCCCAGACCTGGATAGAGTACTCCAGGTGAGGCCTGACCAGAGCAGAGCAGAGGGGGAAGATCACCTCCCTGGACCTTCTGGCCATGCTCTTTTCAATGAACTCACTGGCCTTCTTGGTCATCAGAGCAGTATGTTGATAATATATTGTTTATGTGCTTAAATTTTCATAATGATATTTTGGTGCCCGTGATTAATAACAACAACAAAATACTCTACATGTGTGGAATATGGTAGCCCAGCGAGAGGCCCTTTGATACATTTTACGTTTTTGAAAGATAGATGCTTTTAAAGGATAGATTCATGGTTAATGCTTTTTAGTCATACAGAATTAGTATATGCATTAGTGCCAATACAGCAGCATAAGGCTCACATAATATGTTAAGAAAAGAATGCTGAAAGTGAAGATCCTCACTCTAAAAATGTTTTAATCTAAAAAGTATGTCAGATGAAATAGAGTTAATGTAAGTGAAAAAAGTGAGAAAAATTTCACCTAAGATTGCCAGCAATCATTAGTACAGAACCTTTATATTTTTAATCCCAGTGAAATGTTTTGTACGAAGTGTGCAGAGTTGATCGTGTAGAAGCCATTGGCAATTTTGAAATATGTGTGAATGGTAAATTTCCTATGAATATTGTTGGCTTGATTTCAGATACATTCACAAGCATTTCTCTGGAAAGTACACTGCTATTCTGTCCAATGTAAATTCACTGACACCTGCTCTTAGCAGGAATTTTTTAGTAATTCAAGGCAGTAACGTTTATCAAAGTAGCTAAATTAGCTGTTATGAAATCACTGTTGAGTTTTTGTGAATGAGCACCTCTATGCACTATTCTACTTCTATTCTAGCACTTTTCAGACACTAACATAGGTAATAGACTAATGAGGCAGGGGAACCTGCGAATCCAAGCCCTGGGAAAAGGAAAAGGGGAAAAGGTAGGGAGATGGGTCTAAAAACAGCACAGTGGCAATGATCTGAGGAGAAACAAACTAATTTACTAAATAAGATATCAGAATGCAAGATAACATACTATAATGCAATATAATATAACGTAATTAGAATTGAAGCTAATAACTAAAGTGAGAGTGTCTGAAAAATAGAAGCCTTACTCTAATTAAGCTGAGGTGATATGGCTGGGAGCAGAGATGAGCCAGAAAATCAAAAAAGGGAAGTCAAGAGATCTACGAATGGTTTTTATCTTTCCCACTGAGCAGAAATGGTAACAGAACAGTGAGCAGTCCTCTGGGGGATATAGTTCTTCTTCTCTTCTAAAACAGGTACCCCGAAGTATCTACTATGCATGGAACAGGAGCATTAATGCTTTAACATGTACTACATGATGTTATGATGTGGAATACTGAGAACAAAAATCTAAAACCATGACATATAGTTACACTTCCGTCACCAGAAAAAAGAGGAAATAGGGAAGTTCTGGAGTCTGAGTCTAATTCAAAATTGTTTGTAATTAATTAAATGAATTATTTTGGAATTCAAAAAGGAATCTCTTTTACAGATTTTGTTCACTGACCAAAATTTACAAAATTCTTCAAGTAGACACAAGTATAGGGCAAAAAATATCTGAACAAGCCTACCCAAGTCTAATAAGGTAATAAGACTGTGGGTGGTGACTTATTTTCCTTTGAGATTTGGAATTGGGGTCACTTTTGTCACCAGATTTTTTAACACCTTCTTCGAGATATTCTGATTTATTGTTCTTCAGAGGAAAACTGCTTAAATGTGGCATCACAGAAATATATTGGATTAAGGGCTAATACATTTTCCTAGCCAGATGAAAGTGGTGTTGTATTTTTAACATGTCAATAGTGCTTATCCATATCTCAGGAAATCCAACAGTGGAGAATTCAGGTTTAAAGTAATTAGATTGATATTTCTTATTTAAATGCATATATATATTTTCAATATTGTCAGTTACTTTTTTCCTATCTTACCACATTTTTGTCTCTCTTCCTCTTTTCCTGTCTCTCTCGTGCACTAAGTAAATATATAAACAAATATATAAACATATATGTATACACTTATATACTGTCTCTTTCCTATTAATGGTAGTTAGTTTAGTGACTAAGGATGAAAAATATTATATATTTACGCTTCAATTATAGGAACAATATGTTTTACTGTCTAAGTACCATTTCTTGTCATGGTTATTATCGTGATATTAAATAGCTGAGAGTCATTGTAGAAGGAACATAAGTCATTACCATCTTTCTATACATAATGACTCTTAAACATAATTGCTATGTAATCTTTAGGTGAATTATTATATTGAATTATTATATAGGCCAGTGCACATGCTGGTAGCTTAGCTAGGAATAAAAGAAAGCTACTCAATCAAAGATTAGTCCTGTTTCTTTTTTAATTGAATGATTTCAAAGCATAATATTCAGGGCCGTGTTTTAGAAATATGTGATACTTTTACTTGACTCTGTTAAAGTGTGTGATATTAATTTAAGTAAATTGATAATGAAAAGAACATAACTGCATGACTGAAAGACTGATCCAGGTATGAAAAGGATACTTGTATTTCATGAGCTACATATTGAGAACCCACAAACCCACAAAAATCTAGTCAAAGTCTTGATTAGATGTGAGTCACATGCTTGACAGTCAAGGTAACTTATGCTGATGTTACAAAGAGATACCAGCTGATCTTAGGGGAAAGGTGATATGTTCTACATAGGGGACTTTACAAACAGCAGAAAATTAAATTCTTTCCTTTGACCTCCTTCATAGGATGCGAAGTCAATGCTGTGGAAGTCATGATAGGTTGAGGTGATCCATGAAAATATCTACATATTAATATATATCTGTACATATATATATAGGCAATTGGAAAGAGCCTGAAAACCTTCCAGTGATGTGACATGTCTATTTTGGTGATACTAAGCTGCTATTACATCAATTGTGTTCAAAAATAACATGAAATAAAAATGCTCTGTAGGTGCCTTTTACTCCAGTAGAATGTCGAGTAACAATGTCATAGAGAGACATGAGGAAACTTGCACTACAGAATCTATCCCCTCAGTCTTCTTAATCTCTTTTACTTCCACAGGAAGAATTTTGTGGAGCCTACGACTGTTTCAAGTAGAGAAAGAAAGTATTACCTTTTTCTGATCTAACTTGCCACTCCCAGGGCAGTCCATCCCAGTGCTTGACCAATCTTTTGGAAAAAAAGCTTTTCCTAACATCCAACCTGAACTCCTCTGCCACAGCTTGTAGCCATTCCCTCTAGTCCTATTGCTAGTTACAAAGGAGAAGAGGCTGACGCTCACCTTGCCACAACTTTCTTTCAGGTAGTTGTAGAGAGCAATAAGGTCATGCCTGAGCCTCCTCTTTTGCAGACTAAACAATCCCAGTTCCGTCAGCTGCTCCTCATAAGACTTGTGCTCCAGACCCCTCACCAGTTTAATTGCCCTTCTCTGGACAAACTCCAGGCTTTCAATGTCTTTCTTCTAGTCAGGGGCTAAAAACTGAACACAGTACTTGTGATGCAGCCTCTCTATAACTTAGTACAGAGGGATGATCATTTCCCTGCTCCTGCTGGCAGCACTATTTCTGGTACAAGCTAGTATGCCATTGGCCTTCTTGGCTACCTGGGCATACTGCTGGTTCATGTCTAGATAAACCTCTATTATAGCTTGCATGTAACTAAATAGCAAGCATTACTTTCAGAGTGACCTATGAATTAGTGATTGGTGCATGGGTTTCCATACTTTTGGTTTGCCTGGTATGTTCTGAGAAAAGAGGAATTTTTGTGGGCTACATGTACGTAGGTTACTGCAAGTAATGTCTCCATGGAAACTACAACAGATACAAAGAGCATAATAACACTATTTGATAGAGCAAATTCTCAGCCTCATAATACTATTTTTTCAAGAAAATCACCACCACTAGCTGTGTATTTTCACCAGGGATGAACAAGAAACCACAGGCCATTCTTGTAAAAACCTGCACCAGAGGAGGAGACTAGCTGTCACAATTGCTGAAATCTACCACCTACCAACTCGTATTCACATCCACTGTTGGTGTTCATCAGTGTTGAGTCATCACCAGTGAATGTCAATGAGAGCCAATTTTCCACCTGGAGGAATTGAATTATCCACCTTTGCTTCTTATGCACTTCTGTGTCAGAGGTTATTTTGTCAGACCACCATCCTGCTTCCATCTGTCACACACAAAATGTGATGGAATATGGTCAGGAAGTTTCAGCCTCTACTACCACACTTTCAACATCTGTCTCTGTCACCATGGGCCAACACAATAAAGCAGGAGGCATTATTTTTGGAGCATCTCTTGTAAAATATATAATATAGTTTATGTATGTAAGTAACAAAACATTTCAATTTTTAATTTTTAAAAAGGGGGCGGGGGGGTGGGGAACCATAAAACTAGTAAGATATTTGATTTCATTTCTGTGAAATCAATGCACAAGTCTGTTTTTATAGTAGTGGTTGCAATTCCTAGTGAGTTCTCAAGGTGTTAGTGGGAGAGTTTTGATGAAATTTCATTCATTCTGTGCTTCATCCTTGATAACTGTTGTTCACAAATTTATGTACAATCAGAGAGCAATGACATGAATAAGATGGGGTGGTGAAGCAAGGAATGTTTGTCTCTGCTAAGAGAGGTCTCACAGAAGTCTGATGAAGAGACAGGATCAATGTTTGAGTTAAATATGTGATTGTAACTCTACACATTACATTTAAAAATTTGCAGGTAATTTATTTATGGGAACTGAAAATAGGGTCATGAGTACACAAAAGAAAGGAAAAGAAAAGAAAAGAAAAGAAAAGAAAAGAAAAGAAAAGAAAAGAAAAGAAAAGAAGAGAAGAGAAGAGAAGAGAAGAGAAGAGAAGAGAAGAGAAGAGAAGAGAAGAGAAGAGAAGAGAAGAGAAGAGAAGAGAAAAGAAAAGAAAAGAAAAGAAAAGAAAAGAAAAGAAAAGAAAAGAAAAGAAAAGAAAAGAAAAGAAAAGAAAAGAAAAGAAAAGAAAAGAAAAGAAAAGAAAAGAAAAGAAGAGAAAAGAAGAGAAAAGAAGAGAAAAGAAGAGAAAAGAAGAGAAAAGAAGAGAAAAGAAGAGAAAAGAAGAGAAAAGAAGAGAAAAGAAGAGAAAAGAAGAGAAGAGAAGAGAAAAGAAAAGAAAAGAAAAGAAAAGAAAAGAAAAGAAAAGAAAAGAAAAGAAAAGAAAAGAAAAGAAAAGAAAAGAAAAGAAGAGAAGAGAAGAGAAGAGAAGAGAAGAGAAGAGAAGAGAAGAGAAGAGAAGAGAAGAGAAGAGAAGAGAAGAGAAGAGAAGAGAAGAGAAGAGAAGAGAAGAGAAGAGAAGAGAAGAGAAAAGAAAAGAAAAGAAAAGAAAAGAAAAGAAAAGAAAAGAAAAGAAAAGAAAAGAAAAGAAAAGAAAAGAAAAGAAGAGAAAAGAAGAGAAAAGAAGAGAAAAGAAGAGAAAAGAAGAGAAGAGAAGAGAAGAGAAGAGAAAAGAAAAGAAAAGAAAAGAAAAGAAAAGAAAAGAAAAGAAAAGAAAAGAAAAGAAAAGAAAAGAAAAGAAAAGAAAAGAAAAGAAAAGAAAAGAAAAGAAAAGAAAAGAAAAGAAAAGAAAAGAAAAGAAAAGAAAAGAAAAGAAGAGAAAAGAAAAGAAAAGAAAAGAAAAGAAAAAAAGATTCTTTTCATCAGTCTTGAAATATAGTCTCAAATTCCTTTATCAAAACAGAAAGCATGGCTGCATGTTTTTCACTGTTTGCAGTACTGTTTTTGGCTAAAGTATCAAATAGTATAAAATTATTTGCCATAACCTGACTTACCTGTACACTGAGCTCCTGGTTTCAGTCACCATGATGTTAGTGGCAGATCTATGTGTGGTTGTTTCTAGGTGAGCACCTAGGGCCAGACCAGGCAGGTAGGTTAAGAAGACTAATCACCATGGTGGTGAGGGGCAGAGGCTGGGCCTCTTGACAGGCTGCGCCAGATTGCATGTTGTCCACAGTCCATGGGTTGGACATGCCTGGTCTAGCTGGAAAAATCCTGAAGGACAGAAACATAATGTGTTGGTGCGTATATCAGAAAACTCACTTTGCTTAATGGTGAAAGGATGTATGGACAGGCACTTAATAAACATAACTGCCAGCCTTGATCTCAACTGACTGTTGTTTAGTTAATGAATAGAAGATGTGTTGTGGATTTTGTGACTGGACAATGAAATAGAATGAAACATTGGTTCTGTTTGTACATACTTTCAGTAAAGAATAAACATCATGAAGCTTGCTTTTCTCTGACACTCAGATAACTTTTCTATCACTGCAAAAATGTTCCTGGAAATTATAGAATGTGAAAAGAAGCCTACATTGATGCTGTACATAAGCAGTCTCTTGATAGCAGTTGAGGACTCAGAACTCGTAAAAATTGACTCAGCAGATCATTTTGGTATCCCCTAAATTCCCAGACATTTAGGCATGGTTGTAGACATTTCTTTAGGCGCTTCACTGAATCTGGATGAAAAATAATATTTCAAGAATTACTTCAAAGTAAGCATTTTTTAAAATGCATGTCTGACATATGTTGCCAAAAACAAAGGCAACTTTTTTAACATAATAGCGGATAATGTTGACTACCTAAATTTGAACTGAAATATATATAATTTATTAATCATTTATATGTAATATTAATCATGTACAAAATGCTATAATGGAATTTTTTAAGATTCTGCTGCACTAACTGCACAATGGAATGTTTTTGTTTGTGTGTTTTTGAGAAGGTCTGAAAGATTTAAGTTACTTTCCACCATGATAACAAAAACTAGTTAGGATTTTTAGAAAGTTACAAGCAGTCACACAAGAAAATAGGCACACAATAGAAGCAGGCAAAAATAAGGAAGATGTAATTGAAGAATTTATGATAAATTTTATTTTTTATTTAATTCAGAACATGAAATGAATTATACTAATATGTTGTGCCAATAACAGTGGACGCTTCCGTAGAATATAAGTGGGGAAGACTCTTTTCTTTAAAAAGACCAACATTTTAAAGAATTATTTTTAAAGAATTTAAATTATTAGTTGTGAATAGAGAGGAGGAAATACTCATAGAAATAATAGCTAGGGCACTAGTTACTGGTCACAGGTTAAGTGGCTTTTAAAGGGTTTTATTAAACAAATCTATAAAATTTTAAAGATCTATATGTTTGCAGTCTTTTACTGAACTGTTTTTAAAAGAGAAGATTCAAAACTCACTAGAAGTATGCCTGTTCATTGAAACGAAATTCTGTAGCTATTACTTCTGGGCCGTGCATCCAAAAAAAGTTGTGAAAAATTCTGTCTCATTCTTAAAAAAATGAAAATAAGAATATATCAAATTTTGTAGTATATTATGCAGCTTTTACATGAATATTGGATTAACTTTAAAAGATAATCATTGCATCCCTCAGTTTTCCTCCCTGATTTTGAATAAAACCAAACCAAGATAAAAGCTTGGTCCAAATGATAGAATTTTTTCTTCTCAAGACCAGTTGAAGCTAAATTTTATCAAACATTTCTATATATACAACTGAACAAGGCAAGGAAAAATATTTTAAAACTCCTACACAATTTTTTTAGTTTCATGTCTTAGTGATTACAGTCTTCACAGATGCATATATTTGATTTTAGGAGGCATAATATGAGTAATTAATGATAACTCAGAAGTTGTCAACTAGTTAAGAAAATGCATAGGAAAGCAAATACATTTAAGAAAAGTCAGAATAAAATTAGTACTGTCGCAGTATTTGTTTTCCTGATGCTGCTTTTTTACATCCTATGAATTAAACTTATGCCCTTCCTCGTTCCTACTTTTTATAGGAATAATCCTTGGTCAATAGAAAATATATTTGCAATGCACACTGCACTTGCACAGGTTTTTATTCTGTTCAGATACAATCTGCATACAACGTATCTGTTTTTTCCAATAGCTACTGGAATATATAATCGCTCATAAACAATGTTACGGTTTTTTTTTTTTTCTTCTTCATTAGGGGCTGATGTTATCAATTTTGATGGCCACGTAGTGCTACCATACAGATTCAGGAACAAGAAAATGAAAACATTGAAAGATGTCATCTCTCTGAAATTTAAGACCTCTGAAAGTGAAGGTGTAATTTTCCATGGAGAAGGACAACAAGGAGACTATATCACCTTGGAACTCAAGAAAGCCAAACTTTTTCTAAATTTAAATTTAGGTAATTTTTTTTTTCTTTTTTTTTTTTGGTATGCTTTTGTGTCCTTTTTAACACTTGTTCTGGTTTCAGCTGAAATAAAGATGTCCTGGCTTTTGCTTAGTCATGGGAGCATGCCCATGGCCAAGCCAGGACAGGCCACTTAGTGGGAAAAAGAAGTCACCACTATACGCATGACTGCAAGGGGAGGGTGGAGCCAGGACAGGTGGCCAGAATTAGGCCAAGGGTTATTCTATAAAATATGACATGCAGAAGGTCATGACTACTACCCTCTGCTGATCTTCCACAGATGGGGAGGAAACTGCATCCCATAGTCTGAGGGGAATGAAGAAAGTCTTCAAGGCCTTGGGACAGTTGGTGAAAGGGTCTGGGGCACAAGTTATTTTCTCTTCCCTCCCTTCGTTTTCAGGTGATGACATGGGATGGAATAGAAGGATCCAGTCCATAAATGCCTGGCTACAAGACTGATGCTATAGGCAGGGCTTTGAGTTCTTTGATCATGGCTGGTTTTATAAGACACCAGACCTGACAGTAATACATGGAAAAGGTTTATTTCACAGTAGCAAAAGGGTTCTGGAACAGGAATTAGCAGGGCTCATCCAAAGACCCGTAAACTAAGTTTGAAGGGGGATGGGGATGTAGATTGACTTGGACTGGTGGAGAAGTGCTCTAGTATTGATGAAGGCCAGGACATGGGACAGACACCCCTTGAGGGTTGCTGGGCATTGGTTGGTATGGGGTAAGAACTTGCATTGCTGGCAGGCCACAGGTCAGCAGGGAGTTGTATTTATTGCTGTGGATTGGTCAGTAGGTAGAGAGTAATTGCACTGTGGCTGTATAAAGTATGCATTTATATATTTATAGTTGCATTTCTTCCCATTTTCCTCTTCTTTCTTAGTGTATAGTTTTTATCTCAACCTGCAATTCCTGTTTTGTTTTTTTTTTTTTTCCCCAATTCTCTCCCTCATTCCATCTGGGATGGAAAGGGGGAGTCTGGAGAGAGTGAATGGCTGTGTGATGTTTAGCTACGTGACAAGTTAAACCGCAATTCTCAAAAGAACTTATATCCTTCTTTTTCTTCAGATATGGCAGGCCACATAATTTAATTTTGTGAAAATATTCATCATTCCTTTTATGTTGTTCTTTTTTACTTCCTGTCCTATGTCCCCCCACTTTGTGTGAGATAACATGAAAGTAAAATCAAAATGAAGATCAACAATATATTATTATTAGAAACTTGTTGGAAAGGATTGGTAGGGGATTGGGAGAACTGTATTTGCCTCAGCTATAATTTCATCTTCAGAAACTTGCAAAATTGTTGAGATTGGAAGGACTTCTAGAGGTCATCTCGTCCATCCCCCAGCTCAAGCAGAATCAGCTAGAGCAGGTTGCCCATAAGTACATCCAGAGCTTCAAGTATCCAGAGCTTCGAATATCTTCAAGAGTGGAAATTGTCATTATCTCATTTTAAGAACACAATCAAGTGGCTGTGTGAAAGAAAGATGCTGTTTTTAATGCTAGGGGAATAAGGATCACTCTTAAAAATCTGCAGCAAAAAAAGATTACTGCATGGGAAGCTACAGGCCACATGAGGTTCAGTAACCTTCCTACAAAGAAACAGAGCTTGAAGATAGGCAGGGAGAAGGTCCTGTTTGTTTTTTTTTAAGCTATACTATGAAGCACTGGACCCACTGAAGCTGGTGAAAATTCTCAGAAGGATCAATAACCTTCAGCAAAAAAGCAGTAAAGATCATTTGTAGGAAAATACTGTATTAAGCCATGGCAGTGTGATTTGCTAGAATGTGTTGTCAACTTGCACATCTTTACTGATTTTCAGTCATGCTCCAGGAACGCATTGTCTTCTCATGTATTTAAAACATAGAAGAATACACTGAGTTATTGGGCAGTGCAGCGATTTTTTAAACTTCTTGGTGAATTTGTCATTTGCTGCTTCACTTGAGATATATACTACCTACCTTTCTGGCTTATTTATGTCAGCCAGACTGCAGTGAAATATGACCTCTGATGAGCACAGCTACCCAGGCAAAAGTTTCCAGAAAGCACAGCAGTAAGCTGCAAAACTGTATTTACGTTAACTTTAATTGCCTCCCAGAAAAATTGCAGAATCACAGATGGCCAGGGTTGGAAGGGACCTCAAGGATCATGAATCTCCAACCCCCCTGCCATGTGCACAGCCACCAACCTCCACATTTAATGCTAGACCAGGCTGCCCAGGGCCCCATCCAATCTGGCCTTGAACACCTCCAGGGATGGGGCATCCACAACCTCTCTTGGCAGCTGTTCCAGCACCTCACCATTCTCTCTGTAAAGAACTTCCCCCTGACATCCAACCTAAATCTTCCCTCTCTCAACTTAAACCCATTTTCCCTTGTCCTGCTGTTGTCTACTCTTTCAAAGAAATGACTCCCCTCCAGTTTGTAGGCTCCCTTTAGGTACTGAAAGGCTGCAGTGAGGTCACCCTGCAGCCTTCTTTTCTCCAGACTGAAGAAGCCCAGCTCCCTCAGACTATCTTGGTAGGGAAGGTGCTCCAGTCCCATGATCATCTCTGTGGTCGTCCTCTGGACCCTCTCCATCAGTTCTGTCTTTCTTGTACTGGAGGCTCCAGATCTGGACACAGTACTCCAGATGGGTCCCCACAAGAGCAGAGTGGAGAGGGACAATCACCTCCCTGTCCCTGCTGACCACCCCTTTTCTGATGGAGCCCTGTATACCATTTGCTTTCTGAGCTGCAAGAGCACTGCTGGCTCATGTTAAGTTTATCATCCATCAGGACGCCCAGGTCCTTCTCTGCAGGGCTGCTCTCAAGGACTGCTCCTTTTACCTCATCTAGTGAAATGTGTCCCTACCCAGGGTGACACTTAGTAGAATGAAAAGGCTCTCACTGTGAGGGTGCTCAAACGTGGAACAGGTGACAGAGATACAGAGGATCTCAATCCTCCCCAGATTAACCAGATATAAGTAAGCTTCACTGAATCTAACCTAAAGAACCAACAACCAATGCTTGCAAGTTGTATTCCGTTCAGAGGCTTTCCTCAGAAAACGAGTCAAAGAAGAGAAGCTATGAAGCAGCGCTGAAGGGACAGCTGTCCCACTTACCCCATTAGTCCAGTGGACAGTTCAATGGTACAATTTTCTGCATCTATACAAGGCATAGAAAAAAATATAAGAAGTACCCAAGCAAAAGGGGTGCGTTGAGATCCTCTGGTACCATGGCAACACTGATGTCACCAAAAACAACACAACTAACTCAGTTTTCTTTAGTTCAGTAACAGTCTGTATGATTGTTTGCAATTTAGTCTTCATAGGAAACAGAATCACCGCTTTTCTCTCTACCTGAAGAGAATGTACACAGGGGTAAAGTGATGGGGGGACAGACACACTTATACATGCATCACTAAGCAAGAGCATCCGTAAATAAAAGCATGCTACATAAATGCCAGCTGTGGCTAAACAAATAGAATCATAGAATCACTCAGGTTGGAAAAGACATTCAAGATCATTGAGTCCAACGACCTAACCTTACTACCCTAACAAGCCTCTGCTAAATCATCTATCTGAGCAGCACATCCAAATGGTTTTTAAACACATCCAGGGATGCGATCTTTTAGGTAACAAAGAACTTTTTTATAGCTATAGTTTTATAAAGTTATTCTCTCAAGTTGTTCAATATACTTAGAACCAAAAGGGCAACTATGTACCATGAGAAATAAAGAAAACAAGGAGAGAGAAAACGAAGGAAGAAAGGAAGTAAGAACATGTTTATATTGAAAGAATTAAAAATCCACTACTTCAAGTTTCTGAAAAAGAAAAATAGAGTTGTTACCATGCAAGGAATTAAGCAATAATTCTTTTTCCAGCAACCAATACAGAAATATGAAGTTCTGTTCGGAAAAATAAATGCTGAAAACAATTAATAATGTAAAAAAAATATTTATTTTCAGATCTTGCTAATTACATACATTCTTCTAAAAGTTTGAGGTTCCTTTATTAAAATAATTTTCTAATCTAGAAGTTACATAAGCACTTATGTGAAAAGGAAAGATTAATAGATTTCTCATGCAAAGGCTGCTCTGAAAGCAATGCCTTCTATTTTATTTTGTTGGCCCATGATATCAGAGGTAGACATCAGTAGTATAACAGTAGAGCGTTATAGTAGAACGTTCCCACCAATATCCCACTAGATTTTGTTGCCATGATGGCAGCATAGTGGCAGTCTGTGAAAATTATATCTGACACAGAAGTGCACATGAAACAAAGATATAACTGAATTCCTCCATGTGGAAAAAACAGCATCCATTGACATTCTTCAATACTTGATGAACATTCACAGAGATTTAACAGTCAGTGTTAGCATAGTGTGTTAGGTGGTGTGTTTCAGCAGTGGTGACAGTAATAGCGGATCAAATCTGCTGCTCCAGGCTTTTTTTTTTTTTTTTTAAACAATACGCGCAGCATACAAGCCCTTCTTCAATCACCACCAAAAATGCATAGCTAGTCATGGTGACTACATTGAAAAATAATCTTCTGTAGCTTAGAACTTATTCTATTTAAATGGAAACTATATTATATAAGATTATGATGATACAATTTGATAAATGGGAAGCATTACTTTCAGAGCAAAGAAAATATTTAAGGGAATGTATTTAAATCTTATTTAATTTATTGTGACTTTCTAAAAGATAAACAAAGTCCAAGTGTCCCATAAAAAAAAAATTAGTATTTCTAAATCAATTTTTCTGAAGGAGGGCCACAAAGATGATCAGAGGGATGGAACACGTCCCCTGTGAGGACAGGCTGAGGGAGTTGGGCTTGTTCAGCCTGGAGAAAAGAAGGCTGCAGGGTGACCTCTTAGCAGCATTCCGGTACCTAAAGAGAGTCTACAAAGAGGAGGGGAGTCAACTCTTTGAAAGGGTAGATAATGGCAGGACGAGGGGAAATGGTTTGAAGTTGAGGGAGGGAAGATTTAAGTTGGATGTCAGGGGGAAGTTCTTTACAGAGAGAGTGGTGAGGTGTTGGAACAGCTGCCTAGAGGGGTTGTGGATGCCTCATCTCTGAATGTGTTCAAGGCCAGATTTTATGAGGCCCTGGGTAGCCTGGTCTAGCATTAAATGGGGAGGTTGGTGGCCCTGCATGTGCAGGGAGGTTGGCGATCCACAATCCTTGAGGTCCCTTCCAACCCTGGCCATTCAGTGATTCTGTTATAACATCTGTACATTCATTGATTATACAGTATTCCATCAAAAAACCTTAAAAAATCTTTTAAAAATGAACTAGCAATACATACTCTTCTAAAGGAAATGCTGAATGATTTAAAAAAGTGTTCAAGTGTAATTGAAAAATGTTTGAGTATGCAACTGAACATTTTGGTGGGATATGTATGCATGTAAAATAGATCTTTTTTAAATCTGACTTTGATTATGCATCCACTGATGCATAACAAATGTACTTGTATGGGATACACATTGCTGTTGCAGATCACAAACCTGTGGTGCCTGAGAATATCCACCAGTAACTTCACTACAGCTAGACATTTAAAAATAATGGACTGCTCAATTTGCTGTGGTTTCAAGAAGTTGATACAAAAATAAAACATTTTTTGTATCAGACTAAATATATGTTAAAAGAATGAAAAATATATGTTAAATTTTAATATTTCATTTAAAAATTGTACCATTCTTAGGTGCTGAGTTGATGACAGGGCCTGCTGGGCTGCTGTGTGTGTCTGGGGTGCCCTGTGCTGGACAGCCAGAACCAAAATAGACCCATACCTATTACTGTTAACCACTAGAGATAAGAAATTAGCTGAAGTCTGTTCTCACTTACTTTCATACCAGAATAACAAACACTTGCAAAGAAACAATCACAACTATTTCTTCCTGGGGAGTAGGTAAACAACCCACACTTTAAATACTTACAAAAAAAAAAAAAAAAAGTTATTTTTGATCCTAAATCTGCAAAACTCTACTGTTTGAGGAGTACCATGGAGCAAATGAGGAAAATCACCACTTTTTATGATCTTCAAGATAAGAAGTCCCCTCTATGTGAAAACAAATAAGAAAAATAAAATTAAAAAAAAAAAAAAACATGCTAGAGAGTACATTAGAAAAGAATTAAGCTTTCAAACAGAGTATGTTTTCAAAGAGATCTTCAAATGCTTTCACAGTTCATTTCCCTCACTCTCCATTGTTTTAATACAAGTACTGAGACCTGCACCTGTAATATCAGAAAAAGTAAATACCAAGCTATGCTTGCAGATGTTGAACTGTGACTATGCTGGCTGAAGATCAATTACATAGAAATTGTAGAAATATCCAGAATAAAAATATCTAAAGAGAAACAGAGAAAAAGAGGGTTGGATGCTTCGAATAACTCTTAAGTGTTCTATTCACTGTCACAAACAAAGCTACTAAGTTTACAGTGACTGCTGATAATTTTCTCAAATCTGTGATTCTTTTTTTCTCCAAAATGAAAAACAATTTTAATTACAATGATTTAATACAGTTGCTACAAATATGAGAACATGATTAGACAAAACATATACTTCAAAATGTTTCTTCCTATCTATCATTTAATATTTTTATGCAGTTCCATCACTTCTATGGTCATAGAAGTCCATCTTTTCATTAAGACAGTTTAGTGAACATTATTATTATGAGTAATAAAATATTATGAGAGGTTGGAAAAGAACCATTTACATGGATTATGAGACCACATAAGTATCTTCACAATTTAGGTGGAAAAAAAAAGTGTAAAAGAATAAATATGTATTCATATGTTTACATACATATGGACATATAGTTCATTCAGCATAGGGAGTTCCAGTGGCCATCAAGACACTTCATCAGTTTTTTGATCGTGAAGGTTTGTTTGTTTGTGAGCATAGGCTGATGAAACAAAATGTCCAGTATATCTATCTAGTGGCACTGGACAAAAGAAAATTGGTTAGGTTCCACACAAGTTAAATAGTGGCTTTCTTATCTACTTTAAATATTCCCTGTGATATTTTGATGTAATATATAGTTTTGGAGAGAATGGAGTTTCTGTGAAGTACATATGGCAACCATAGGAGAGAGTGATGGAGATATGAATAGTTGGTAGCAATAGCATGACAATGGCAAAGGAAATTACAAGTATCACAGAAATTTTTCTAATGATGAATACAGCTGATGAATGTGGAATTAATAGTGAAGAGGAACAATGGTTTCACTTAAAGTCACTACAGGCAAATAGGATTAACTTGTCAAAATCTGTTCAAGCTCTAATTTTTAGCACTTCAATATTTTCAAAACAGTTATTGTAAATATTCCTTTCAAATACTTATGGCTTAAGCCTTAACAGCATCTCCAAGTCTAATTTTTTTTTCTCTTGTAAATATTCACATGACCAAGATTTTGTTCACTGTACTATCTAAGGAGTAAATAATCTCCATAAAAAAAAATGTTCATTTCTTCATAAAATGATAAGGTCTGACTTGTTTATTTTTCTACTTTTCTCTCCTTCCTTAAAAAGAAATCAGACATACATCAGAATACTCTAACAGTAACATTTGACATAGCAAGATAGAACTAGTCCATGAGCAAAGGTATCAGTGACTCCATTCCACTCATGCCATAAGATTTCAGCACCCAGAAGTCCTCATAAGATTATCTTAAAAAGTGCTGTCAAAGACTGTTCAATAGGAATGCTACTGGTTTTTTTGTTGTTGTTTGTTTGTTTGTTTGTTTGTTTGTTTTGTATGCATTAATCTGCTGCAGTATTGTGATTGAAGGAACTATTCGTATGGCAATGATTCTGCAGGAGCTTATTATGAACTTCAAAAATCAGTGATAAAATACAATATATATTGTAGTTGTCATAGGCTCCAGATGCCTTGAATTTGCTGATTGTCTAAAAAATTCATAAATGGGAACATGACGAGAGACATCTATCTATCATGTCTCTTTACTCTCTGTCTCAAAAAGAGCTTGAATATAAATATTCCATCAGCTTTGCATTAATGAATTCAGTGGATACTTTGCCTTCTGTAACATTACTTTCTTTCCTATGACTTGCTTTCTGATAAATTATGTCACTGCAAATGTAAAGATCCTTTCTCCTCTTTTGAGTGTATTAAATATATTATATGTACCTGAAACTCTACAAAGGGGATGGGGGGCAAAATGCCTCCTATACTGTCAGAAAAGAGCAAGTCTGACACTGCCTTATGACACTAAATATGGACAAGTCTCTGGAGCTGGACAACATGTATCTCAGAGTCCTGAACTAACTGACTGATGTGGTTGCCAAGCTACTCTAAATCATTTCTGAATATTCATGGCTGTCAGGTGAAGGTCCTGGCAAGTGGAAAAAGGAATCATCACTCCCATTTTTAATAAAGGGAGAAAGGAAAATCTGGGAGACTATCGACCAGTGAGCCTTACCTGTGCCAGGGAAGATCACAGAGCAGAACCTCCATGAATCTACTCTAAGGCATGTGCAAGAAAGGGGAGGGGGGTGATTCAAGAATGCCAACACAGCTTCATCAAGGATAGACTATGCCTGACCATAGAAGTGCTCAGGTTGGAAAAGACCTCAGAGACCATCAAGTCCAACCACAACCTAACCAAACTTACCCTAATTCTAACAACCCTCTGCTAAATAATGTCTCTGAGCACAGTAAACAAATGGTTTTTAAACACATTCAGGAAAGGTGACTCAACCCTGCCTCTGGGGAGCCTATTCCAGTGCTTAACAACCCTTTCTGTAAAGAAGCTTTTCCTGATATCCAGCTTAAACTTACTCTGGCACAACTTGAGATCATTTTCCGTCATCCTGTCACCAGTGAGAAGAAACCAACCCTGCACTTGCTGTAAGCACCTGTCAGGTACTGGAAGAGAGTAATAAGGTCTCTCTTCAGACTCCTTTTCCCCAGACTAAACAGCCCAATTCCTTCAGTCGCTCCTCATACGGCATATTTTCCAAGCCCTTCACAAGCCTTGCAGCCCTTCTTTGGACCTGCTCGCACCCCATGTCCTTTCTGTATTGAGGTGCCCAAAACTGAACACAGTACTCGAGGTGAGGCCTCACCAGTGCTGAGTACAGGGGCCAAATTACTTCCCTAGTCCTGCTCACCACACCATTCCTGATCCAAGCCAGGATGCCACTGGCCTTCTTGGCCACCTGGGCACACTGCTGGCTCGTATTCAGCTGACTGTCCATCAATATACCAGGGTCCCTTTCTGACAGGCAACTTTTCAGCCACTTCTTCCCAAGCCTATAGGGTTGCCTGGGGTTGTTGTGACCAAAATGCAGGACCTGACACTTGACACTATTGAATCTCACACGGTTCACCTTGGCCCATCAATCCAGTCTATCCAGGACCTTCTGTAGCACCTTTCTCCCCTCTGGCAGATCAACACTCCCTCTCAATTTGGTGTAGACTGCAAACTTACTGAGGGTGCACTCAATCCCCTCATCAAGATTGTTAATAAAGATGTTAAATAGAAGCGGCCCCTGTACTGAACCCTGGGGAACACTGCTCATGACCAGCCGCCAACTACATTCAACTCCATTGATCACAATTCTTTGGGCTTGGCCATCCAGCCAGTGTTTCACCCAGCAGAGCATACATCTATTCAAGCTATGGGCAGCCACCTTCTCCATGAGAATGTTGTGAGGGACAGTGTCAAAGTCTTTACTGAAGTCCGGGTAGATCACATCGACAGCCTTACCTTCATCCACTAAATGGCTCACCTTGTCATAGAATGAAATCAGGTTCGCCAAACATGATCTACCATTTGTAAACCCATACTTACTAGGCCTGATCCCTTGGTTGACTTTTAATTGGTCCATTATGTCTCCTGAGATTATCTGTTCCATAATCTTCCCTGGTACTGAGGCGAGACTGATAGACCTGGAGCTACCAGGATCATCTTTCCGTCCTTTTTGAAGATAGGTGTCACATTTGCCAGTCTCCAGTCCACTGTGACATCCCCGGTTAGCCAGGACTGCTGAAGGATGATGAAGAGTGGCTTGGAAACCACATCCACTAACTCCTTCAGCACTCTAGATGCAATCCATCTGACTCCATGGACTTTTGAGCATTCAGCTTCTGGAGCAAGTCCAAAACCATCTCATCATGGATTATGCAGGGCCTATTCTGTTCCCCATCCCTATCTACCAGTGCAGGAGGCTGTGTTCCCAGGGAGTAACAAGTCTTACTATTAAAGACTGAGGCAAAGAAAGCACTTAATACCTCAGCTTTATCCTGATCCTTGGTCACCATGTTGCCCTCGGTGTCCAACAAGTCATGGAGGTTCCCTCTAGCCCTCCTCTTGCTGTTGATACATTTATAGAAATATTTATTGTTGTCTTTTATCTTAATGACCAAGCTCAGTTCTAACTGGGCTTTGGTTTTTCTAATTTTCTCTCTGCACAGCTTCACTACATATCTGTAATCGCCTGGAACAGCTTGAAAAGCGGGCTCATGTAAAATCAAATGAGATTCATCAAACCAAAATGTAAGGTGTTGCCACTTGGGTTGGAGCAATCTCAGATATGTGAACAGACTGGGAGAAGTACTCAACGAGAGCAGCTCTGTCAAGTAGAACTTGGGGGTCCTAGTGGATAAAGAGCTGGATGTGAGCCAGCATTGTGCACTTGCAATTTGGAAGGCCAACAGTATACTGGACTGCCTCAAAAGAAGGGCAGCTAACTGGGTAACGGGAAGAAGTTGTCCCTCTCAGTTCTGTTTTTGTGAAGTCACACCTGAAATACTGTGCCCAGGTCTTAGGCCCTGAAGACAATAAAGATGTGGAGCTGTTGGAATCAGTCCAGAGGGCAGCCACAAAGATGATCAGAGGGCTGGAGCACCTCTCCCGTGAGGTTCAGGAAGTTGGGCTTGTTTATACTGGAGAGGAGGATTGTTTTTCTGGGGAGACCTCATTGTGACCTTCCAATACTTCAGAGGAGTTTATGAACTGGCAGAAAACCAACTTTTTTCATGGTCTATTAGTGAGAACGGGCAAGAATGGTTTTAAATTAAAAGAAAGGAGATTTAGGTTAGATGATAGGAGGAAATTTTTTATTCACTGTGGTAAAGGACTGGAAAAGGTTGCCCAGAGAAGATGCAGATGCTTTTTCCCTAGAGGCATTCAGTGCCAGTCTGGATCAGGCCCTGGGCAACCTGATCTAGTGGTTGATAACTATGTTCATGCGAGGGCATTGGAACTACATGATATTTAAAATCCCTTCCAACATAAGTCATTCTATGATTTTAAAATGAAAGCTACAACTCCCGTTGACTACAGTATATTTTTTTTTAATGTTAAATATTTTGTTTGCTTCTCTTCCCACACAGTTAAAATCTTTTCTAAATTTGACATCAGCACTTATTCACAGAGAGAAATGTAAAGAACATTTTCAATCTTACTGTAGAGGGAGCCTTTAATTTATTTATTTATTTATTTATTTATTTATTTATTTATTTATTTATTTATTTATTTATTTTTGTGACTTCCAAGAGATCTATTAGAAAGTAACGTCACAGATCTCATCTGCAGTTTCAAACATAGAAAAATCTCAAAGCAAGAAGGCAAGCAAATAATTAAATGAATAAGAGCACCTTGAAAGGAAATATTTTGTAATTTTACAAAATTCTCTAGGGAATAGATGTCATCTCTAATTCTCTTTTAAAGTTGAACCTTTTTTTTAATTCACATTGCTGTGCAAGGAAGAATGTGGTTTCCATTTCTGACACACAAAAAATAATGTGTATTTTATCAGCATACTCAAGAAAAATAAGAACAAATCAATATGGCAATTAATGACCACGTATTTCAATATGTGGTTTAATGAGAGTTCTTAATACTCTGAGACTAATAACCAGATTGCTGTATTGTGCAATGAAATATTTTTTTAAGCACTAAGTTTATGACTTTCCAATTAAACCTTTACTATGAGAAAATGTGCAAGTTCTACATCTGAAATATGTTCTCAAATATTCTCTAAATAAAAGACTGCATTCAATATAAACCTACAAACTAGAAGAAGAATATATGATTGTAAGGTATTAAGCAACCTTTTGCTTTAGGTAATGTTTCAAAAATTTTCACAAATTGGATTAGATGCCCATGTTTTAATCAGGCTAAAAAAATTGCTACTTATCTAAACAGTCAGTTTCTTCACTGACAGCAGGATTAATCTGCAAATCTCACTGGTTAATGACAATGCTTCAATATACAATACTAATTATAGGGCTAAAAACTTTGCTCCTGCTGAATTCCGTATCTATGGAACAATGTAACTTTACATAAGTTGCTCCAAATAATGCATTTGAAAACAAGTTTGGAACTCTCAAACATTATTCTGTTTTTCCAAGAAGTCATAAGACAGTGAACTTTTCTTCTCAACTGCGCTGCTGCTGTCTACTGGTTTCAGCATACTGACTCAAGGACAGCCTGATTCCTGCTTCTAAAATCTACACAGTATTTTAGGAGAGGTTTTTTTTGTTTCTTTGTTTTGTTTGTTTGGGAGGAGAAAGAAAAAAAAAGTTCCTATAGACATATAAATGTAAAACATTATTATTAATGTCATTAACAAAATACTGAAATAACTTATAATACTAGCAGTTCAATGCTTCTCTTCGAGGAAAACAAAAGGTTAGGTTTCTTACTTCAGTTGTCTGTGAAGACAAATTTTATCAGTATTTTTTTAGTTGATTCATTATTTCCTTGATAGATGTGTTTTATTTTTCTCCAGAAATATGCAGTCTTTCAAGCAGACAACTTTTCATCCAGTGACAGAAATAATTTTGTTAGCCAACTATGCTTTTCCTCACATTTAGTTTCAGACTCCAAATTCATCTTGTAACGTGCTTACAGTGCATAAGATATCAATTTAATTAAAAAAAAAAAAAAGGAAACAAAACAAAAACCTAAAACCTTTTGCTTGTAAATATTTTTGGCTAAAAAAAAAAAAAACAAAAAAAAAACCCTACAACTTAAAAATATTTTTTTTGTTGTTGTTTAAAAAAGTGTTGGATTAAAAAAAAAAAAAAAGTTGGTTTCTGTCTCCATATACTTGTATTTGTATTCAAAGTAGACATACTTAAATGTAAAAAAATGTAATCATGATGTGAAATCAACCATGTTATAGTGTTGGCTACACTTAAAACAGCATATAAAATATTTTAGTAGAGTGAAAGCACATAGCCAAGTAAAAGCAACAGAAATCACAAGACATTTTTGCTAGTTAATTAACATAATTGCTAGTTACCATGACAAAGTGTTTCAATAGGTCTTAAATCACTTGATGTCAATGGAAGAGTCTTCAAGATAGGTGCTTCTTAACTTGTTCTAACATTTTTTTTTTTTTTTTTTTTTTTTTTAAGATAAATCTCAAGTATTTATTTCCCCTAAAACACCTACAAGAATACTGTACTAAATTTGCATAGAAATAGGACATCAGACATTTACAGTTTGCAGGCATGTGGACTTCACGTAAGCACCCACAGGATCAAATTCAAGGAATGGTATTTAGAAACTACACTTGCTTTTCTTAAAACTTGATCTGTTGTGCTCTTAACCACTTGCACCATTGCTCATCTCGTTTTTTTTTTTTTTAGAAGAGATTCTAAAGTTATACTCAAATATTAAAGGAAAAATCTCCGAAAAACATGTCATATTTAGACAAGATGAGCTTCTTCAATTGAATTTTTACTTGTTTTATTTTTATCTTTGTCATCAGGCAGTGAATTATGTCTTGTTTCCCTCTCAAGACCCAGCATGAAATGTATCTGAATGCTATCTTTTCCTCAACTGGTCTATTCAAGTCTTCTGCAAAAACAATTTTGAAGATCAAAAGTAGTGATTTCAAAGCACTCTTACTAATTCTAATGCTGTATTTCCTATAGAAGAGCTAACTAGAAACTCAGAATAAAGGATACAGTAAATATTAAATTAAGCTCCAGTTATTACAATTAGTAATCCTGGAATATCTTCATGCATTTTAGCAAAAAGTACTTGAGATTCAGATTTAATCTGAAATTCAAAGACAGTTTCTATTTAGATTTTTTTTTTTTTTTTTTTAAAGGAATATAATGGAAAAACTTACAGTAGGAGCAGCCGTAGACCTCAATTCTTAACCCAATTTGGCCTTCTCCATTCCAATCTAAAGGAACTATACGTACATAGCGAGCAATGACTGGGTGTTGCAAATCATGTCGGACCACACTATCAGAGTTTGTGTTTCCAGGAAATGCCTAAGGGAAAGAATAAGAAAATTATTTTATTATTTCTATCTCATACACTGTAAAGATTCTGTTATGAAGGAAAATTTTAGGTAGTGAAGACCTCGGAGTGACTAGTTAGCACTTAAGTTTGGTTAAAATGTTTTCTTTGATACTGAGCAAATGAACAGTGGTTTTAAAAAGTTTTGTAGTGCTCACAACACAAACACTGTAGCACTGGAACCTCGTGCTTTCTCCACAATAGATACAGTAAATTCAGATAAGAGCTGCTGCTAGATAAGAAAGTATTTTGCATCACTGATCCATTGCTCAGTTACTAAAACATTTATAAAGATGTCCAAAAGGGTTGTTCTGTGACAAGATACCCATCCTCTAACAGATTACAAACAGCAGTCACTGTCTTGTAAACAGAAACACTGATATATCCTATTTCCTACAGCAGACCCTCCAATTTCTCAAATTTCCAGGAATACAAAGATCTTTCTTTATTTTTTATGTACTACCTTCTGGAAAATGAGCACACAGTTTCTCTCCTAACCATAGTTACCTCCCACAGCAAAATCAGCTCTTTTTTGACTTTGGAAGTCAAAAAAGTACAAAACACAGTACTCTGTCATGGTTTTATAATTTTGTTATCGGTATTCCACACCAAACATCATGTAAAGCACGGGTAATTAAAGAGTTAATACTCCAGTTCCGTGGACTGACAACTTTCTGGATGCCTGGTTCTCAGAAGAAAGGAAGAACTACACATCCCAGGGGACTTCATGTTCAGAGAGGAAGATAAGCCATGGGAGGGAGTCATGGGATCTTGCTCTCTGGCTCTCTTGCTCACTGCCTAGCAGTGTGTGGGTCTGCTCCCCAACCGTGTGCCTTCAGTTCAAAGTAGGCCTTTTAGTTTCGGACACTCTCTCTCTCTTATTTGATTTATTAGCCTCAATTTCAATTATATTATATTATATTGTGTTATCTTGCATTCCGATATCATGTTTAGTAAAATTAAGTTTTCCTCCTTAGATTGTTGCTGCTGTTCTGGTTTCTGGGCCCAGCTCCCATCTCCCTTCCCTTCCCCCTTTTCCGTCCTGTTTTTGGGCCAGGGGGCCTATGGGCTTGCTGTCCCCTGTCGAGGGCACACGTTGATCTAGATAACTCCGTGACAGACACTCAAGTAAAATTTAAAAATGACTGAAGTAAATTCAGTGCTTCTTTTGTAATTTTGTACCTCTTGGTAAAAGATTTCATAGTACTCTGCTTAAAAGTAAATGATATCTATCTGTTAACATAACAGATTTTATTGTCTTTTCATCTCATGCACAAACCATTTGTTTTCTAATGGTAAATGTTAAAGATTGCCATTTAGTTATTTTCAGCATTTTCAGAGAAACATCATAAGTCTTCATGAGTAATTTTCAATAAAACGAGTATCTTGGAGCAGTAAACAAAGAAAGGTGATCTTTGCCACACAAATAAACCCATATAGAATCCTATAATACATTCAAGTACTGGAAATAAAAAGAAATGAAGAAACAACTAGGCTGTAAATATATCTACTGCAAAATATAGTCATCAAAATTTTGTAAAGCCAAAAATTTAGGTTGACACTTTGCATATAGATACAGCACTAGATATTTCAGATGAGTATCCATCTTGTATACTGCACAGTAGATCTAGGTGTAGGTAAAGATTCACAGAACCCTTTCCTTGATGAGCTAAAAAAAAATAATGCATGTAATATTTTTTATAAGGTTGGTTGTTTGTACTGCTGCAATTATTGTGCTAAATAATGATGAAGACACTCGTGGCTTCATAGTAAAACTTGTTAGGTACAAAAATTAATGCCTGTGAAGCACTTCCATATTTGAGTGCTAAGCATTTATGAGAAATACAATAGTTCTGTATTCTGAGCTGAATAGCAGACAGACAACAACAAAAAGCACAGGCTGAACAAGAACTAAACAATCTATTGAATAACTGCCTACCATCTCAGATTTAATGCTGTTATGTCCTTGTTAGCAATGCCTCTGTACCATCAAAAACTATGGCAGAAAGTCACAGAGATTCAAAGGACCGCTTTGCAACAAGCTCCTTGTATACTGCATGAACATTCTTTCATCCCTGCAGCACTCTCAGCTAAATCAGGATCGCCCCACAGAAATAATTCATTTTCACTGCTAACAGTCTTGCGAATTGGCCTACCACAGCTAGTACCATTTTCAAGACCTGCTGCTTTGTGCTGCCAATCAAGTTTCTTAGCTCCTCTCCCCCCTGCCCCAATGGCAGTCACACTTCATGATCTCTGCTTTCCATGCTGGAGCTGCAGCCAGTTGGACTTAGGTTTCTCAAGTCCCTTTCAGTCTCAGGAGGGAATAAAACAGCCAGAATGGAATGGATGCAATGCGGCTCTCTCTAGGACACCTGCTGCCTCAGAAGAGTTCACATCTACTGGACAGCTACAGAGCTCCTACAAAAGCATCACACACAAACAAGGAAGGAAAGAAAAACCCAGGACACTGTGCAGGGGTCCTACCTCTCACTAGGTGATACCTGTTCCGTGTACAGAGGATGGACATAAACTGCACCTCATCTGTTCCCCACTTCTTCTCCCCCGCTTCGTACAGGCACTTCAAGACATTAGGGGTGACAAAGTAAGGCTCATGGAGAAGACTGGGCGTACAGGAGATCTTAAATCCCTTGCAGCTAGAGCACTGCTGGCGCGTACTTGTCTAGATCACGGATATTTTCCAACAAGCACCTACCAGGCACGGCAACCCACAGCCAAAATCTCATTGCCCCTGCCAAGTAGCCAGCCTGTCGAGAGACCTCTCATTAGAGACTTGCAAACAAGGCTAAAAGCATTATTTCCATTTCACAGGCTGGCTTCTCTTCACCATGCATCACCTGCTCAAGAATAGATTGGGAAGCACATTACTACGCACCTGAGCATCTTGCTGAGCATGGGCATCATCCACATACATTCCTTCATCTCTGTTTCCCTGCAAAGACACGAGGATAGAAGACTCAGTTCACCAGAGCATCTACTGGAAGCAACTCCTGAGAATTCCCCGTTCATGAAAAGCTGCTGGGGATGGATAATGGAGTCCTTCAAAGGGAACACTAGCTTACAAATGAAATGCAGCTCAGATGTACTTTGGGCTTCCTTCTGAAACGAGCAGCAACCCACTTTACTGGGACATTTAAAGAAGAGCCCACAGCACTCATGCACACCCAGAGTCAGAGTTCCCTCCCCGGAGAAGCTGGGTTTGAGGAGCAGGTCATGGGACACACAGGGTGAGAAAAAGCCAGCCTGGAGCTCCTCACCACTGAGTGCAGAGCTGTGCCCACAGCTCTGAACATTCACCCCCTTCTCCCCTCAGCTTGGCTCACCGTTGCGAGGGACACGAGGACCCTTCGAAACATGGGAGATGTGTCAGATACGATGCCATCCTCAAGGGAGCAGCCATATTCCAGCAAGAACACACACACAGCACCCGTTAGGAGCAGGGCCACCACCTGGGTGCTGCCCACAACATTTGCCAGCTGTAACCTAGCTAAGTACAGAACTGTGCCCAGGGCTCCCAGCAGCACTGCAGCACTCCAGCCATCATCATTAGTGCTACAGCCTCCAATTAAGAAGCGCAGACAGAAGGAAACTGACAAGAGAGCCTTTCGCACTCCTTACGAAGCTTGTAGTTCTCATTAATGCGACAAATCTCTCCATTGGTGCGAGAAGCCAGAATTTCCATTGGGCAACCTTCATCTGCTCCTGCTCCCTAGGGAATCACCAAGGCAAGACTTAAGATACCAGCACCTGCTTGTGACGTGCAACCAGGTTTCTTTAAGAGAGAGAAGACATGCATAACAAAGCAGTAAGTCCTTGGCCAGAACTTAAGCAATACAAAAGGAAGATTTCCAAACCTTCACAGCCCTCCTTAGTTTGTGCACGTCATACATGGTGGTGGGAGTCATCACCCCAATGATCACCCTCTCAAAATTCCCACTCAGCTCCAACTTCAAGTCATCAATCAAATCCTAGAAGGCAAAGAGGAGAAAGGAGTTGGCAGAAGGGACGGCCTTTGAGGACAGAGGAACTGAGCTGTTCAGCACTCCTCTTCAGGCTCCAACCCTCCTTGCATCAACAACTGCTCTGAACTGAACAAGAACAAAACAACCTTGGTCAGGTGAAGTCTCTGCCGACCTTTCTCTTGTAGAGATTGGGTCGTTTTTCACTTTGCGCCCAAGTGACACAACCACGTTCATGCATCTCTGCAGACCACCCACCCTGCCAGTAGTGCTCTTAGAGGTGATCAGAACTTGCTGACGCTGGGAAACATTTAGTTTGGTCAAGACGTCAGTGATGGCATCTTCATCCGTGCCTGCAAGAAACAAATGGAAGCTAGTCAGGATGCTTGCACAAGGATCAGAAGTGCCCTCTGGTCTTGTGCCACCTCCAGTCCCTCACACAGCCGGCTCTCAACAGCTCCAGGACTACATCGATGCACACAAAGCTGCCAGGACCCACGCCACCAGAGCAGCTGCATTTTGGGACACGAAGGGCAGTTCTGTTTCCACTTTCCAACAATTTTTAGGGCAGTTGTGCAGCAGAGCAGTGCAAGCAGCTATGCTTCCCTCTATCAAACCACCAGAGCAGCCATTCGCAGTGCTGGGGAAAAAATAAAAGTTGACCATGGAGGGAGATCAACTTAGCAAAGCCCTTCATGGCCTTCCTGAGAGCCTGCGCTTCTTGCTCAGCGCTGAAACTTGAGACCCCCTCGATTGTTGCCTAAGGCCACAAGAAAAGGATTTAGCAAAGGCAGACCGACGCACGCAGAGTTGAACTGGAAAAAAAAAAGAAGACAAACATAAAAGATGTGAACACAGAGATAGTAAAACTCCACCCACACAACTGATGCTTCTCTCTCACTTCTGTCTCACACGGCAGCCTGTTCTAGTGGGACTTCCCAAGCATATCAGAAAGAAGCCACGGGGGCACAACTGCATAGAGAACATATCTCCATACTGCTGCCCACAGAGTACCTGGTTTCCAGTGAAACAAAAGCTGGACCACCCGGCACCTGTGTTCAGGCCCACCAGGCCTTCTTCCTAGCAGTTCTCCACGTCAATCATAAAGCAATGTGCTCCCATCATAGCCCTAGTCCTGACTTCTCTTGTAGCAGGTAAGGACCAGTATTCTGCACCATTCCTTTTGCTCTGCTCGGCACTGGGGAGGCTGCAGCTGGAGAACAGTGTCCAGCTCTGGGCTCCCAGTACAGGAGACAGCTGGACATGCTGGAAAGAGTCCAACGCAGGGCTACCAAGATGGTGAAGGGACTGGAACACCTCTGCCATGACAAGAGGCTGAGAGAGAGGGGGCTGCTCAGCCTGGAGAAGGGGAGCTCAGGGGGATCCCACCCACGGCTGTAGAAGTTCTGCACAGAAGTTTGTCCTGATATCCAACCTAAACTTACCCCATGCCTGTGTGTCCTGCGGAACCCCACAGATGTAACAGTGGGCTGCTTCTCAAAGGAAACCAGTGCTCGGCGTCGGGAGCGGTGGAGGAAGCAGCTGATCCTGCCAATAACGCTGCCATCGCGCGTCCCTCCCCGGGACTCCCACACCTTCCTCTCCCCAGCCCGGCTCGGCTCCTCGCAGGCTGCAGACACTGCTGAGGCACTCGCGCTCCAGGCCGTCATCTTCTTCCCGTGCCGCCGGACCGCTCTCTGCAGGGCTGCGCTGAGCTCCTGCTGCTGCACCAGAACCGCAGCTCCCGTGCTGACAGACGGCGGAGCTTCGTGCCGGCACCCACAGCACGCGGCCCCCGGGCTGCTGGCGGCACGGCAGGATGCTCCCGTCCCCGCCTCCCTCCCACCGCCCCTCGGCTCCGGCATCCTCCCGTTATCCGCCTGAGGAAACGAAGGCCCCGCACAGGGCTCTGGACGGGCTGACCGACGGCTGATGCCAACGGAACGACGTTCAACACCGCCACGCGCCGGTCCCGCACTTCGGTCACGACGACCCGAGGCATCTCTGCAGGCCGGGGGCAGAGCGGCTGGAAGGCCGCGCGGAGGAAAAGGATCCGGGGGCGCGGGCCCCGGGGCCCCGGGGCCCCGGAAGCGGAGCGGGCGCGCGGAGCGGGGCAGCGCCGCGGGCAGCCGGGCCGGGGCCACGCGGGACGCGCGCGGTGATGACGCAATGACGGCGCGACCGCGGGCGCAAACGACCCCGCCGGGAGCGCCCGTCCCGTTCCGCGGGCCGACCAATAGGAGAGCGGGAGAGGCGGGGCCGAGCGCGGGCTCTCCGCCAATGGCGGCCGCGGGATTCCGTGCCGGGAAAGCGGCGCTCCGCCGCCCCGCGTCCCCGCCGCCGCCCGCCCCGCGCCTCGGGGCCCCGTCCGTCCCGAGTCAGAACGGAGCCGTCCTCCGGAGTCGGCGTCGCGGCGGGGCGCCGCCGGCTGAGAACCGGCGGCTGACTGCGAGCGGCGGGACGCCCGGTGTCCGGGAGCGGCTCCTGGCCGAGCCGGGCAGCCCCGAAAGAGAGGGACCGACCCCGCCGATCGAGACGCGTTCGAGCCCGGCAGAGTCGGGCGGCCGCCTTCGGTTCCGGCTCGGCTCGGCTCGAACGGTCAGCAGCGCCGTGCTGAGCCGCTGCCCCGCAGGCGGAGGACTCGACTGCCGTTTTCTGTATTCACGTCTGTCCGAGAAGAAAGCTGGCGGCGCTGGCGCTGACCAGGGAGAGGGAGGCCGGGGGCCGGAAAGCTCTCGGGCTGCGGCTCCAGGGCAGGCAGAGGAAGTCACGGCGCCGGTGACATCAGCCGGGCTGCTGGGACCTGCGTGCTGTCACGCTGCGTTTCCGTGACGACGGCGGGCTCTCCCCGAGGAGCCGAGGGCAGCTTTGCTGCTGAGTTCGTTACCCGACGAAGCCCGACGCGGGGGGGCTGGGCAGACAGTCTTGCCAAAGAGGCCCGTGCTACAGCAAGATTGACAGCACGACGCCTTTTGTTCCCCTTGAGCCCTGGCCAGGCTTCGGGGCGAAAACCAAGAGGAGAAAGAGGGCAGCGGCTGTTTCCTCGGACTGCTCCATACATTGGTTTACTCTGTGCTAGAAAGGCTGGAGCTGCTTGCAGCGTCTCTGGACCCCTCACTCGTGGGATGGATGCATTGCTGTGCAACTTCCCCATGGCTGGGAGAGGTTCTTCAGATCCTCCCTGCAAACGGGGCTCCCCAGTGACTGCGGATCTGGCTGATGGTAAAGTGCTGGGGCTATTGGTCGTGGATCTTTCTTCACCACTGTGCTCACGTGGCAATGAGTAGGCCCACTGCCTTGCTTATTCCCTTTACTGCTAAGCTTCTCTTTTGGCTATAGACGCTGCCAATATTACTGTTGGTTTTATTTTGTCATAGGCAGTAAAATAAGCCTATCCCAAAGACGTTGGTGTCTTTGTTGCAGCTGTTGAGCCCACCGATTGGCACAACCGCATTAACACATGATGGGCACGTAACTTGGACATCAGGAACGTGACTTCAAAGGCTTCAAAGCATCGGGAATGTCTCCTTTGGAGAGAGACTGAGAGGTTTGGGCTTGTTGAGCCTGGAGAACAGAAGGCTCATGGGAGACCGTGTGGCTGCCTTTCAGTACACGGGGCCTCACAGATCACCCTTGCTGAGGGTGAGCACTATTCCCTCATCGAGGACATTGATGAAGATGTTGAACAAGACCGGACCCAGCACCGACCCCTGAGGAACACCGCTGGTTACAGGTCTCCAACCGGACTCTGCACCGCCAACGATGACCCTCTGCACTCTGCCAGTCAGCCAGTTCTCAACCCACCTCGCTGTCCACTCATCTGTCCACACTTCCTCAGCTTTGTCATAAGGATGTTGTGGGAGACGGTATCAAACGCCTTGCTGAAAGCAAGGTAGACTACATGCACTACATCCACCCAGCCAGTGACAACATCGTAGAAGGCTACCAGGTTGGTCAAGCATGCCCTCCCCCTGGTGAACCCTTGCTGATTACTCCTGATAACCTCCTTTTCTTCCAGTTGTCTGGAGGTGGCATCCAGCACAAGCTGTTCCATCACCTTTCCAGGGACAGAGGTGTGCCCAGGTGGCCAAGAGGGCCAACAGCATCTTGCATTAGAAATAGCGTGGCCAGCAGGAGCAGGGAGGGAATCATCCCCCTGTACTCAGCCCTGGTGAGGCCACGCATTGAGCACTGTGTTCAGTTTTGGGCCACTCGCTACAAAAAAAGACATTGAGGCCCTGGAACGTGTCCAGAGAAGGGCAACAAAGCTGGTGTGGGGTCCGGAGCACAGGCCTTACGAGGAGCGGCTGAAGGAGTTGGGGTTGTTCAGTCTGGAGAAGAGGAGGCTCAGAGGAGACCTCATTGCAATCTACAACTTCCTGAATGGAGGCTGTGATGAGGAGGGGTTTGGCTTCTTCTCACAGGCAACAAACAGGACCCGAGGAAATGGCCATAAGTTGTACCAGAGGAGGTTTAGGTTAGACATAAGGAAGAACTTGTTCTCTCAGAGAGCAGCCAGGCACTGGAATGGCTGCCCAGGGAGGTGGTGGAGTCGCCGTCCCTGGCAGTGTTCAAGAGGCATCTGGATTAGGAGTTACAGGATATGGTTTAGTGCTTGTGGTAGCAATGGTGATGGAAGGATGGTTTTTTCTCCTTTCCTTTTTCTTCTTTTCTTCCCTTGCTTTCCTTTTTTTCCTTTTTTCATTTTGTTTTCTGTTTTCCATCTTTTCTTTCCCTCTCCCCTTTTCTTTCCCTCTCCCCTTTTCTTTCCCTCTCCCCTTTTCTTTCCCTCTCCCCTTTTCTTTCCCTCTCCCCTTTTCTTTCCCTCTCCCCTTTTCTTTCCCTCTCCCCTTTTCTTTCCCTCTCCCCTTTTCTTTCCCTCTCCCCTTTTCTTTCCCTCTCCCCTTTTCTTTCCCTCTCCCCTTTTCTTTCCCTCTCCCCTTTTCTTTCCCTCTCCCCTTTTCTTTCCGTCTCTTTTCATCTCTTCCCCTTTCTTTCCTGTTTTCATTTCTTTTGATTCATTTTGTTTAGTACTTTCTTACTTTTCATCTTTTAGATTCCTTTCTAAAAGAAAAGATAGAATGGGAGACAATAATTAAAGAAACAAAACCTGCTTTGAAAGCCATGGGGCCGGATGGATTGAACCTTGGGGTGCTGAGGGGGTTGGCAGACGTGGCTGCCAAGCCGCTCTCCATCATCCTTCAGCAGTCCTGGCTAATTGGGGATGTGTCCTGGCTGTCCCTGAACGTGTTTAAAGAGCTCTGGATGTGGTGCTCAGGGACATGATTGAGTGGTGGGTTGTTAGAGTTAGGGGAGTATGGTCAGGTTGCGGTTGGACTCGATGATCTTTCAGGTCTTTTCCAACCTGATCCATTCTATGATTCTATGGATTTAACAGCAGCGTTCTTGTGGGAGCTGCATTGAAACTTGCAGTGTCTCTGGGTCCCCAGAATTACTTTCTCCAAGCTGATTCGTAGGTGCTGGCACTTCTTTAAAGCAAGAGCAGCTGCTGATGGGAGGAAGGTAGTTCAAGCTCATGAGCTCTGCAGCATCTCCCAGGATGGTACCAGAGGAGGCAGGAATGATATTGCAGAAGATGAGAAGCTCCCCAGCAGGAAGCCAGAAACCCTGCGGGAGAGTCGGAGCACATGTGGATGCCCAGGAGGTAATGCAGCCCCAGTATTTGAGAAGCGCGTGGCCAAGGAGCTGCGGCCCAAGAACAGAGCTATTCCGCCTTTGCAGAATAGCTGGCATCCCAAGAAGGACTCGTCTGTCCTTGTAAAAAGCAGGGGGAGGGCACGTCCAAATGCTTGCTGGTTGCTTGGGAGCTCAAATCCTCCAAGCTGGAGGCAGCCTGGGGGTAACATCTCCTTGGTCCGATTGTGCAGCACCTGAGCAAGAACTGGCTGCATGAGGGTCATCTTAATTTCTCTGTTCTTTTACTTAAATAAACCCGTTGGGAGACCGTGGTGTTGGTTTCCTAAAATTTGGATCTGGGAGGTGAGCACGCCCTTTGCTTATGATGGAAGCACAGAAGTGATGCGGGCACTCGCTGAGGTCACAGTCATCGCCGAGGTGGGAGCGTTTGTGGCACAGCCGGTGAGCAGAGCTGGTGCTCTGGTGAGTGTGCTGCACGCAGAGACTGAGCTGTGAGCTTTCCTTGAGAGATCACCCTGCGAGAGCCCGTCGGAAGCACCGCTGCGGCGTGTGCGTGAGCTGGGCACAGCTCAGGCTGAGCAAGCCGAGCAGGTGAGCTGGGTTTGGTGCTGGGTGGTTGCCGGGAGGTGTCTCAGCAGGAAAGCTGGGCTGGGGTGGGCACGCTGCATCAGCCCTCATCCCGGCTGGCGGTGAGACAGAGGGAGTTTTCTTCAGGACAGCAACACCAGCCATGTGCTTCAAGGCGCGTAACTATTGAGGAGATGGAGAACGCTTGCTGTCAGAAATCATGGCAGCTGTACAGGAGCTGGGTGTATTTTGGGGACAGTCCTTGTAACCAGCTGGTTTCGAGACATTGCCCTGCCCGAGAGTCTAAACTGCACAGCAGAAGAATGCTGGGAAAATGCTTCTTCCACACTGTTTTTCACTTGCTGGTTCTTTCCTTAGGGTTCCTTTTTCCTTTCCAAAAGGAGATTTTGGGGATCGAGGCACTTGAAGAGAGAGTGAAGCCAGCTCTTTCCAACAGTGCGGGCAGTCCCTGTGGAGAGGACCCCGGGAACTTGAGCTTCCCCTGAGACGTTCCCCAGCATGTCTCAGCAGGGAGACGGACGCAGTTGCCATCTCTGCTTTGCGCGTGGAAAGGTATGGCTGGGTTTCTTTCGCTTGGGTTTCTCCTTTCTCTGGTTTTGGAGGGGAAGGGGTGGAGCAGGGGGAGCCCTGCTGGTCCTTTGTTAGCTCAGTAAGCAGCTGGGTTGTGCACTTGCAGCAACAGGACAGCATTGCCAGGCTCCTTAACCTGCTGGGGCAGGGTGGGATCAGAGAGCGGGCACTGCCCTCCTGCCAGCTGCACCTGGTTATGGTTTGCCAGCTGCCCTGGGTTTCTGCTGAGAAGTTTGTTCTAGCTGCCTGCAGTAGTAAAGGGTGGGGAAGAAATAGTGGTGAAGAGCTAAGGCTGTGTACGGTAATTTTGCATGGGTTGAACTGTGGCACCTGAAGTCACTGTTTCCCTCGGAATAATGCTGGTGTTTGCAGGTGTGTTGGTTTAACCCCCCGAAGTGATGTCTGAGAGCGCCCGTCTTCTCCACCTGAACGATGAGAAAGCTGGATATGCCCAGAAATTGCAGCGCGTGCAGATGTTGTGAATGCGCTCCCAAATGTTTCCGTTAGTGATAACTAACGTCTCAGCACTCTGATACCCACCTCTGGCACCATCTGGAACGCTGCATCTCTTTGCAAACGTTGGGTGGCCGTTTCCATGGCCCTTCCTTTATTTCTCTCCTCAGAAGCAGCGCGGTGCAGTTCCCTGTGCTAGGGAGCAGCACCCAGCAGGCTGCCAGAGATCCAACAGCGCCTTGCAGCGCACAGAGGGACGCGATGGGGACGGACCATCCTTAGCACCACGCAAAAGTGAGTCTCTGCAGTCCTCTGTCATGAAGTATGGAAGAATGCATTTTAAGTATTACTTCTGAGCGGTGCAGCACTGCAGGGATGTCCGGTAACCATGGTGGAAGCATTAGAGAGGCCGACAGCAACAGATGGCAGCAGTGAGACAGAAGTGTGTGTGTAAGTGGTGGTGCTCAGAGCTGAGTGCATTCCCTGTAGGGACAAAAAATCCGTGCCTCGACTTTTGCAGCTGATAGCGTTTTGTGTGCTGACGCAGCTTTGCTCTGCAGCATGCAGAGCTGTCAGGCAGACTGGGGTTCCTCTGCTGCCACCTGAGCGGGAATGAGAGCAGTAGTGCTTTGTGCAAGCGCACTGCAGTTTAAAGATCAGTTTCTGTTCTGGCTGTAGAAGAGTGTCTTTTGGTTTTTGTGGTGGACGTGGGCTAACAGGACAGTGCTGCTCCTGGTGTCTGTGAAATCAACACACAATCTGTTGTTGTAGGGACGGAGCCTGCGCGTCCATGGAATGGTGCTGGGCTTGGGGGGAAACGGAAAGCCTCCCCAGGTAAGAAGCTCTTGTGAGCTGTGGTGTGGGTACCTGCCTCTAAATAGGGCTGCATGAAGGGCTGTGTGGGATGGAGGAGAAAAGAAGGGGCACTGCAGATCTGTGCTGACTGCAGAAATGGCACAGCGTTGTAGCAGCAGAAAGGCCAATTGAAGAAACTACGCTTGAGGAGCAGAAGTTTGTGGTTGGCTGTGCTAAAATGCTCCTCCAAAGAGATGCTCTTCATGTCTTTCTTGTTTCCTTTCTGACAGAAGCTGATGCAAGCAGGCTTGCAGTGAAGCGCAGCCTTGCAGGAAGCCAGGGGAGGAGCATGGAGTGTGGCACAGCCCCCAAGAGAGGTACAGACACACAGCAGCATCTGGGTTTGGTGCACTGTCTTTCTAGTTAGGCTTTCTGTCTGTCCTTTCCTGGGACTGCTGTCGTTGCGTGTTGCTTGAGATCTTAATCCCTGGGGATTACAGTTGCCTTTCCTGTCCCAATTGGAAATGGCCCACAGTTCAGCCAAGATCCCAAGGTCCATTGCTGTGAACACTCGAGAGTTCCTAGCATTGTGGCCCATTTTGCAGACCGAAGGCAGTGTGTGACTCTCTTTTAATCTTGCTGCTTCCCCTTGCTTGATTTGAACAGGGAGAGGTGCTGAGCCAAATGGCAAGATGTACGCGAAAGCTCCTCTCCAGGCTCCAGGAGGGCTTCCTGGAACAGCAGGTCCCAGCAGAGGGGAAAGACCTTCCCCTGCAGTTGACAACCACTCCCTCTCCAAGACCATGGCTGCAAGAAAGCGCAAGGGAGTGGAGGAAGAGGAGCAAAAAGCAGAGCTGTGGCCTGCCAAGAAACAAGTGAAGGTGGAGCGCGATGGGGAGAAGGCTCAGAGCCCACATCAGAGCAGAGGCGGTGTGCCAGCTCCAGCAACACACCCTGGGCCTGCCCCAGCACCGACTGAGCGGTTCCGGACCTCAAAGCGAAGAGGTAGGAAGGTGCTGCAGCTGCCCTGGTGAGGTGCTTCCCTTATCAGGTGCATGGAGTTTGCTTAGGATTTGCTTTGCTTTCTCCTTCTCTCTGCGGAGAGGGGAAAAGAGTAGAAGGCTGCCGAGTCCAATGGCAAGGAATTGCCAGAAAGTGTAACCCTCTCTTTTCCCATGAAATCCATGACGGCCTTCTGCTTGTCCCACTGGAAATACCCTTCCCTGAGAGGCTTCCTAGCCTGTTTTCATGTACCCATGTTTCCGCGGTTTTGCTGTTGACAAACTGAATTTCTCTCCTCTTTCTCTATAGCAAGACGACAACGACAAAAAGAGAGGAGAGCAGAAATGAAGAAGGCTGCTCTGAGAGCTGCCGCTGCACGTGCAGAGGTGAGTCCTCGGTGAGCACAGACACGGCTCTTGTTGTTCTCTGTCTGTCAGACGTGAAGGGGATTGTAGAATGCTGGGGGAAGCGGTGTCCTACTTTGACGCTCGCTTTCTTTCTTTCCAGTCCTCCACAATGAACAGCCTTGTGGAGATGATGGAGAAGCTGCAGCTGAAGGACTGAGTGGAGGAGCATCAGAAGGCAGCGGCTTCGTGGCAGCAGCCCAACTTGGCACTCTGGTTGCAGTCCATCAATAAACAATTGGAGCTTTGTTTTCACAAAGAGCGCACGGCCTGATTTGTCCAGTGGCACTCAGTGAGCTGCTGCACCACCTCCTCGTTATTCCACTCGCGGCGCTGGGTCAGAACTCCCACATCTCCATCAGGGGATGCTGCAGGTTATAGAAGCAATGGATGCACCAGTCCTTGGCCCTGCCCATAAACGCACTGCCTGCAAAGCACGTGCACAGAACTGCGAGTAGCACGGCCTGAGCACAGGCGCGCTGAGTTAGAGAACAGCTGTCTCGAGCTGTCTGAGTTTCTCGGGGCAGCACTGAGCAGAAGTGAGCGTGTGCCCCTCACCCTGCAGGCGTCTCTGTTGGGGGAAGAGAGGCTCCGCCGGCTGCCTGATCCCGGAAGGCAGAGGTGTTCTCCTGACTTCTCTGCAGTGCTACCTTGCCTCATTGTCCCCCCTCTCTTCAGCCGTTTTGATGCTACTTTTCATCCTTGGGGCAGAGCTTGAGTCACTCTCATCATCGCACAGCTTTGTACTGAGCGGTGTGGAATTTTCTGGCTTTGCTCTTAAAAGCCTAGGCTGAAAACTGCAGCGTGCATGCTTAGTTTACATGGGGACATGGGGGGGGACATCCCCTAACCCCCATTATCGAAAAATAAACCTTAATTGCAAAAGTGAGGGGTGTCAACCCCCGACCCATGGGAACAAAGTGGTCCGTGGGGGTGACACTGTGGGGGTGTCCTAATCTCCAGTACATGACACCACCAGGGTGCCATGAAGGTGTCCCCAACTTTGGTGGTGTGACAGCACGATGCTGTGTCCCCACTTCTCTAGGAAGTCCTCCAGCTGGTTACAGTGTCCCCAGCTTCGGCTCAACGTCCCCAGGGGGTCCTTTTGTCCCCTCTGCATGACGGTGACACCCGATGCTGGCTGCCGAACGCGACACCCGATGACGATGACACCGCGTCACGGCTGTGCCACGCTGGTGTCACACAGTCCCCTCTGGTGGTGGCACAGAGTTCACCACCGTGCGTGTCCCCATCCTCATGTCAGACGATGGTGACAGCGCCAGAGGACTCCAGTGTCACCAGGTCCAGCTCTAGGCGGGCCTGGAGGGATGACAAAGAACAGTGAGAGGCTCAGTGACAGCATGGTGACAACGCAGAGCTGCCTGTGCCTGGCCCCATGCGGTGGTCAGAGTACAGGGAATGGTGTCACCCGATAGATGGTGGCACACAAGTGATGGTGACACCAGATGACGGTAACAACAGTGACAGCCAGGGATGGGGACACTGCGTCACGGCTGTTCCACATCGAGGTCACCCTGTGTCACGGTGTCACCTGAAGACAGTGACACTCAACGACTCCCACTGGCATCCAGTGAAGGGAAGAACCAACAATGGTGACACCACCGACCCCATGTCACACCCACAGCAGACCCCACATGTCCCCCGACTGTCCCCAGCTCCCCTCCCTGTACACTCCTCGTCACCTCTTCAATGAGGATGGCACCGCTCTGCAGTTGTGCCAGTCCTCTTCTTGGTTGCAAGTGTCCCATTTGGTTTTGTCATCCAGTATTTTTGGGAGAAAACGTGTGGTAGTTCTAAGAGAAAGGGTATTTCTGGGAGAAAATATCCTCTTTTTGGAAGAGAAGGTGAAATTTACCACTGAAATGTGGTATTTCTGGGAGAAAATGACATACTTGAGGGAGAGAACTCGGAAATGGTGGGAGAGAATGTCTTCTATTCGAGAGCAACTGTGGTATTTTTGGTGTGACGACTGGTCCTTTGGGGAGAAAATACGGTAAATATGGGAGAAAATGTCCTCTTGAGGAGTGTCAAGTAGTACTTTTGAGAGAAAATGTCAGGTATTTCTCAGAAAACTGCTGTTTCTGGGAGATAGTAGCATCCTTGGTTGGAAAATGACAGGTGTTTGTGAGAAAGCTGGTATTTTGGGAAAAAAGGCCGTATTTTTAAGACGAAGCTGGTATTTCTGGGGGAATATGTCCTGTCTTTGGGAGAAAAGTGGTCTATCTTGGAGAAAATGTCATGTATTTGGGAGAAAACTGGTCTATCTGGAAGAAACTGCCATTTTTCTGGGAGTAAGTGTGATCCTGAGGAGCGTCAAGTAGTATTCTTGGGATGAAACGTGAGGTATTTCTAAGCGTAGTGGTATTTCTGGGAGAAAATGTCTTGTTTTGGGGGGAAAAGATCACATGTATGTGAGAAAGCTGGTATTTCTGGGAGCAAACGCCATATTTTTAGGAAAAAATGGGTATTTCCCGGATAATCGGTCACATAGTTAGGAGAAAAGTGGTCTATCTGGGAGAAAATGTCCTTGTTTTTTGGTGGAAGAGATCATGTGTAGGGGACTAAAATAGTGTTCCCGGATGAAAATGTCACGTATCTGTGAGAAAAGTGGTATCTGTGGGTCACAGTGCTGTTCCCCAGGGGTCGGTGCTGGGGCCTGTCCTCCTCAAGATCTTTCTTGATGAGCTGAGGGCACTGAGCGCACCCTCGGGAAGTTTGCGGATGACACCAGGCTGGCTGGAAGTGTGGATCTGCCTGGGGGTAGCAAGGCCCCACAGAGGGATCTGGACAGGCTGGAGAGCTGGGCTGAAGCCAATGGGATGAGTTCCAACAAGGCCAAAGGCCAGGTCCTGCGCTTTGGCTGCAACAACCCCAGGCGACGCTACAGGCTGGGGGCAGAGCGGCTGGAAGATGCGTAGAGGAAGTGGACCTGGGGGTGTTGATGGATGCTGGGCTGAAATGAGCCAGCAGTGTGCCCGGGTGGCCAAGAAGGCCAATGGCATCCTGGCCTGCATCGGGAACGGTGTGGCAGCAGGAACAGGGCAGTGATTGTCCCCCTGTCCTCAGCTCTGGTGAGGCCGCACCTCGAGTGCTGTGTCCACTTTTGGGCCCCTCACTGCCAGAAAGACATCGAGGCCCTGGAGCGGGTTCAAAGAAGGGCGCCAAGGCTGGCGAGGGGTCTGGAGCACAGAGCTCACGAGGAGCGGCTGAAGGAGCTGGGGTTGTTCAGTTGGAGAAGAGGAGGCTCAGGAAGACCTTACTGCTCTCTAGAACTACCTGAAGGGAGCTTGTAGTGAGCTGGGCTTCGGCCTCTTCTCTCGTGTCACTAGTGCCGAAAAACAACGTTATAACCCACAAATGTCAGTGTTCTCCCAAATACATGATGTTTTCTTCCAGAAAGATCACTTTTCAATCCTAAATATGACAATTTGTTCAAAAAATGCGATATTTTCTCCCGGAAATACAAGCATTCTCCAAAATCCATGATATTTTCTCCCAGAATGCCAGCTTTATCAGAGATATATGAAATTTTCTTCCAAAATTATGATATTTCCTCCCAGAAATATCAGTTTCCTTAGAAATACTTCACGTTTCCTCCAAAAAATACAACATTACAATACCCCCTCTTCCCCATAATGTGTTACTTTCTCCAGGGAGTCACAGTTTTCTTAGAAATACCTCATGTTTTCTCCAAACAATATGACATTACAGTCCTCAGTATGACATTTTCTCCCAAAAATAGGACATTTCCTCCCAGAAATACCAGTTATCTTTACAAAAATAGGACTGCAGCCATTGGAGATCTGCTGGAAGGACAGACGGCCAGCTCCAGGAGCTCCAGGAGGCTCCTGGAATGCAGCCATGGTCACTTTGTGCTCCGGGCGTTGGGCAGACCGACCAGAGGTGAAGCGTGGCTGGATCTGCTGCTCAGCAGTGCGGAGGAGATGATGAGTGAAAGGCGTTCAGGTTGGGGCAGCCTGGCTGCAGTGAGCACGGCTTGTGGGGTTGGTGATCCGAGGGATGTGGGCATGGCAAGGAGTGGGGCAGGACCTGAGCTTTGGGACGGCGAGCTTTAAGCTTTCACGGGCTGATGGCCCAGATCTCTGGGGATCTGTCTGTAAAAACAAAGATGGTGAGCAAAGCTGGCTGCTCTTCAAGGCTGCCTTCCCTTCTGAGAGCACAAGAGCTCTCTGTCCCTCTGAATAGAAAGCAGAGGACGCAGGAAGCCCATCGGCTCGGCGCAGACCTGCTGGGCAGCTGGGGGCAAAGCAAGGAGCAACGAGCTCTGCTAACAGGCCGTGTCACCTGGAGCAATACAGGGCTAACAAACAGGCCGTGTCACCTGGAGCAATACAGGGCTAACAGGCCGTGTCACCTGGGAAGAATACAGGGATGTCTGGACCTGCAGACGTGGGATCAGGAAACACAAGGCGCAGAACTGAACTTGGAGAGGGACGTGAAAAACAACAGGAAGACTTTCTACACGTGCATTGGCCAGAAGAGACAGGTCAAAGCAAGTGTGCCTCCTTTGTAAATGTAAAAGGAGAACTGCCTGCAACAGATGGAGAGAAGGCTGAGGTACAGAATGAGTTCTGTGCCTCGGTCTTCACTGGCAGCCAGGATTCCAGAGTTTGTCACGTCCCTGAGCCCTGCATCCATAAACCTCCAGGTGGGGACCGGGGTGGTAAATACCCCCTGCTGTGAGGGCAGAGCAGAGAGACTGCCTGATGAGATTGAACGTGTGCAAGTCTATGGAGCAGATAGATGGTGAGATGTGAGACTGAACGTGTACAAGTCTATGGGCAGGATGGCGTGCATCTCAGGGCTCTGAAGAAGCTGGCTGCCGAGCTGCTCTCCATCATATTTGAGAAGTCGTGGCTGTCAGGTGAGGTCCCGGATGCCTGGAGGAAGGGTCACGTCACTGCCGTTGGCAAGAAAGGGAGCAAGGAGGACACGGGAACTACAGGCCGGTGAGTCTCCCCTCTGTGCCTGGGAAGATGATGGGACAGATCCTCCTGAATGACATGCTCGATCACATGAGGAGTGAGCGTGTGATCCGAGACAGCCAGCACGGCTTCAGCAGGGGAAGTCATGCTTAACCAATCTGGTGGCCTTCTGTGATGGAGTGATGGCATCGGTGGACAAGGGGAGGGTGACCGATGTCATTTCCCCGGACTTGAGCACGGCCTTTGACACGGTCCCCCACCACATCCTTATCTCCAAACCGGAGGGATGTGGATTTGATGGGTGGACCACTCGATGGATAAGGAATTTGTTGTAAGGCCTCAGACAAAGAGTGGTTATTAATGGCCCTATGTCCAGGTGAGGCCAGTAACGAGCGGCATCCCCAGGGCTCTGTCTTGGGACCGGTGCTCTTTAGCACCTTTATCAATGACATGGATGGTGGAATCGAGTGCACCCTCAGCAAGTTTGCTGACGACACCAAGCTGAGCGGTGCAGTTGACACGGCTGAAGGAAGGGATGCCATTCGGAGGGACCTCGACAGGTTGGAAAGGCGGACCCGGGTGAACCTAATCAGGTCCTACACAGCACAGTGCAAGGTTTTGCACTTGGGCCGGAGGAATCCCAGGCATCCATACAGACTGGAAGGAGCGGTCCTTGAGAGCAGCCCCGTGGAGAAGGACCTGGGGGTCCTGATAGATGAAAAGCTTAGAATGAGCCAGCAGTGTGCCCTTGCAGGTGGGAAAGCAAATGGGATCCTGGGCTCCATCAGAAGAGGGGTGGCCAGCAGGGACAGGGAGGTGATTGTCCCCCTCTACTCTGCTCTTGTGAGGCCCCATCTGCAGTACTGCGACCACGTCTGGAGCCCCCAGTACAAGAAAGACAGGGAGCTGTTGGAGAGGATCCAGAGGAGGGCCACGAAGATGATCAGGGGACTGGAGCACCTCCCTTATGAGGACAGGCTGAGGGAGCTGGGCTTGTTCAGCCTGGAGAAAAGAAGGCTGCGGGGTGACCTCATTGCAGCATTTCAGTACCTAAAGGGAGCCTACAAGCAGGAGGGAAGTCAACTCTTGGAAAGGGTAGAAAACTGCAGGACGAGGGGAAATGGTTTGAAGTTGAGGGAGGGAAGATTTAGGGTGGATGTCAGGGGGAAGTTCTTTACAGAGAGAGTGGTCAGGTGCTGGAACAGCTGCCCAGAGAGATTGTGGATGCCCCATCCATCCCTGGAGGTGTTCAAGGCCAGATTGGATGGGAACCTGGGCAGCCTGGTCTAGTGTGAAATGTGGAGGTTGGTGGCCCTGCATGTAGCAGGGGGGTTGGAGATTCATGATCCTTGAGGTCACTTCCAACCCTGGCAATTCTGTGATTCTCCTATTCTGTGTCTTCTCCCTGATGCCAATTGGAAGTGATATCCTTTAGTCTTCAGTATAACAGACATTCTGTGACTGTGCTTTAAGACAGTCTCCCTTGAGCGTTTTAGTTGTGCTTGTTTAGTGCTCGTAAAACCAACTGTGCAAGTGCTGCTCTCCTCCCCATTGTGAGGGGATTGCTGGCAGGAGCTAAGCAGTTCCCACAGGCACATCCAGCAAGGAGCTGCCGTGGCAGATGGGCGGGTGGAGCAGCTGTCTTCCAACCTGTCCACTGCAGCAGTTGGCATTCTGTAAGCTACTCTTCCCCAGTTTGCAGAACCAGTATCAAAAGTTGATACTCTTTTGTGAAAGAGTAAATGGGAGTTGAAAAAAGAGGCAATATGACATTCCTGACTGCAGATAAACAACAGCACAGATGCTGGTCACCGCCGCAGAAAAAGCTGGACTTGTTAATGAAGCAGCTTATCCATCTGTGCTGGGATTTTGTACAGCTGACCTCACCTGCCTCTCATTCCTTGCCATCGCCCCCTTTTTCTTCTAAGGTGAAAAAGACAGCCTTATTCTTTGCGAGTCTGTAATTGTGATCGTTTATTGATTGAGTACCACCAGATAAGACATGGAGTGCCAAGTTGGGCGGCACTCGCAGCGCTGCCCTGTAACACTACACACTGCAGCTGCTGCCTTCTGATGTTCTTCCTCTCAGTCCTTCAGGTGCAGATTCCGCATCATGGCCACAGGGCTGTTCATTATAGAGGACTGGAAAAAAACAAAGCAAGTGTAGAAATAGGAGAGGAACAATCTAGGGAGAGCTTACTAAGAAAGTCTGAACAGTAAACTTCCACAACAGCCCCATGCAGAACAGCAGGTTACTGCCATTCAGATCACTGACATTACTTCCCATAACACACAGCTTAGCTGCTGTCCCCTCCCTTCCCTACCTGAGCTGCGTGCCCTTCCTTTTCCCTACCTGAGCTGCTGTCCCCTCCCTTCCCTAGCTGAGCTGCATGCCCTTCCTTTTCCCTAGCTGAGCTGCATGCCCTTCCTTTTCCCTACCTGAGCTGCATGCCCCTCGCCTCCTTTTTCTTGGTGCTCTTGCCTTTTCCTGCTACTCACTCCCAATCTCAACACTTGCCTGCTCTGCTTGCTGCTCTGACAAGTGCCTCTTAACTCTGCTCGCAGCTTCTCTCCTTCTGCATGCCCTTCTCTATTCCCTTCTCGTGCCCTTCAGGCTTCTGCTCCCCTTGCTGAGCAAGCCCATGCCCGGTAGCTCCCCTTCAACCTCCTCCGCCCTTTGCCTTTCTCCACACAGATGCTTGCTTCTGGCCAGCACTCCTGCCCGCTGCCTAGCCCACAGCCCGCATCTCTTGGGGAGACAGCAAGGTGGCCTGGAGCTACCCACACCTCCTCCCGGGCACGGCTTCTCAGCTTTGCTTCAAGCCCACAAAAAGCCCCAAGGAGCTCCTCTTACCTTTGGGCTCAGCTTCTTCTCCTGCCGTGCAGCTCCTGTGCCAGGCCGGGGCTCAGCTCTTCCCACACTCCACCATTCCTGCAAGATTGCTTTCTCTCATTCACTGCCTTCCTTTGCTTTCCTTTGCCCTGCTACCCTTAGCTTCCCTACTTGCTTTCTCCACATTTACGTGCACCGCTTTGTACTTCTGAGTCTCTTCTTTGCCTCTTCTTTCTCTATTTTCCCTTCAACCCTCCCCTCCACTTCCCCTTCCCGCAACCCTCCCTCCCATTTTTCCCTCCCCTCTCTCCTCTCCCCCCTCCTTCCCTTCCCCTCCCCTCCCCTCCCGTACCCCCCCTTTTCTCCCTTTCCCCTCCCCTTCCCCCTTGCCTTATGGCAAACTCACCTTTCCTGCTCTTCACTCCCTCCTTCTTCATTCTCCTGCCTTTTGCTGCTACTCTCGCCTTGCTTTCCCTTGCTGTGCTCTGCTTTGCTTTCTCTACATTTTGGCCATCCAGTCTTTTCTCAGCTGTTATTCTTGACTGTTTACTTGGCTTTTTTCTTCTTTTCTCATTTCTTTTTTTTCTGACCTTTTTGGGCTTTTTTCTTTTTCTTCTTTTTTTATGCTTTTGTTTCTTTTTTCATTTCATTGCACTTGTTCTTTTTTTTTTTCCTCTTTTCTTTTTTTTTTTTTTGTTTTCATCTATTTTTTCTCATTTTCATCTTGGTTTTTTTTTTTCATTTTCACTCTTTTTTTCTTTTTTTTATTCTTTTTCTCTTTTTTTTCATTGCACTTTTCTTTTTTATTTCATTTTTCTCTCTCTTTTCTCATTTTTTTCTTCTTTCATCTTTTTCTTTTTCATCTTGGTTTTCTCTTTTTGTTTTCCATTTTTTTTTCCTTTTTTATTTTTTTCCTTTATTACTTTTTTTCCCTTTCTCTTTTTACTTTCACCTTTTTTTCTTGTTTTTCATTTTTCTTTTTTTTTTTTGTTTTTTTTTTATAATCATAGGTACTCCTGAAACCCCGTTTAAGCCCTCCCTACCCTCCCCATTCTTTCTTTTCACCCTCACCTCCCCCCTTGCCCTATCCTACCATTCCCTTGCCTGCTCTTCTTACCTGAGCTGCTGTCCCTTCCTTTACCTACCTGAGCTGCTTGTTCCAAAAATTACCTAGCTGACCTGCTTGCCCCTCGCTTTCCTAGCTGAGCTGCTGGCCCCTCTCATTCCCTACCTGAGCTGCTTCCCCCTAACTTACCTAGCTGAGCTCCTTGCCCCTCGCTACGTACTTGAGCAGATGTTTGCTCACTTGGCTTCCTTACTGGTTGTCCCCTCACTTACCTACCTCACCTGCTATCCACTCACTTTCCTAGCTTAGCTGCTGTCCCCTCCCTTCCCTACCTGAGCTGCATGCCCTCCCGTCTCCCTACCTGAGCTGCTGTCCCCTCCCTTCCCTACCTGAGCTGCATGCCCTTCCTTTTCCCTACCTGAGCTGCTTGCCCCTCGCCTCCTTTTTCTTGGTGCTCTTGCCTTTTCCTGCTACTCACTCCCAATCTCAACATTTGCCTGCTCTGCTTGCTGCTCTGACAAGTGCCTCTTAACTCTGCTCGCAGCTTCTCTCCTTCTGCATGCCCTTCTCTATTCCCTTCTCGTGCCCTTCAGGCTTCTGCTCCCCCTGCTGAGCAAGCCCATGCCCGGTAGCTCCCCTTCAACCTCCTCCGCCCTTTGCCTTTCTCCACACAGATGCTTGCTTCTGGCCAGCACTCCTGCCCGCTGCCTAGCCCACAGCCTGCATCTCTTGGGGAGACAGCAAGGTGGCCTGGAGCTACCCACACCTCCTCCCGGGCACGGCTTCTCAGCTTTGCTTCAAGCCCACAAAAAACCCCAAGGAGCTCCTCTTACCTTTGGGCTCAGCTTCTTCTCCTGCCGTGCAGCTCCTGTGCCAGGCCGGGGCTCAGCTCTTCCCACACTCCACCATTCCTGCAAGATTGCTTTCTCTCATTCACTGCCTTCCTTTGCTTTCCTTTGCCCTGCTACCCTTAGCTTCCCTACTTGCTTTCTCCACATTTACGTGCACCGCTTTGTACTTCTGAGTCTCTTCTTTGCCTCTTCTTTCTCTATTTTCCCTTCAACCCTCCCCTCCACTTCCCCTTCCCGCAACCCTCCCTCCCATTTTTCCCTCCCCTCTCTCCTCTCCCCCCCTCCTTCCCTTCCCCTCCCCTCCCCTCCCGTACCCCCCCTTTTCTCCCTTTCCCCTCCCCTTCCCCCTTGCCTTATGGCAAACTCACCTTTCCTGCTCTTCACTCCCTCCTTCTTCATTCTCCTGCCTTTTGCTGCTACTCTCGCCTTGCTTTCCCTTGCTGTGCTCTGCTTTGCTTTCTCTACATTTTGGCCATCCAGTCTTTTCTCAGCTGTTATTCTTGACTGTTTACTTGGCTTTTTTCTTCTTTTCTCATTTCTTTTTTTTCTGACCTTTTTGGGCTTTTTTCTTTTTCTTCTTTTTTTATGCTTTTGTTTCTTTTTTCATTTCATTGCACTTGTTCTTTTTTTTTTTCCTCTTTTCTTTTTTTTTTTTGTTTTCATCTATTTTTTCTCATTTTCATCTTGGTTTTTTTTTTTTCATTTTCACTCTTTTTTTCTTTTTTTTATTCTTTTTTTCTTTTTTTTTCATTGCACTTTTCTTTTTTATTTCATTTTTCTCTCTCTTTTCTCATTTTTTTCTTCTTTCATCTTTTTCTTTTTCATCTTGGTTTTCTCTTTTTGTTTTCCATTTTTTTTTCCTTTTTTATTTTTTTCCTTTATTACTTTTTTTTCCCCTTTCTCTTTTTACTTTCACCTTTTTTTCTTGTTTTTCATTTTTCTTTTTTTTTTTTTTTTTTTTTTTTATAATCATAGGTACTCCTGAAACCCCGTTTAAGCCCTCCCTACCCTCCCCATTCTTTCTTTTCACCCTCACCTCCCCCCTTGCCCTATCCTACCATTCCCTTGCCTGCTCTTCTTACCTGAGCTGCTGTCCCTTCCTTTACCTACCTGAGCTGCTTGTTCCAAAAATTACCTAGCTGACCTGCTTGCCCCTCGCTTTCCTAGCTGAGCTGCTGGCCCCTCTCATTCCCTACCTGAGCTGCTTCCCCCTAACTTACCTAGCTGAGCTCCTTGCCTCTCGCTACGTACTTGAGCAGATGTTTGCTCACTTGGCTTCCTTACTGGTTGTCCCCTCACTTACCTACCTCACCTGCTATCCACTCACTTTCCTAGCTTAGCTGCTGTCCCCTCCCTTCCCTACCTGAGCTGCATGCCCTTCCTTTTCCCTACCTGAGCTGCTTGCCCCTCGCCTCCTTTTTCTTGGTGCTCTTGCCTTTTCCTGCTACTCACTCCCAATCTCAACACTTGCCTGCTCTGCTTGCTGCTCTGACAAGTGCCTCTTAACTCTGCTCGCAGCTTCTCTCCTTCTGCATGCCCTTCTCTATTCCCTTCTCGTGCCCTTCAGGCTTCTGCTCCCCTTGCTGAGCAAGCCCATGCCCGGTAGCTCCCCTTCAACCTCCTCCGCCCTTTGCCTTTCTCCACACAGATGCTTGCTTCTGGCCAGCACTCCTGCCCGCTGCCTAGCCCACAGCCTGCATCTCTTGGGGAGACAGCAAGGTGGCCTGGAGCTACCCACACCTCCTCTCGGGCACGGCTTCTCAGCTTTGCTTTAAGCCCACAAAAAACCCCAAGGAGCTCCTCTTACCTTTGGGCTCAGCTTCTTCTCCTGCCGCGCAGCTCCTGTGCCAGGTCGGGGCTCAGCTCTTCCCACACTCCTCCATTCCTGCAAGGTTGCTTTCCTTTGGTCTGCTGCAGTTAGCTTTCTTACTTGCTTTCTCTTGATATACATGGATTGCTTTTTACTTTTTTTCCTCCTCTGTGCCTCTTTTTTTCTGTTTTCAGCACTTCCATTTTTTTTTTTCTTTTTCCATCTTTTTTTTTCTTACTTTTCATTCTCATTTTTCCTTTTGTTTTTCTTTTTCCCCGCCCCGTTGAGATTCTCCCTCTTTATCCCCCTCAGCTTGCCTCTATCTTTGCCTCCAACTGGGTCTTCTCTCTCACATTCCCTTCTAGTGCCCGGTGTCACCCCACATTACCCTCTATTTCCCTGTGCCCACACAAGCCCTCTATTGTCTCTCTGCAGCCTTTTATAACGTTACACCTCTCTATTCCCCCCCAATCCCACCCACAGACCCCTGTCATGCCTGTTTCTCTATACCACGCCTACAGCCCTCCCGCTGCTCCCTGTAGCCCCACATCCCCTTCTATCCCACCTCCATTCCCCCTACAGCCACTCATAGAGCCACAGTTTCTTAGGTCCTCCCCCAGCCCCCTATATCCCTCCCCGTAGCTCTCCCCAGCCCCTCCCGGCCCCCAATGCTCCCTATAGCACCGTGTCCCCCCGTTTCCCCCTCACAGCCCTCTGCTGCCCTAAATCCCTTTGTACCCACCCCTATCGCCCCATGTACCCCAATACCACAGCCGCTGCAGCCCCGCCTACCTCCCTATCCCCCCCCCGCCTTCCCAGCCCCTCACCCCACCAGGCTTCCTCCCCTGTCCCGGCGCCGCTCTCCGTCCCTCCCGGCTCCGGCTCTGCTGTGCTCAGCACCGCTCCCGTCGTGCCGCGGTTCCGTCTCGGTGCTGCCCGGACAGCTCCGGCGCGCAGCGGCGGTGCGGGGCGGCCAGGGCTGCGGGAGCGCCGCCGCCTGAGGGGAGAAGAGCTCTAGGCCGGCTGCCAACGGCCGTTCCCGCGCGCCGCGCCTCAGCCAATCGGAGCCGGCGCCGCTGCCGCTGACCAACGAGAGCCCGGGGGCGGGACGGACCGGCACCTGACCAATGACAGCCCGGGGCTGGGACGGTCCGGCACCTGCCCAATGAGAGCCCGCGGGCGGTGCGGCGTTGCGCTGCGCTGTTGGTGGGAGGAGCGCGGCAGGGGGCGGGCCGTGGGTGGGGCCTCGGGGTGCGCCCTACTGCTATAGGGGGTGCGAGATGGGAATGGGATTGACAGGTGGGAGGTGGGGCTTGGATGTGGGGTTGGGATATGAGGTTTGGAACTGGGCTTGGGAGCTGGGGTTGGGATGTTGGATGTGCATTGGGATGTGAAATGTAGGGTTGGGGTGTGGGGATATGGATATGGGGTGGATATGGAATGGGAGATAGGAAAATGGAATATATATGGGATGGGCTTGGGATGGACATGGGACAAACACTGAAGAAGGTGGGATGGATTGGGGATGAAATATGGACACGGGATGGGATTGGGATGATAGTGGCATGGGATAAGTAGATGGAATGGACATGGGATGCATGTGGGGATAAGGATTCGGAATGGCTATGGATATAGGGTTAGGGATGGGGATAGGATGTGGGGGTATGGATATGGGATGGGTTTGAGATGGCTGTGGGGTGGATATGATGGATATGGGATGGGATAACGTTGTGGGATACGGACGAGGGATGGCTACGAGATGGAGCTGTAGTGGTTATGGGGCCATAGGGGCGATGGGGCCAGGATGCTGCAGTCACCTCTGTCCCCAGAGTTCATCCCCAGTGTGATACATGGAGCCCCACAGCCGCTCCTCTGCCCTTTATCACTTACATGGGGAGGACATCCCCCAACCTCCATTATCAAAAATAAACCTTAATTAGAAAAGTGAGGGGTGTCAACCCCGCCCCATGGGAACAATGTTTTCTGTGGGGGAGGGCACAGATGGCTTCTCCAGAGGGCTGTCCCAAACTCTGGGGGGTGTTCACAACTCTAGGATATGACACCACCAGGGTGCCATGAAGGTGTCCCAAGCTTTGGGGTGTGACACAGGGATGTCCCCAATTTTGGTGGTGTGACATTGTCATGTGGTGTTCCCACTTCCCTGGGAAGTCCTCCAGGTGGTCACAGTGTCCCCAGCTTCGGCTCAATGTCCCCAGGGTTTTTTTTGTCCCCTCTGCATGACGGTGACACCCGGCACCAGCTGCCAGCAGTGACGCCCAAAGGTGATGACACCGCATCACGGCTGTGCCACGCTGGTGTCACACAGTCCCCTCTGGTGGTGGCACAGAGTTCACCACCGTGCATGTCCCCGTCCTCATGACAGACGATGGTGACAGCACCAGAGGTTTCCGGTGTCACCGGGTCCTGCGGTAGGCAGGTCTGGAGGGGTGACAAAGAACAGTGAGAGGCTCAGTGACAGCATGGTGACAACGTGGTGCCGCCTGTGCCTGCCCCATGTGATGGTCAGAGTACAGGGAATGGTGTCACCCGATAGATGGTGGCACACAAGTGATGGTGACACCAGATGACGGTAACAACAGTGACAGCCAGGGATGGGGACGCTGCGTCACGGCTGTTCCACATCGAGGTCACCCTGTGTCACGGCGCCACCTGAAGACAGTGACATTCAGTGACACCCAATAATGGTGACACCACCGACCCCATGTCACACCCACAGCAGACCCCACGTGTCCCCCGACTGTCCCCTGCCCCCCTGCCTGTACCCCTCCTCGTCACCTCTTCAATGAGGATGGCACCATGCTGAAGTTGTACCACCATAGCAGGGGGGACAGCTTGGGACAGTCACGGACAGCCAGGGTGACAGCGTCCAGGAGCTGTAGGACGCGGATGGGGCTCTCAAGGTACGTTGGTACGGCCCCAGGTTCCACGGTTACGGTGACAGTGAGAACTTTGGGGACAAGTGGTTGTCCGGTGTCACCCGGTGGCCCTGGGGGGATTGTTTCCGTGGGGCTTTGCACAGGGATTGGTGGGAACCATCCATTTCTGAAAGGAAGTGGCAAAAAATATACAAGAAAAGTGACATAGTATTGATTTTAATGGAAACAGACATTATTGGGGGCGATCCCACGGGGACAAAGAAGAGCGAGAATTTGTCACTATGTGAGGTTGTCCTCAAAATCCCCATTAGAGACCTCTGGAGGACTCCAGGAACGCCTGGGGACCCCAAGACACCCATGGGACATCTCCAGACCCTTCCAGAAGACAATAGGACCCTCTGAACCCACCTGAGGACCCCCCCCACATTCCACAGGATCATTCTGGGACGTCTGCAGACCCTTCTGGATGAATCCAAGGACCCCCTGGATCAATTTGAAAACCCCCTGCACCCTCCAAGTCCTCTCTGGGACATCCCCAGAGATGTCTCTGATGATGGGATGACTCCAGGACCACTCAGACCCACATGAGAACTCTCTGGACCCTACCAGACTCTACTGGGACATCTCCTAATCATCCCAGTGGCTCCTCGGAGCTCCTGGACCCATCCTGGGAGCTTCCAGATCCTTCCAGGGACCCCCAGGACCATTCTTGAGACCCCCTGGACACCCCAGGATCCCTCTGGGACATCTCCAGATCCTTCTGTATGAATCCAAGGACACCTTGGATCCACCTGGGGACCAACTGGATGCCCCAAACCCCTCTACAACATCTCCAGATTCTTCTGCATGCCTCCAGGGGTATATAGGGGGGGGCTCGTGGGGAATCTATGGGCGGAAAGGTGTGAGTGGGGCTTCTGTGAGGTGGAAAGAGGGTCTGGAGGTGGAGAAAGGTTGGAAGGGGAAACTGAGGGATTGTGGAGGGCTTCTGTGGCGTGGAAAGGGGCTCTGAGGATGGAGAGAGGGGGTTGTGAGGGGGAAAAGAGCAGAACGAGGCTTCTGTGAGTGAAAAGGGGGCCTGGGGATGGAGGGGTACATTGTGGAGGGGAACTTGAGGGGTGGAAAGGGGGCTTCTGTAGGGCAGAAAGGGGGGTCTGGGAGGGGAGGGGGGGTTGTGTGGGGGAAAAAAGGGTGAGTTGGGTCTCTGCTGGGAGGAAAAGGGGTCTAGGAATGGAGAAGGGGTGGCAGAGGAAATCTGGAGGGTTGTGGGGGGCTTCTATGGGGTGGAAGGGGAGTCTGGGGGACACCTTAGGGAAGTATTGGGGGGGAGAAGAGGAGAGTGGGATGTCTATGGGGTGGAAAAAGAGTCTGGGGGGAAACTTAGTGGCTTGTGTGGGGGAAAGGGGTGAACAGAGTTTCTACAAGGCAGGAAGAGCATCTGGGGGTGGAGGGAGGGGTGGGAGGGAAGAGCCAGGGGTTGTGCGAGGCTTCTATGGGGTCTGGCTGAGGGAAACTGGAGGTCAAAATGAGGAACTGACTCCAGGGGTCAGGGAGGAGCGCACAGGGGTTACAGGGACCTCTAGGGGTCAGAAAAAAGGGGCCAGGAGGTGGGAGGAGAAGGGAGGACACGGGACCCTGGGGGTCAAACAGAGGGGAATGGGGGGTGGTAGGAGACTCTGGGGATCAGAATGGGGGAATTGGAGTGGGGGCACTCGGGGGGAGGAGAGGGGGTTCGGGGGTCAGATAGAGGAGACTGGGAAAGGGGGGGACTCCAGGGGACAGAATGGGGAGAGCGGTGGGGGGGTGGGGGGACACCAGGGATCAGAACGGGGGACTGGGGAGGGATGAGGGATCGGGGGGGGACCCTGGGGATCAGAATGGGGGAGGCACAGAGGGGAGGGGTGGAAGAGGACTACGGCGATCAGAACGGGGGGACTGGAGGGGAGGGAGACCGGGGGGAGGGTGTAACCCCGGGGGGCACACAGAGGGACTGGGGGGTGCGGGCGATCAGCGGCAGGGGGAGAGGGGGGGAGGGCAGCGAAAGACACGGGGTGGGGGAGGCGGCGAGACGCAGGGCAGCCGCCCCCGCCGAGGGAAGCCCCGAGCACCACGGAGACCCCGCGGGGCCGAGACAGAGCGGCACGCAGCCCCCCCGCCGCCTTCACCCCGGCCCCCGCCCCGGCGCCCCCCGAACACCCACCTGTAGGAGCCGAGGCGGCGCCCGGAGCCCCGAGGCGCCCCGCACCGCTTCCGCACGGCCGCCTCCTCGGGTCGCGGCGTGATGACGTCACTCGGCGGGGACGGCGCGGCGCCGTAGCGACGGACCGGCGCTGAGGCGCTGAGGCGCTGAGGCGCCGTCGCCGTGGCGACGCCGTCGAACGGTACCGCTCCTGCGGGAGCCGCGCTGAGACGTGCCGCGTCTCCGGCTTCCCCAGAATCGCTTTCTCCAGGCCGATTCCGAGCTGCTGGCGCTTCTTGAAAGCCGAGCGCGCATCTCTGCCCGGTTTTCTCACGGCTCCTGCGGCGGCATCTCTGGCCACTTTCTCCTCCAAGGAAGAACCGAGCGGTGGCCCGGCCGGGCTCGGTGCGTGGGATGTGAGAAGGGCACAGCCCGGAGCAGGACCTGAAGAACGAGCTCAGCTCACCGCTGGCACGTGTTCTGTAGTCCCCCGGGTCCTGCAGAGCTGCGCTGGACTCGCTGAGCAGCACGGCGTGGTGCGGGGATGTAAGAGAACACAGGTGCTCGGTAGACTTGCTGGGGCAGGAAGCTCTCACTGATGCTAAACTCGCTGAAACGAAGTGACTCGTTCAGGACACGTGCCTGAAACATATGCTGGTTCTCTAGGCAGAGCTGCCGGACAGACCTGTCAGCACTGGGAATTAAGCACGGCAGTGAGATGAAGCCAATGATGCGTTCATGTAAGAGCAAGAGGTGCTTTGGAATGCCTTTATGGCTGCACAGCTCCTCGGGAAGCAGTTACACCTGCCGGCTCAATAAGAGCTGTCCCGTAGATGCTGTACAGCTGTGGAGCCTTTGCCCACCTGCACTGCATCTTTTAGATGCATCACTGAGAGGAATTGAACCAGCAAGGCTTCAGGGCTGAGCTCTAAGAATGGAAACTCCCTCAACTTTTGAAAGAGACCGGGTTTCTAAGGTCTTAAGACCTGGAGCTGGCAGGGCACACCCCTCTTGTGCCTTTCCCCCGACTGGTTTTTGGGAGACAGCAAATGGACACCCCTACAAGAAGTCTCAGGGTGTTTCCTTCTGACACTCTTATTATGGAAGTAAGAATACATTCCTGGCTCCATTTTGCTCTTGTGTCAGAAGGCAGAGATTTAAGCTACCTAAAGTCACTTTTCCACAAACGTTCCCACAGAAAGAAGCATCCAACATCTCTCTGTAGCTACGGAGACCCTGACTTCTCAACTCTTTCCAGGTATGTTTTACTGTCTCTTTCCAAATTTAGAAACGGCAGCTGTGCAGAAAAACATGCCACAGATCCTGAAGTGTGGGCCAGCGGGGAGTTTTACCCCGTCTCCTCCCTGATGTCAAACTGAAGTGATCTCCTTTAGTCCTCAGTATAACAAATGCATCCTGTGACCGTGCTTGAAGACAGTCTCCCTTGAGCATTTTAGCTGAGCTTGGTTAGCGCTCTTAAAACCAGCTGTGCAAGTGCTGCTTTCCTCCCCACTGTGAGGGATTGCTGTCAGGAGCCAACCAGTTATGCCAGGCACATCCAGCAAGGAGCTGCTGTGGCATGATGGGCGCGTGGAGCGGCTGTCTTCCAACCTGTCCTCTGCAGCAGTTAGCATTCTGCGGGTTACTCTTCCCCAGTTTGCAGAACGAGTATCAGAAGTTGATGCTCTTTTGTGAAAGAGTAAATGTGGGTTGAAAAAAAGGCAGTGTGACATTCCTGACTGCAGATGGAACAACAGCACAGATGCTGCCAGCCCCGCAGTAAAAGCTGGACTTGTTAATGAAGCAGCTTATCCATCTGTGTCGGGCTGTGGTAAAACTCACCCGCTGGCCCACCTGGACCTTTGCCCACCTGCACTGCATCTTTTAGATGCATCATTGAGAGGAATTGAACCAGCAAGGCTTCAGGGCTGAGCTCTAAGAATGGAAACTCCCTCAACTTTTGAAAGAGACCGGGTTTCTAAGGTCTTAAGACCTGGAGCTGGCAGGGCACACCCCTCTTGTGCCTTTCCCCTGACTGGTTTTTGGGAGACAGCAAATGGACACCCCTACAAGAAGTCTCAGGGTGTTTCCTTCTGACACTCTTATTATGGAAGTAAGAATACATTCCTGGCTCCATTTTGCTCTTGTGTCAGAAGGCAGAGATTTAAGCTACCTAAAGTCACTTTTCCACAAACGTTCCCACAGAACGTGGACCTGGCCTTTGGCCTTGTTGGAACTCATCCCATTGGCTTCAGCCCAGCTCTCCAGCCTGTCCAGATCCCTCTATGGGGCCTCGCTACCCCCAGGCAGATCCACACTTCCAGCCAGCCTGGTGTCGTCCGCAAACTTCCCGAGGGTGCACTCAGTGCCCTCAGCTCATCAAGAAAGATCTTGAGGAGGACAGGCCCCAGCACCGACCCCTGGGGAACAGCACTGTGACCCACAGATACCACTTTTCTCACAGATACGTGACATTTTCATCCGGGAACACTATTTTAGTCCCCTACACATGATCTCTTCCACCAAAAAACAAGGACATTTTCTCCCAGGTAGACCACTTTTCTCCTAACTATGTGACCGATTATCCGGGAAATACCCATTTTTTCCTAAAAATATGGCGTTTACTCCCAGAAATACCAGCTTTCTCACATACATGTGATCTTTTCCCCACAAAACAAGACATTTTCTCCCAGAAATACCACTATGCTTAGAAATATCTCACGTTTCATCCCAAGAATACTACTTGACGCTCCTCAGGATCACACTTACTCCCAGAAAAATGGCAGTTTCTTCCAGATAGACCAGTTTTCTCCCAAATACATGACATTTTCTCCAAGATAGACCACTTTTCTCCCAAAGATGGGACATGTTCTCCCAGAAATACCAGCTTATTCTTTAAAAAACGGCCTTTTTTCCCAAAATACCAGCTTTCTCACAAACACCTGTCATTTTCCAACCAAGGATGCTACTATCTCCCAGAAACAGCAGTTTTCTGAGAAATACCTGACATTTTCTCTCAAAAGTACTACTTGACACTCCTCAAGAGGACATTTTCTCCCATATTTACCGTATTTTCTCCCCAAAGGACCAGTCGTCACACCAAAAATACCACAGTTGCTCTCGAATAGAAGACATTCTCTCCCACCATTTCCGAGTTCTCTCCCTCAAGTATGTCATTTTCTCCCAGAAATACCACATTTCAGTGGTAAATTTCACCTTCTCTTCCAAAAAGAGGATATTTTCTCCCAGAAATACCCCTTCTCTTAGAACTACCACACGTTTTCTCCCAAAAATACTGGATGACAAAACCAAATGGGACACTTGCAACCAAGAAGAGGACTGGCACAACTGCAGAGTGGTGCCATCCTCATTGAAGAGGTGACGAGGAGTGTACAGGGAGGGGAGCTGGGGACAGTTGGGGGACATGTGGGGTCTGCTGTGGGTGTGACATGGGGTCGGTGGTGTCACCATTGTTGGTTCTTCCCTTCACTGGATGCCAGTGGGAGTCGTTGAGTGTCACTGTCTTCAGGTGACACCGTGACACAGGGTGACCTCGATGTGGAACAGCCGTGACGCAGTGTCCCCATCCCTGGCTGTCACTGTTGTTACCGTCATCTGGTGTCACCATCACTTGTGTGCCACCATCTATCGGGTGACACAATTCCCTGTACTCTGACCACCGCATGGGGCCAGGCACAGGCAGCTCTGTGTTGTCACCATGCTGTCACTGAGCCTCTCACTGTTCTTTGTCACCCCTCCAGGCCCGCCTAGAGCTGGACCTGGTGACACTGGAGTCCTCTGGCGCTGTCACCATCGTCTGACATGAGGATGGGGACACGCACGGTGGTGAACTCTGTGCCACCACCAGAGGGGACTGTGTGACACCAGCGTGGCACAGCCGTGACGCGGTGTCATCGTCATCGGGTGTCGCGTTCGGCAGCCAGCATCGGGTGTCACCGTCATGCAGAGGGGACAAAAGGACCCCCTGGGGACGTTGAGCCGAAGCTGGGGACACTGTAACCAGCTGGAGGACTTCCTGGAGAAGTGGGGACACAGCATCGTGCTGTCACACCACCAAAGTTGGGGACACCTTCATGGCACCCTGGTGGTGTCACGTACTGGAGATGGGGACACCCCCACAGTGTCACCCCCACAGACCACTTTGTTCCCATGGGTCGGGGGTTGACACCCCTCACTTTTGCAATTAAGGTTTATTTTTCGATAATGGGGGTTAGGGGATGTCTCCCCCCATGTCCCCATGTAAACTAAGCATGCACGCTGCAGTTTTCAGCCTAGGCTTTTAAGAGCAAAGCCAGAAAATTCCACACCGCTCAGTACAAAGCTGTGTGATGATGAGAGTGACTCAAGCTCTGCCCAAAGGATGAAAAGTAGCATCAAAACGGCTGAAGAGAGGGGGGACAATGAGGCAAGGTAGCACTGCAGAGAAGTCAGGAGAACACCTCTGCCTTCCGGGATCAGGCAGCCGGCGGAGCCTCTCTTCCCCCAACAGAGACGCCTGCAGGGTGAGGGGCACACGCTCACTTCTGCTCAGTGCTGCCCCGAGAAACTCAGACAGCTCGAGACAGCTGTTCTCTAACTCAGCGCGCCTGTGCTCAGGCCGTGCTACTCGCAGTTCTGTGCACGTGCTTTGCAGGCAGTGCGTTTATGGGCAGGGCCAAGGACTGGTGCATCCATTGCTTCTATAACCTGCAGCATCCCCTGATGGAGATGTGGGAGTTCTGACCCAGCGCCGCGAGTGGAATAACGAGGAGGTGGTGCAGCAGCTCACTGAGTGCCACTGGACAAATCAGGCCGTGCGCTCTTTGTGAAAACAAAGCTCCAATTGTTTATTGATGGACTGCAACCAGAGTGCCAAGTTGGGCTGCTGCCACGAAGCCGCTGCCTTCTGATGCTCCTCCACTCAGTCCTTCAGCTGCAGCTTCTCCATCATCTCCACAAGGCTGTTCATTGTGGAGGACTGGAAAGAAAGAAAGCGAGCGTCAAAGTAGGACACCGCTTCCCCCAGCATTCTACAATCCCCTTCACGTCTGACAGACAGAGAACAACAAGAGCCGTGTCTGTGCTCACCGAGGACTCACCTCTGCACGTGCAGCGGCAGCTCTCAGAGCAGCCTTCTTCATTTCTGCTCTCCTCTCTTTTTGTCGTTGTCGTCTTGCTATAGAGAAAGAGGAGAGAAATTCAGTTTGTCAACAGCAAAACCGCGGAAACATGGGTACATGAAAACAGGCTAGGAAGCCTCTCAGGGAAGGGTATTTCCAGTGGGACAAGTAGAAGGCCGTCATGGATTTCATGGGAAAAGAGAGGGTTACACTTTCTGGCAATTCCTTGCCATTGGACTCGGCAGCCTTCTACTCTTTTCCCCTCTCCGCAGAGAGAAGGAGAAAGCAAAGCAAATCCTAAGCAAACTCCATGCACCTGATAAGGGAAGCACCTCACCAGGGCAGCTGCAGCACCTTCCTACCTCTTCGCTTTGAGGTCCGGAACCGCTCAGTCGGCGCTGGGGCAGGCCCAGGGTGTGTTGCTGGAGCTGGCACACCGCCTCTGCTCTGATGTGGGCTCTGAGCCTTCTCCCCATCGCGCTCCACCTTCACTTGTTTCTTGGCAGGCCACAGCTCTGCTTTTTGCTCCTCTTCCTCCACTCCCTTGCGCTTTCTTGCAGCCATGGTCTTGGAGAGGGAGTGGTTGTCAACTGCAGGGGAAGGTCTTTCCCCTCTGCTGGGACCTGCTGTTCCAGGAAGCCCTCCTGGAGCCTGGAGAGGAGCTTTCGCGTACATCTTGCCGTTTGGCTCAGCACCTCTCCCTGTTCAAATCAAGCAAGGGGAAGCAGCAAGATTAAAAGAGAGTCACACACTGCCTTCGGTCTGCAAAATGGGCCACAATGCTAGGAACTCTCGAGTGTTCACAGCAATGGACCTTGGGATCTTGGCTGAACTGTGGGCCATTTCCAATTGGGACAGGAAAGGCAACTGTAATCCCCAGGGATTAAGATCTCAAGCAACACGCAACGACAGCAGTCCCAGGAAAGGACAGACAGAAAGCCTAACTAGAAAGACAGTGCACCAAACCCAGATGCTGCTGTGTGTCTGTACCTCTCTTGGGGGCTGTGCCACACTCCATGCTCCTCCCCTGGCTTCCTGCAAGGCTGCGCTTCACTGCAAGCCTGCTTGCATCAGCTTCTGTCAGAAAGGAAACAAGAAAGACATGAAGAGCATCTCTTTGGAGGAGCATTTTAGCACAGCCAACCACAAACTTCTGCTCCTCAAGCGTAGTTTCTTCAATTGGCCTTTCTGCTGCTACAACGCTGTGCCATTTCTGCAGTCAGCACAGATCTGCAGTGCCCCTTCTTTTCTCCTCCATCCCACACAGCCCTTCATGCAGCCCTATTTAGAGGCAGGTACCCACACCACAGCTCACAAGAGCTTCTTACCTGGGGAGGCTTTCCGTTTCCCCCCAAGCCCAGCACCATTCCATGGACGCGCAGGCTCCGTCCCTACAACAACAGATTGTGTGTTGATTTCACAGACACCAGGAGCAGCACTGTCCTGTTAGCCCACGTCCACCACAAAAACCAAAAGACACTCTTCTACAGCCAGAACAGAAACTGATCTTTAAACTGCAGTGCGCTTGCACAAAGCACTACTGCTCTCATTCCCGCTCAGGTGGCAGCAGAGGAACCCCAGTCTGCCTGACAGCTCTGCATGCTGCAGAGCAAAGCTGCGTCAGCACACAAAACGCTATCAGCTGCAAAAGTCGAGGCACGGATTTTTTGTCCCTACAGGGAATGCACTCAGCTCTGAGCACCACCACTTACACACACACTTCTGTCTCACTGCTGCCATCTGTTGCTGTCGGCCTCTCTAATGCTTCCACCATGGTTACCGGACATCCCTGCAGTGCTGCACCGCTCAGAAGTAATACTTAAAATGCATTCTTCCATACTTCATGACAGAGGACTGCAGAGACTCACTTTTGCGTGGTGCTAAGGATGGTCCGTCCCCATCGCGTCCCTCTGTGCGCTGCAAGGCGCTGTTGGATCTCTGGCAGCCTGCTGGGTGCTGCTCCCTAGCACAGGGAACTGCACCGCGCTGCTTCTGAGGAGAGAAATAAAGGAAGGGCCATGGAAACGGCCACCCAACGTTTGCAAAGAGATGCAGCGTTCCAGATGGTGCCAGAGGTGGGTATCAGAGTGCTGAGACGTTAGTTATCACTAACGGAAACATTTGGGAGCGCATTCACAACATCTGCACGCGCTGCAATTTCTGGGCATATCCAGCTTTCTCATCGTTCAGGTGGAGAAGACGGGCGCTCTCAGACATCACTTCGGGGGGTTAAACCAACACACCTGCAAACACCAGCATTATTCCGAGGGAAACAGTGACTTCAGGTGCCACAGTTCAACCCATGCAAAATTACCGTACACAGCCTTAGCTCTTCACCACTATTTCTTCCCCACCCTTTACTACTGCAGGCAGCTAGAACAAACTTCTCAGCAGAAACCCAGGGCAGCTGGCAAACCATAACCAGGCGCAGCTGGCAGGAGGGCAGTGCCCGCTCTCTGATCCCACCCTGCCCCAGCAGGTTAAGGAGCCTGGCAATGCTGTCCTGTTGCTGCAAGTGCACAACCCAGCCGCTTACTGAGCTAACAAAGAACCAGCAGGGCTCCCCCTGCTCCACCCCTTCCCCTCCAAAACCAGAGAAAGGAGAAACCCAAGCGAAAGAAACCCAGCCATACCTTTCCACGCGCAAAGCAGCGATGGCAACTGCGTCCGTCTCCCTGCTGAGACATGCTGGGGAACGTCTCAGGGGAAGCTCAAGTTCCCGGGGTCCTCTCCACAGGGACTGCCCGCACTGTTGGAAAGAGCTGGCTTCACTCTCTCTTCAAGTGCCTCGATCCCCAAAATCTCCTTTTGGAAAGGAAAAAGGAACCCTAAGGAAAGAACCTGCAAGTGAAAAACAGTGAGGAAGAAGCATTTTCCCAGCATTCTTCTGCTGTGCAGTTTAGACTCTCGGGCAGGGCAATGTCTCGAAACCAGCTGGTTACAAGGACTGTCCCCAAAATACACCCAGCTCCTGTACAGCTGCCATGATTTCTGACAGCAAGCGTTCTCCATCTCCTCAATCGTTACGCGCCTTGAAGCACATGGCTGGTGTTGCTGTCCTGAAGAAAACTCCCTCTGTCTCACCGCCAGCCGGGATGAGGGCTGATGCAGCGTGCCCACCCCAGCCCAGCTTTCCTGCTGAGACACCTCCCGGCAACCACCCAGCACCAAACCCAGCTCACCTGCTCGGCTTGCTCAGCCTGAGCTGTGCCCAGCTCACGCACACGCCGCAGCGGTGCTTCCGACGGGCTCTCGCAGGGTGATCTCTCAAGGAAAGCTCACAGCTCAGTCTCTGCGTGCAGCACACTCACCAGAGCACCAGCTCTGCTCACCGGCTGTGCCACAAACGCTCCCACCTCGGCGATGACTGTGACCTCAGCGAGTGCCCGCATCACTTCTGTGCTTCCATCATAAGCAAAGGGCGTGCTCACCTCCCAGATCCAAATTTTAGGAAACCAACACCACGGTCTCCCAACGGGTTTATTTAAGTAAAAGAACAGAGAAATTAAGATGACCCTCATGCAGCCAGTTCTTGCTCAGGTGCTGCACAATCGGACCAAGGAGATGTTACCCCCAGGCTGCCTCCAGCTTGGAGGGTTTGAGCTCCCAAGCAACCAGCAAGCATTTGGACGTGCCCTCCCCCTGCTTTTTACAAGGACAGACGAGTCCTTCTTGGGATGCCAGCTATTCTGCAAAGGCGGAATAGCTCTGTTCTTGGGCCGCAGCTCCTTGGCCACGCGCTTCTCAAATACTGGGGCTGCATTACCTCCTGGGCATCCACACGTGCTCCGACTCTCCCGCAGGGTTTCTGGCTTCCTGCTGGGGAGCTTCTCATCTTCTGCAATATCATTCCTGCCTCCTCTGGTACCATCCTGGGAGATGCTGCAGAGCTCATGAGCTTGAACTACCTTCCTCCCATCAGCAGCTGCTCTTGCTTTAAAGAAGTGCCAGCACCTACGAATCAGCTTGGAGAAAGTAATTCTGGGGACCCAGAGACACTGCAAGTTTCAATGCAGCTCCCACAAGAACGCTGCTGTTAAATCCATAGAATCATAGAATGGATCAGGTTGGAAAAGACCTGAAAGATCATCGAGTCCAACCGCAACCTGACCATACTCCCCTAACTCTAACAACCCACCACTCAATCATGTCCCTGAGCACCACATCCAGAGCTCTTTAAACACGTTCAGGGACAGCCAGGACACATCCCCAATTAGCCAGGACTGCTGAAGGATGATGGAGAGCGGCTTGGCAGCCACGTCTGCCAACCCCCTCAGCACCCCAAGGTTCAATCCATCCGGCCCCATGGCTTTCAAAGCAGGTTTTGTTTCTTTAATTATTGTCTCCCATTCTATCTTTTCTTTTAGAAAGGAATCTAAAAGATGAAAAGTAAGAAAGTACTAAACAAAATGAATCAAAAGAAATGAAAAAAGGAAAGAAAGGGGAAGAGATGAAAAGAGACGGAAAGAAAAGGGGAGAGGGAAAGAAAAGGGGAGAGGGAAAGAAAAGGGGAGAGGGAAAGAAAAGGGGAGAGGGAAAGAAAAGGGGAGAGGGAAAGAAAAGGGGAGAGGGAAAGAAAAGGGGAGAGGGAAAGAAAAGGGGAGAGGGAAAGAAAAGATGGAAAACAGAAAACAAAATGAAAAAAGGAAAAAAAGGAAAGCAAGGGAAGAAAAGAAGAAAAAGGAAAGGAGAAAAAACCATCCTTCCATCACCATTGCTACCACAAGCACTAAACCATATCCTGTAACTCTTAATCCAGATGCCTCTTGAACACTGCCAGGGACGGCGACTCCACCACCTCCCTGGGCAGCCATTCCAGTGCCTGGCTGCTCTCTGAGAGAACAAGTTCTTCCTTATGTCTAACCTAAACCTCCTCTGGTACAACTTATGGCCATTTCCTCGGGTCCTGTTTGTTCCTGGGAGACGAGGCCAAACCCCTCCTCATCACAGCCTCCATTCAGGAAGTTGTAGATTGCAATGAGGTCTCCTCTGAGCCTCCTCTTCTCCAGACTGAACAACCCCAACTCCTTCAGCCGCTCCTCGTAAGGCCTGTGTTCCAGACCCCATACCAGCTTTGTTGCCCTTCTCTGGACACGTTCCAGGGCCTCAATGTCTTTTTTTGTAGTGAGCGGCCCAAAACTGAACACAGTGCTCAATGCGTGGCCTCACCAGGGCTGAGTACAGGGGGATGATTCCCTCCATGCTCCTGCTGGCCACGCTATTTCTAATGCAAGATGCTGTTGGCCCTCTTGGCCACCTGGGCACACCTCTGTCCCTGGAAAGGTGATGGAACAGCTTGTGCTGGATGCCATCTCCAGACAACTGGAAGAAAAGGAGGTTATCAGGAGTAATCAGCAAGGGTTCACCAGGGGGAGGGCATGCTTGACCAACCTGGTAGCCTTCTACGATGTTGTCACTGGCTGGGTGGATGTAGTGCATGTAGTCTACCTTGCTTTCAGCAAGGCGTTTGATACCGTCTCCCACAACATCCTTATGACAAAGCTGAGGAAGTGTGGACAGATGAGTGGACAGCGAGGTGGGTTGAGAACTGGCTGACTGGCAGAGCGCAGAGGGTCGTCGTTGGCGGTGCAGAGTCCGGTTGGAGACCTGTAACCAGCGGTGTTCCTCAGGGGTCGGTGCTGGGTCCGGTCTTGTTCAACATCTTCATCAATGTCCTCGATGAGGGAATAGTGCTCACCCTCAGCAAGGGTGATCTGTGAGGCCCCGTGTACTGAAAGGCAGCCACATGGTCTCCCATGAGCCTTCTGTTCTCCGGGCTCAACAAGCCCAAACCTCTCAGTCTCTCTCCAAAGGAGACATTCCCGATGCTTTGAAGCCTTTGAAGTCACGTTCCTGATGTCCAAGTTACGTGCCCATCATGTGTTAATGCGGTTGTGCCAATCGGTGGGCTCAACAGCTGCAACAAAGACACCAACGTCTTTGGGATAGGCTTATTTTACTGCCTATGACAAAATAAAACCAACAGTAATATTGGCAGCGTCTATAGCCAAAAGAGAAGCTTAGCAGTAAAGGGAATAAGCAAGGCAGTGGGCCTACTCATTGCCACGTGAGCACAGTGGTGAAGAAAGATCCACGACCAATTGCCCCAGCACTTTACCATCAGCCAGATCTGCAGTCACTGGGGAGCCCCGTTTGCAGGGAGGATCTGAAGAACCTCTCCCAGCCATGGGGAAGTTGCACAGCAATGCATCCATCCCACGAGTGAGGCATCCAGAGACGCTGCAAGCAGCTCCAGCCTTTCTAGCACAGAGTAAACCAATGTACGAAGCAGTCCGGGGGAACAGCCGCTGCCCTCTTTCTCCTCTTGGTTTTCGCCCCGAAGCCTGGCCAGGGCTCAAGGGGAACAAAAGGCGTCGTGCTGTCAATCTTGCTGTAGCACGGGCCTCTTTGGCAAGACTGTCTGCCCAGCCCCCCCGCGTCGGGCTTCGTCGGGTAACGAACTCAGCAGCAAAGCTGCCCTCGGCTCCTCGGGGAGAGCCCGCCGTCGTCACGGAAACGCAGCGTGACAGCACCGCAGGTCCCAGCAGCCCGGCTGATGTCACCGGCGCCGTGACTTCCTCTGCCTGCCCTGGAGCCGCAGCCCGAGAGCTTTCCGGCCCCCGGCCTCCCTCTCCCTGGTCAGCGCCAGCGCCGCCAGCTTTCTTCTCGGACAGACGTGAATACAGAAAACGGCAGTCGAGTCCTCCGCCTGCGGGGCAGCGGCTCAGCACGGCGCTGCTGACCGTTCGAGCCGAGCCGAGCCGGAACCGAAGGCGGCCGCCCGACTCTGCCGGGCTCGAACGCGTCTCGATCGGCGGGGTCGGTCCCTCTCTTTCGGGGCTGCCCGGCTCGGCCAGGAGCCGCTCCCGGACACCGGGCGTCCCGCCGCTCGCAGTCAGCCGCCGGTTCTCAGCCGGCGGCGCCCCGCCGCGACGCCGACTCCGGAGGACGGCTCCGTTCTGACGCGGGACGGACGGGGCCCCGAGGCGCGGGGCGGGCGGCGGCGGGGACGCGGGGCGGCGGAGCGCCGCTTTCCCGGCACGGAATCCCGCGGCCGCCATTGGCGGAGAGCCCGCGCTCGGCCCCGCCTCTCCCGCTCTCCTATTGGTCGGCCCGCGGAACGGGACGGGCACTCCCGGCGGGGTCGTTTGCGCCCGCGGTCGCGCCGTCATTGCGTCATCACCGCGCGCGTCCCGCGTGGCCCCGGCCCGGCTGCCCGCGGCGCTGCCTCGCTCCGCGCGCCCGCGCCCCCGGATCCTTTTCCTCCGCGCGGCCTTCCAGCCGCTCTGCCCCCGGCCTGCAGAGATGCCTCGGGTCGTCGTGACCGAAGTGCGGGACCGGCGCGTGGCGGTGTTGAACGTCGTTCCGTTGGCATCAGCCGTCGGTCAGCCCGTCCAGAGCCCTGTGCGGGGCCTTCGTTTCCTCAGGCGGATAACGGGAGGATGCCGGAGCCGAGGGGCGGTGGGAGGGAGGCGGGGACGGGAGCATCCTGCCGTGCCGCCAGCAGCCCGGGGGCCGCGTGCTGTGGGTGCCGGCACGAAGCTCCGCCGTCCGTCAGCACGGGAGCTGCGGTTCTGGTGCAGCAGCAGGAGCTCAGCGCAGCCCTGCAGAGAGCGGTCCGGCGGCACGGGAAGAAGATGACGGCCTGGAGCGCGAGTGCCTCAGCAGTGTCTGCAGCCTGCGAGGAGCCGAGCCGGGCTGGGGAGAGGAAGGTGTGGGAGTCCCGGGGAGGGACGCGCGATGGCAGCGTTATTGGCAGGATCAGCTGCTTCCTCCACCGCTCCCGACGCCGAGCACTGGTTTCCTTTGAGAAGCAGCCCACTGTTACATCTGTGGGGTTCCGCAGGACACACAGGCATGGGGTAAGTTTAGGTTGGATATCAGGACAAACTTCTGTGCAGAACTTCTACAGCCGTGGGTGGGATCCCCCTGAGCTCCCCTTCTCCAGGCTGAGCAGCCCCCTCTCTCTCAGCCTCTTGTCATGGCAGAGGTGTTCCAGTCCCTTCACCATCTTGGTAGCCCTGCGTTGGACTCTTTCCAGCATGTCCAGCTGTCTCCTGTACTGGGAGCCCAGAGCTGGACGCTGTTCTCCAGCTGCAGCCTCCCCAGTGCCGAGCAGAGCGAAAGGAATGGTGCAGAATACTGGTCCTTACCTGCTACAAGAGAAGTCAGGACTAGGGCTATGATGGGAGCGCATTGCTTTATGATTGACGTGGAGAACTGCTAGGAAGAAGGCCTGGTGGGCCTGAACACAGATGCCGGGTAGTCCAGCTTTTGTTTCACTGGAAACCAGGTACTCCGTGGGCAGCAATATGGAGATATGTTCTCCATGCAGTTGTGCCCCCGTGGCTTCTTTCTGATATGCTTGGGAAGTCCCACTAGAACAGGCTGCCGTGTGAGACAGAAGTGAGAGAGAAGCATCAGTTGTGTGGGTGGAGTTTTACTATCTCTGTGTTCACATCTTTTATGTTTGTCTTCTTTTTTTTTTCCAGTTCAACTCTGCGTGCGTCGGTCTGCCTTTGCTAAATCCTTTTCTTGTGGCCTTAGGCAACAATCGAGGGGGTCTCAAGTTTCAGCGCTGAGCAAGAAGCGCAGGCTCTCAGGAAGGCCATGAAGGGCTTTGCTAAGTTGATCTCCCTCCATGGTCAACTGTTGTTGTAGGCACTAACGAGATATCGGGCTGTGATGTGAAAGGACCCCCTGCTGTGTTGTGGTAGGCGATAACGGGGTATCGGGTTGTGACGTGATAGGACCTTCCCTGCTCTGTGAGTAACGTGTGAGTAACACGTGACGCATGCTTAGGGGGCTTAGGCGATAGGGATGTGTATGTAAGGGGTTGTTGTGCCTTAATAAATTGCCATTTGCTTCTGCATCATATTGGTGTCAATGTTGCTATGGCCCTAGCGAATGCAGATCGCTAGCCCCTAGGCAGTGCGGCCTTTGACACGGTGGTTGCCGGAGTTAACAAATGGTGCCCCGTGTGAGGAGATTGGACTGTCACCCTTTACCTTCCAGCAACTAGCAGTGCGGTGTCAGGCTGACGCCGGGGCCCATACTCGGCAGAAGGCAGCGTGGTAGTGTCGCTGTGCTGAGGTCTGGGCTATTATTGAACTGTAAGGGGGGCCCATACTCGGCAGAAGGCAGCGTGCTAGTGTCGCTGTGCTGAGGTCTGGGCTATCATTGAATTGTAACGGGGCTCATAGTCAGCGGGAGGCAGCGTGGTTGTGTCACTGCGCTGAGGTCTGGGCCATCATCAAGCGAGAACCAGCGCGGTACAGGCGCTGTGCCACGATTCGTAGTCAGCGGAACGGCAGAGTAGCGTTGCTGCGCTGAGGTCCGAATCATGGAACCGGTAATTAAGGTAATACTTCAGCTGTGCAAAGATTACTGTGACAAGAACATTCCTTCTAAGAAGGAGGTCGCTGCAGTTATCTCCAGGTTAGAGCAGGAGGGGGAGGTTAACGCCCCCCAAGAGATTCTTGACCACTGGAGGTGGGACAATCTCACCTCCGCGCTCACGCAACATATTATGAGCGGACAGAAGGGTGGATCTGAGCTAAAAACTTGGGGCCTGATACTAGGAGCGTTGAAGGCAGCCAGAGAGAAAAAAAAGTATAGTTGGAGGCTCGGTTGCTTTTGGGTCTCAGCGACAGGGCTGGGACACCGGACCCAGGGGGTTCCGGAGGGGGCTCGGGAGCAGTTGTTGTTTACAGGGACCGAGAGGAGACGGAGCCGCGAGCTGAACTGACAGTGCCCAGTCCAAAAGAAGACAGACAACAAGATAGCAGAGGATGTTCGCTGACTCACCCCCGGCCACAATATCCAGACTGGTCGGGTGAAACGTTGTATCCTTTATCTGAATTGTGTCAGTGCGCCCTGGCTCAAGGGAGCGGGGTGGGAGCAGCTTACTGCCGGCACAGGGAGGGGGCAGACAAAAGGCCTGCTGTCTGAGATTACACCCAAGGGCAATAGCTCGGGCAATAGCTGGAGCAACAGCTCAGCAGATGAAGGGGAAGTTAGTTCTGGGAGAAATGTTAGGGCATTGTTGCGGGCCGCCCTGGGAACGCTTAACACACCAGGACAAATTATCCAGTATGTCAGCCTGCGACATCAAAAATCTCTGCAGCGACAAGGGCCGTGTTTTCAGTGTGGCCAATATGTGGAGATAGAACCTGGCAGGGTATCCCAAAGAACCCCCTTGGTGGCCTGTGTTACTTAGGGAAGCTAACGATGCTTGCTCCAAATTATACTGGCTGTCTTAGTGTGTCTCATAGTGTGTTGTGGTAGGCGATAACGGGGTATCGGGTTGTGACGCGATAGGACCTTCCCCACTCTGTGAGTAAAGTGTGAGTAACATGTGACGCATGCTTAAGGGGCTTAGGCGATAGGGATGTGTATGTAAGGGGTTGTTGTGCCTTAATAAATTGTCATTTGCTTCTACATCATATTGGTGTCAATGTTGCTATGGCCCTAGTGAATGCAGATCGTTAGCCCCTAGGCAGTGCGGCCTTTGTCACGGTGGTTGCCGGAGGTAACAGCAGAGGATATGGGGATAGGGGCCATAGGCTGCAGGAGCAGAGTGCTGCTCAGGAGAAGGCAACGTGTGAGGTAAAGGTGGCACATACGGGCTTTTGTGGTCACCTTGGGTTATGGCTCGTGGGGTTATGGCTCAGGGCCACACCTTCGGGTCACAGGGCCCCCCGTCCCCTCTCCAGAGGAATTAAAAGCACTCCACCACCACCCCACACCCCCCCTTTTCACCTCAACCCACTCCCCACATCCTCACATTCCCCCTGTGTCCCTATACGACCCCATATTCCAGTGTCCCACTTGCAGCCCTGTGGGATAAACAAAGTCATTATCTTGCTAACGTGTAAGAAAGCTTAGCAGTAAGTTGAGCCAGACACAAACACACACGAGACGCCTGACTCCTACATGTAACCAGTTGTTTTTGCGCGGGTATAAAAGGTTGTGAGCACCTACAATAAAGGTCCTTCGTTCTGCACCAGCAAGGGAGTCTGCGCCTCTCTCGCCACACCAGCAAGGGAGCTCGGAGCCCTCTTGCCACAAAGAAGAGAGGAGAGGAGAGAAACGATAGAGCAGAACAAAGAAAAAGGGAAGAGAGGAGCTTTTAAGGGGAAGAACAGAAGAGGGAGGAGCAAGAGGGGAGGAGAAAGAGGTAAGAAGAGCAGATCTAAAAAGGACAAGAGAAAAAGAGAGGGCGGGGAGAACAGAGGGAACAGCAAAAGAGGGAAGGGCAAATGGAAGAAGAAAGGAAGGAATGGGGCAGAGAAAAGAGGGAGAAGAGTTCCAACCCCCCTGCAATAGGCAGAGACACCTCCCTCTACACCTGGGTGCTCCAAGTCCCACCCAGCCTTGCTCTGTGCCCATAAACAAAGACAAACCTGTACGTAACAGTCACTCAAGGGAAGACACAGCACCTCTAATCACTTCATTTCTTTGTAGACAACATTTAAAAGCAGAGCGCTCACCTACAGGCAGCAAAGCATCTTCCAGATCTCCTGCCATCTCAGATTTAATGCTGTTATGTCCTTGTTAGCAATGCCTCTGTACCATCAAAAACTATGGCAGAAAGTCACAGAGATTCAAAGGACCGCTTTGCAACAAGCTCCTTGTATACTGCATGAACATTCTTTCATCCCTGCAGCACTCTCAGCTAAATCAGGATCGCCCCACAGAAATAATTCATTTTCACTGCTAACAGTCTTGCGAATTGGCCTACCACAGCTAGTACCATTTTCAAGACCTGCTGCTTTGTGCTGCCAATCAAGTTTCTTAGCTCCTCTCCCCCCTGCCCCAATGGCAGTCACACTTCATGATCTCTGCTTTCCATGCTGGAGCTGCAGCCAGTTGGACTTAGGTTTCTCAAGTCCCTTTCAGTCTCAGGAGGGAATAAAACAGCCAGAATGGAATGGATGCAATGCGGCTCTCTCTAGGACACCTGCTGCCTCAGAAGAGTTCACATCTACTGGACAGCTACAGAGCTCCTACAAAAGCATCACACACAAACAAGGAAGGAAAGAAAAACCCAGGACACTGTGCAGGGGTCCTACCTCTCACTAGGTGATACCTGTTCCGTGTACAGAGGATGGACATAAACTGCACCTCATCTGTTCCCCACTTCTTCTCCCCCGCTTCGTACAGGCACTTCAAGACATTAGGGGTGACAAAGTAAGGCTCATGGAGAAGACTGGGCGTACAGGAGATCTTAAATCCCTTGCAGCTAGAGCACTGCTGGAGCGTACTTGTCTAGATCACGGATATTTTCCAACAAGCACCTACCAGGCACGGCAACCCACAGCCAAAATCTCATTGCCCCTGCCAAGTAGCCAGCCTGTCGAGAGACCTCTCATTAGAGACTTGCAAACAAGGCTAAAAGCATTATTTCCATTTCACAGGCTGGCTTCTCTTCACCATGCATCACCTGCTCAAGAATAGATTGGGAAGCACGTTACTACGCACCTGAGCATCTTGCTGAGCATGGGCATCATCCACATACATTCCTTCATCTCTGTTTCCCTGCAAAGACACAAGGATAGAAGACTCAGTTCACCAGAGCATCTACTGGAAGCAACTCCTGAGAATTCCCCGTTCATGAAAAGCTGCTGGGGATGGATAATGGAGTCCTTCAAAGGGAACACTAGCTTACAAATGAAATGCAGCTCAGATGTACTTTGGGCTTCCTTCTGAAACAAGCAGCAACCCACTTTACTGGGACATTTAAAGAAGAGCCCACAGCACTCATGCACACCCAGAGTCAGAGTTCCCTCCCCGGAGAGGCTGGGTTTGAGGAGCAGGTCATGGGACACACAGGGTGAGAAAAAGCCAGCCTGGAGCTCCTCACCACTGAGTGCAGAGCTGTGCCCACAGCTCTGAACATTCACCCCCTTCTCCCCTCAGCTTGGCTCACCGTTGCGAGGGACACGAGGACCCTTCGAAACATGGGAGATGTGTCAGATACGATGCCATCCTCAAGGGAGCAGCCATATTCCAGCAAGAACACACACACAGCACCCGTTAGGAGCAGGGCCACCACCTGGGTGCTGCCCACAACATTTGCCAGCTGTAACCTAGCTAAGTACAGAACTGTGCCCAGGGCTCCCAGCAGCACTGCAGCACTCCAGCCATCATCATTAGTGCTACAGCCTCCAATTAAGAAGCGCAGACAGAAGGAAACTGACAAGAGAGCCTTTCGCACTCCTTACGAAGCTTGTAGTTCTCATTAATGCGACAAATCTCTCCATTGGTGCGAGAAGCCAGAATTTCCATTGGGCAACCTTCATCTGCTCCTGCTCCCTAGGGAATCACCAAGGCAAGACTTAAGATACCAGCACCTGCTTGTGACGTGCAACCAGGTTTCTTTAAGAGAGAGAAGACATGCATAACAAAGCAGTAAGTCCTTGGCCAGAACTTAAGCAATACCAAAAGGAAGATTTCCAAACCTTCACAGCCCTCCTTAGTTTGTGCACGTCATACATGGTGGTGGGAGTCATCACCCCAATGATCACCCTCTCAAAATTCCCACTCAGCTCCGACTTCAAGTCATCAATCAAATCCTAGAAGGCAAAGAGGAGAAAGGAGTTGGCAGAAGGGACGGCCTTTGAGGACAGAGGAACTGAGCTGTTCAGCACTCCTCTTCAGGCTCCAACCCTCCTTGCATCAACAACTGCTCTGAACTGAACAAGAACAAAACAACCTTGGTCAGGTGAAGTCTCTGCCGACCTTTCTCTTGTAGAGATTGGGTCGTTTTTCACTTTGCGCCCAAGTGACACAACCACGTTCATGCATCTCTGCAGACCACCCACCCTGCCAGTAGTGCTCTTAGAGGTGATCAGAACTTGCTGACGCTGGGAAACATTTAGTTTGGTCAAGACGTCAGTGATGGCATCTTCATCCGTGCCTGCAAGAAACAAATGGAAGCTAGTCAGGATGCTTGCACAAGGATCAGAAGTGCCCTCTGGTCTTGTGCCACCTCCAGTCCCTCACACAGCCGGCTCTCAACAGCTCCAGGACTACATCGATGCACACAAAGCTGCCAGGACCCACGCCACCAGAGCAGCTGCATTTTGGGACACGAAGGGCAGTTCTGTTTCCACTTTCCAACAATTTTTAGGGCAGTTGTGCAGCAGAGCAGTGCAAGCAGCTATGCTTCCCTCTATCAAACCACCAGAGCAGCCATTCGCAGTGCTGGGGAAAAAATAAAAGTTGACCATGGAGGGAGATCAACTTAGCAAAGCCCTTCATGGCCTTCCTGAGAGCCTGCGCTTCTTGCTCAGCGCTGAAACTTGAGACCCCCTCGATTGTTGCCTAAGGCCACAAGAAAAGGATTTAGCAAAGGCAGACCGACGCACGCAGAGTTGAACTGGAAAAAAAAAAGAAGACAAACATAAAAGATGTGAACACAGAGATAGTAAAACTCCACCCACACAACTGATGCTTCTCTCTCACTTCTGTCTCACACGGCAGCCTGTTCTAGTGGGACTTCCCAAGCATATCAGAAAGAAGCCACGGGGGCACAACTGCATGGAGAACATATCTCCATATTGCTGCCCACGGAGTACCTGGTTTCCAGTGAAACAAAAGCTGGACCACCCGGCACCTGTGTTCAGGCCCACCAGGCCTTCTTCCTAGCAGTTCTCCACGTCAATCATAAAGCAATGTGCTCCCATCATAGCCCTAGTCCTGACTTCTCTTGTAGCAGGTAAGGACCAGTATTCTGCACCATTCCTTTCGCTCTGCTCGGCACTGGGGAGGCTGCAGCTGGAGAACAGCGTCCAGCTCTGGGCTCCCAGTACAGGAGACAGCTGGACATGCTGGAAAGAGTCCAACGCAGGGCTACCAAGATGGTGAAGGGACTGGAACACCTCTGCCATGACAAGAGGCTGAGAGAGAGGGGGCTGCTCAGCCTGGAGAAGGGGAGCTCAGGGGGATCCCACCCACGGCTGTAGAAGTTCTGCACAGAAGTTTGTCCTGATATCCAACCTAAACTTACCCCATGCCTGTGTGTCCTGCGGAACCCCACAGATGTAACAGTGGGCTGCTTCTCAAAGGAAACCAGTGCTCGGCGTCGGGAGCGGTGGAGGAAGCAGCTGATCCTGCCAATAACGCTGCCATCGCGCGTCCCTCCCCGGGACTCCCACACCTTCCTCTCCCCAGCCCGGCTCGGCTCCTCGCAGGCACCCACAGCACGCGGCCCCCGGGCTGCTGGCGGCACGGCAGGATGCTCCCGTCCCCGCCTCCCTCCCACCGCCCCTCGGCTCCGGCATCCTCCCGTTATCCGCCTGAGGAAACGAAGGCCCCGCACAGGGCTCTGGACGGGCTGACCGACGGCTGATGCCAACGGAACGACGTTCAACACCGCCACGCGCCGGTCCCGCACTTCGGTCACGACGACCCGAGGCATCTCTGCAGGCCGGGGGCAGAGCGGCTGGAAGGCCGCGCGGAGGAAAAGGATCCGGGGGCGCGGGCGCGCGGAGCGAGGCAGCGCCGCGGGCAGCCGGGCCGGGGCCACGCGGGACGCGCGCGGTGATGACGCAATGACAGCGCGACCGCGGGCGCAAACGACCCCGCCGGGAGTGCCCGTCCCGTTCCGCGGGCCGACCAATAGGAGAGCGGGAGAGGCGGGGCCGAGCGCGGGCTCTCCGCCAATGGCGGCCGCGGGATTCCGTGCCGGGAAAGCGGCGCTCCGCCGCCCCGCGTCCCCGCCGCCGCCCGCCCCGCGCCTCGGGGCCCCGTCCGTCCCGCGTCAGAACGGAGCCGTCCTCCGGAGTCGGCGTCGCGGCGGGGCGCCGCCGGCTGAGAACCGGCGGCTGACTGCGAGCGGCGGGACGCCCGGTGTCCGGGAGCGGCTCCTGGCCGAGCCGGGCAGCCCCGAAAGAGAGGGACCGACCCCGCCGATCGAGACGCGTTCGAGCCCGGCAGAGTCGGGCGGCCGCCTTCGGTTCCGGCTCGGCTCGGCTCGAACGGTCAGCAGCGCCGTGCTGAGCCGCTGCCCCGCAGGCGGAGGACTCGACTGCCGTTTTCTGTATTCACGTCTGTCCGAGAAGAAAGCTGGCGGCGCTGGCGCTGACCAGGGAGAGGGAGGCCGGGGGCCGGAAAGCTCTCGGGCTGCGGCTCCAGGGCAGGCAGAGGAAGTCACGGCGCCGGTGACATCAGCCGGGCTGCTGGGACCTGCGTGCTGTCACGCTGCGTTTCCGTGACGACGGCGGGCTCTCCCCGAGGAGCCGAGGGCAGCTTTGCTGCTGAGTTCGTTACCCGACGAAGCCCGACGCGGGGGGGCTGGGCAGACAGTCTTGCCAAAGAGGCCCGTGCTACAGCAAGATTGACAGCACGACGCCTTTTGTTCCCCTTGAGCCCTGGCCAGGCTTCGGGGCGAAAACCAAGAGGAGAAAGAGGGCAGCGGCTGTTCCCCCGGACTGCTTCGTACATTGGTTTACTCTGTGCTAGAAAGGCTGGAGCTGCTTGCAGCGTCTCTGGATGCCTCACTCGTGGGATGGATGCATTGCTGTGCAACTTCCCCATGGCTGGGAGAGGTTCTTCAGATCCTCCCTGCAAACGGGGCTCCCCAGTGACTGCAGATCTGGCTGATGGTAAAGTGCTGGGGCAATTGGTCGTGGATCTTTCTTCACCACTGTGCTCACGTGGCAATGAGTAGGCCCACTGCCTTGCTTATTCCCTTTACTGCTAAGCTTCTCTTTTGGCTATAGACGCTGCCAATATTACTGTTGGTTTTATTTTGTCATAGGCAGTAAAATAAGCCTATCCCAAAGACGTTGGTGTCTTTGTTGCAGCTGTTGAGCCCACCGATTGGCACAACCGCATTAACACATGATGGGCACGTAACTTGGACATCAGGAACGTGACTTCAAAGGCTTCAAAGCATCGGGAATGTCTCCTTTGGAGAGAGACTGAGAGGTTTGGGCTTGTTGAGCCCGGAGAACAGAAGGCTCATGGGAGACCATGTGGCTGCCTTTCAGTACACGGGGCCTCACAGATCACCCTTGCTGAGGGTGAGCACTATTCCCTCATCGAGGACATTGATGAAGATGTTGAACAAGACCGGACCCAGCACCGACCCCTGAGGAACACCGCTGGTTACAGGTCTCCAACCGGACTCTGCACCGCCAACGACGACCCTCTGCGCTCTGCCAGTCAGCCAGTTCTCAACCCACCTCGCTGTCCACTCATCTGTCCACACTTCCTCAGCTTTGTCATAAGGATGTTGTGGGAGACGGTATCAAACGCCTTGCTGAAAGCAAGGTAGACTACATGCACTACATCCACCCAGCCAGTGACAACATCGTAGAAGGCTACCAGGTTGGTCAAGCATGCCCTCCCCCTTGCTGATTACTCCTGATAACCTCCTTTTCTTCCAGTTGTCTGGAGATGGCATCCAGCACAAGCTGTTCCATCACCTTTCCAGGGACAGAGGTGTGCCCAGGTGGCCAAGAGGGCCAACAGCATCTTGCATTAGAAATAGCGTGGCCAGCAGGAGCATGGAGGGAATCATCCCCCTGTACTCAGCCCTGGTGAGGCCACGCATTGAGCACTGTGTTCAGTTTTGGGCCGCTCACTACAAAAAAAGACATTGAGGCCCTGGAACGTGTCCAGAGAAGGGCAACAAAGCTGGTATGGGGTCTGGAACACAGGCCTTACGAGGAGCGGCTGAAGGAGTTGGGGTTGTTCAGTCTGGAGAAGAGGAGGCTCAGAGGAGACCTCATTGCAATCTACAACTTCCTGAATGGAGGCTGTGATGAGGAGGGGTTTGGCCTCGTCTCCCAGGAACAAACAGGACCCGAGGAAATGGCCATAAGTTGTACCAGAGGAGGTTTAGGTTAGACATAAGGAAGAACTTGTTCTCTCAGAGAGCAGCCAGGCACTGGAATGGCTGCCCAGGGAGGTGGTGGAGTCGCCGTCCCTGGCAGTGTTCAAGAGGCATCTGGATTAAGAGTTACAGGATATGGTTTAGTGCTTGTGGTAGCAATGGTGATGGAAGGATGGTTTTTTCTCCTTTCCTTTTTCTTCTTTTCTTCCCTTGCTTTCCTTTTTTTCCTTTTTTCATTTTGTTTTCTGTTTTCCATCTTTTCTTTCCCTCTCCCCTTTTCTTTCCCTCTCCCCTTTTCTTTCCCTCTCCCCTTTTCTTTCCCTCTCCCCTTTTCTTTCCCTCTCCCCTTTTCTTTCCCTCTCCCCTTTTCTTTCCCTCTCCCCTTTTCTTTCCCTCTCCCCTTTTCTTTCCCTCTCCCCTTTTCTTTCCCTCTCCCCTTTTCTTTCCGTCTCTTTTCATCTCTTCCCCTTTCTTTCCTTTTTTCATTTCTTTTGATTCATTTTGTTTAGTACTTTCTTACTTTTCATCTTTTAGATTCCTTTCTAAAAGAAAAGATAGAATGGGAGACAATAATTAAAGAAACAAAACCTGCTTTGAAAGCCATGGGGCCGGATGGATTGAACCTTGGGGTGCTGAGGGGGTTGGCAGACGTGGCTGCCAAGCCGCTCTCCATCATCCTTCAGCAGTCCTGGCTAATTGGGGATGTGTCCTGGCTGTCCCTGAACGTGTTTAAAGAGCTCTGGATGTGGTGCTCAGGGACATGATTGAGTGGTGGGTTGTTAGAGTTAGGGGAGTATGGTCAGGTTGCGGTTGGACTCGATGATCTTTCAGGTCTTTTCCAACCTGATCCATTCTATGATTCTATGGATTTAACAGCAGCGTTCTTGTGGGAGCTGCATTGAAACTTGCAGTGTCTCTGGGTCCCCAGAATTACTTTCTCCAAGCTGATTCGTAGGTGCTGGCACTTCTTTAAAGCAAGAGCAGCTGCTGATGGGAGGAAGGTAGTTCAAGCTCATGAGCTCTGCAGCATCTCCCAGGATGGTACCAGAGGAGGCAGGAATGATATTGCAGAAGATGAGAAGCTCCCCAGCAGGAAGCCAGAAACCCTGCGGGAGAGTCGGAGCACATGTGGATGCCCAGGAGGTAATGCAGCCCCAGTATTTGAGAAGCGCGTGGCCAAGGAGCTGCGGCCCAAGAACAGAGCTATTCCGCCTTTGCAGAATAGCTGGCATCCCAAGAAGGACTCGTCTGTCCTTGTAAAAAGCAGGGGGAGGGCACGTCCAAATGCTTGCTGGTTGCTTGGGAGCTCAAACCCTCCAAGCTGGAGGCAGCCTGGGGGTAACATCTCCTTGGTCCGATTGTGCAGCACCTGAGCAAGAACTGGCTGCATGAGGGTCATCTTAATTTCTCTGTTCTTTTACTTAAATAAACCCGTTGGGAGACCGTGGTGTTGGTTTCCTAAAATTTGGATCTGGGAGGTGAGCACGCCCTTTGCTTATGATGGAAGCACAGAAGTGATGCGGGCACTCGCTGAGGTCACAGTCATCGCCGAGGTGGGAGCGTTTGTGGCACAGCCGGTGAGCAGAGCTGGTGCTCTGGTGAGTGTGCTGCACGCAGAGACTGAGCTGTGAGCTTTCCTTGAGAGATCACCCTGCGAGAGCCCGTCGGAAGCACCGCTGCGGCGTGTGCGTGAGCTGGGCACAGCTCAGGCTGAGCAAGCCGAGCAGGTGAGCTGGGTTTGGTGCTGGGTGGTTGCCGGGAGGTGTCTCAGCAGGAAAGCTGGGCTGGGGTGGGCACGCTGCATCAGCCCTCATCCCGGCTGGCGGTGAGACAGAGGGAGTTTTCTTCAGGACAGCAACACCAGCCATGTGCTTCAAGGCGCGTAACTATTGAGGAGATGGAGAACGCTTGCTGTCAGAAATCATGGCAGCTGTACAGGAGCTGGGTGTATTTTGGGGACAGTCCTTGTAACCAGCTGGTTTCGAGACATTGCCCTGCCCGAGAGTCTAAACTGCACAGCAGAAGAATGCTGGGAAAATGCTTCTTCCTCACTGTTTTTCACTTGCAGGTTCTTTCCTTAGGGTTCCTTTTTCCTTTCCAAAAGGAGATTTTGGGGATCGAGGCACTTGAAGAGAGAGTGAAGCCAGCTCTTTCCAACAGTGCGGGCAGTCCCTGTGGAGAGGACCCCGGGAACTTGAGCTTCCCCTGAGACGTTCCCCAGCATGTCTCAGCAGGGAGACGGACGCAGTTGCCATCGCTGCTTTGCGCGTGGAAAGGTATGGCTGGGTTTCTTTCGCTTGGGTTTCTCCTTTCTCTGGTTTTGGAGGGGAAGGGGTGGAGCAGGGGGAGCCCTGCTGGTTCTTTGTTAGCTCAGTAAGCGGCTGGGTTGTGCACTTGCAGCAACAGGACAGCATTGCCAGGCTCCTTAACCTGCTGGGGCAGGGTGGGATCAGAGAGCGGGCACTGCCCTCCTGCCAGCTGCGCCTGGTTATGGTTTGCCAGCTGCCCTGGGTTTCTGCTGAGAAGTTTGTTCTAGCTGCCTGCAGTAGTAAAGGGTGGGGAAGAAATAGTGGTGAAGAGCTAAGGCTGTGTACGGTAATTTTGCATGGGTTGAACTGTGGCACCTGAAGTCACTGTTTCCCTCGGAATAATGCTGGTGTTTGCAGGTGTGTTGGTTTAACCCCCCGAAGTGATGTCTGAGAGCGCCCGTCTTCTCCACCTGAACGATGAGAAAGCTGGATATGCCCAGAAATTGCAGCGCGTGCAGATGTTGTGAATGCGCTCCCAAATGTTTCCGTTAGTGATAACTAACGTCTCAGCACTCTGATACCCACCTCTGGCACCATCTGGAACGCTGCATCTCTTTGCAAACGTTGGGTGGCCGTTTCCATGGCCCTTCCTTTATTTCTCTCCTCAGAAGCAGCGCGGTGCAGTTCCCTGTGCTAGGGAGCAGCACCCAGCAGGCTGCCAGAGATCCAACAGCGCCTTGCAGCGCACAGAGGGACGCGATGGGGACGGACCATCCTTAGCACCACGCAAAAGTGAGTCTCTGCAGTCCTCTGTCATGAAGTATGGAAGAATGCATTTTAAGTATTACTTCTGAGCGGTGCAGCACTGCAGGGATGTCCGGTAACCATGGTGGAAGCATTAGAGAGGCCGACAGCAACAGATGGCAGCAGTGAGACAGAAGTGTGTGTGTAAGTGGTGGTGCTCAGAGCTGAGTGCATTCCCTGTAGGGACAAAAAATCCGTGCCTCGACTTTTGCAGCTGATAGCGTTTTGTGTGCTGACGCAGCTTTGCTCTGCAGCATGCAGAGCTGTCAGGCAGACTGGGGTTCCTCTGCTGCCACCTGAGCGGGAATGAGAGCAGTAGTGCTTTGTGCAAGCGCACTGCAGTTTAAAGATCAGTTTCTGTTCTGGCTGTAGAAGAGTGTCTTTTGGTTTTTGTGGTGGACGTGGGCTAACAGGACAGTGCTGCTCCTGGTGTCTGTGAAATCAACACACAATCTGTTGTTGTAGGGACGGAGCCTGCGCGTCCATGGAATGGTGCTGGGCTTGGGGGGAAACGGAAAGCCTCCCCAGGTAAGAAGCTCTTGTGAGCTGTGGTGTGGGTACCTGCCTCTAAATAGGGCTGCATGAAGGGCTGTGTGGGATGGAGGAGAAAAGAAGGGGCACTGCAGATCTGTGCTGACTGCAGAAATGGCACAGCGTTGTAGCAGCAGAAAGGCCAATTGAAGAAACTACGCTTGAGGAGCAGAAGTTTGTGGTTGGCTGTGCTAAAATGCTCCTCCAAAGAGATGCTCTTCATGTCTTTCTTGTTTCCTTTCTGACAGAAGCTGATGCAAGCAGGCTTGCAGTGAAGCGCAGCCTTGCAGGAAGCCAGGGGAGGAGCATGGAGTGTGGCACAGCCCCCAAGAGAGGTACAGACACACAGCAGCATCTGGGTTTGGTGCACTGTCTTTCTAGTTAGGCTTTCTGTCTGTCCTTTCCTGGGACTGCTGTCGTTGCGTGTTGCTTGAGATCTTAATCCCTGGGGATTACAGTTGCCTTTCCTGTCCCAATTGGAAATGGCCCACAGTTCAGCCAAGATCCCAAGGTCCATTGCTGTGAACACTCGAGAGTTCCTAGCATTGTGGCCCATTTTGCAGACCGAAGGCAGTGTGTGACTCTCTTTTAATCTTGCTGCTTCCCCTTGCTTGATTTGAACAGGGAGAGGTGCTGAGCCAAACGGCAAGATGTACGCGAAAGCTCCTCTCCAGGCTCCAGGAGGGCTTCCTGGAACAGCAGGTCCCAGCAGAGGGGAAAGACCTTCCCCTGCAGTTGACAACCACTCCCTCTCCAAGACCATGGCTGCAAGAAAGCGCAAGGGAGTGGAGGAAGAGGAGCAAAAAGCAGAGCTGTGGCCTGCCAAGAAACAAGTGAAGGTGGAGCGCGATGGGGAGAAGGCTCAGAGCCCACATCAGAGCAGAGGCGGTGTGCCAGCTCCAGCAACACACCCTGGGCCTGCCCCAGCGCCGACTGAGCGGTTCCGGACCTCAAAGCGAAGAGGTAGGAAGGTGCTGCAGCTGCCCTGGTGAGGTGCTTCCCTTATCAGGTGCATGGAGTTTGCTTAGGATTTGCTTTGCTTTCTCCTTCTCTCTGCGGAGAGGGGAAAAGAGTAGAAGGCTGCCGAGTCCAATGGCAAGGAATTGCCAGAAAGTGTAACCCTCTCTTTTCCCATGAAATCCATGACGGCCTTCTACTTGTCCCACTGGAAATACCCTTCCCTGAGAGGCTTCCTAGCCTGTTTTCATGTACCCATGTTTCCGCGGTTTTGCTGTTGACAAACTGAATTTCTCTCCTCTTTCTCTATAGCAAGACGACAACGACAAAAAGAGAGGAGAGCAGAAATGAAGAAGGCTGCTCTGAGAGCTGCCGCTGCACGTGCAGAGGTGAGTCCTCGGTGAGCACAGACACGGCTCTTGTTGTTCTCTGTCTGTCAGACGTGAAGGGGATTGTAGAATGCTGGGGGAAGCGGTGTCCTACTTTGACGCTCGCTTTCTTTCTTTCCAGTCCTCCACAATGAACAGCCTTGTGGAGATGATGGAGAAGCTGCAGCTGAAGGACTGAGTGGAGGAGCATCAGAAGGCAGCGGCTTCGTGGCAGCAGCCCAACTTGGCACTCTGGTTGCAGTCCATCAATAAACAATTGGAGCTTTGTTTTCACAAAGAGCGCACGGCCTGATTTGTCCAGTGGCACTCAGTGAGCTGCTGCACCACCTCCTCGTTATTCCACTCGCGGCGCTGGGTCAGAACTCCCACATCTCCATCAGGGGATGCTGCAGGTTATAGAAGCAATGGATGCACCAGTCCTTGGCCCTGCCCATAAACGCACTGCCTGCAAAGCACGTGCACAGAACTGCGAGTAGCACGGCCTGAGCACAGGCGCGCTGAGTTAGAGAACAGCTGTCTCGAGCTGTCTGAGTTTCTCGGGGCAGCACTGAGCAGAAGTGAGCGTGTGCCCCTCACCCTGCAGGCGTCTCTGTTGGGGGAAGAGAGGCTCCGCCGGCTGCCTGATCCCGGAAGGCAGAGGTGTTCTCCTGACTTCTCTGCAGTGCTACCTTGCCTCATTGTCCCCCCTCTCTTCAGCCGTTTTGATGCTACTTTTCATCCTTTGGGCAGAGCTTGAGTCACTCTCATCATCGCACAGCTTTGTACTGAGCGGTGTGGAATTTTCTGGCTTTGCTCTTAAAAGCCTAGGCTGAAAACTGCAGCGTGCATGCTTAGTTTACATGGGGACATGGGGGGGGACATCCCCTAACCCCCATTATCGAAAAATAAACCTTAATTGCAAAAGTGAGGGGTGTCAACCCCCGACCCATGGGAACAAAGTGGTCCGTGGGGGTGACACTGTGGGGGTGTCCCCATCTCCAGTACGTGACACCACCAGGGTGCCATGAAGGTGTCCCCAACTTTGGTGGTGTGACAGCACAATGCTGTGTCCCCACTTCTCCAGGAAGTCCTCCAGCTGGTTACAGTGTCCCCAGCTTCGGCTCAACGTCCCCAGGGGGTCCTTTTGTCCCCTCTGCATGACGGTGACACCCGATGCTGGCTGCCGAACGCGACACCCGATGACGATGACACCGCGTCACGGCTGTGCCACGCTGGTGTCACACAGTCCCCTCTGGTGGTGGCACAGAGTTCACCACCGTGCATGTCCCCATCCTCATGTCAGACGATGGTGACAGCGCCAGAGGACTCCAGTGTCACCAGGTCCAGCTCTAGGCGGGCCTGGAGGGGTGACAAAGAACAGTGAGAGGCTCAGTGACAGCATGGTGACAACGCAGAGCTGCCTGTGCCTGGCCCCATGCGGTGGTCAGAGTACAGGGAATGGTGTCACCCGATAGATGGTGGTACACAAGTGATGGTGACACCAGATGACGGTAACAACAGTGACAGCCAGGGATGGGGACACTGCGTCACGGCTGTTCCACATCGAGGTCACCCTGTGTCACGGTGTCACCTGAAGACAGTGACACTCAACGACTCCCACTGGCATCCAGTGAAGGGAAGAACCAACAATGGTGACACCACCGACCCCATGTCACACCCACAGCAGACCCCACATGTCCCCCAACTGTCCCCAGCTCCCCTCCCTGTACACTCCTCGTCACCTCTTCAATGAGGATGGCACCACTCTGCAGTTGTGCCAGTCCTCTTCTTGGTTGCAAGTGTCCCATTTGGTTTTGTCATCCAGTATTTTTGGGAGAAAACGTGTGGTAGTTCTAAGAGAAGGGGTATTTCTGGGAGAAAATATCCTCTTTTTGGAAGAGAAGGTGAAATTTACCACTGAAATGTGGTATTTCTGGGAGAAAATGACATACTAGGTATTTCTCAGAAAACTGCTGTTTCTGGGAGATAGTAGCATCCTTGGTTGGAAAATGACAGGTGTTTGTGAGAAAGCTGGTATTTTGGGAAAAAAGGCCGTATTTTTAAGATGAAGCTGGTATTACTGGGGGAATATGTCCCGTCTTTGGGAGAAAAGTGGTCTATCTTGGAGAAATGTCGTGTATTTGGGAGAAAGCTGGTCTATCTGGAAGAAACTGCCATTTTTCTGGGAGTAAGTGTGATCCTGAGGAGCGTCAAGTAGTATTCTTGGGATGAAACATGAGGTATTTCTAAGCGTAGTGGTATTTCTGGGAGAAAATGTCTTGTTTTGGGGGGAAAAGATCACATGTATGTGAGAAAGCTGGTATTTCTGGGAGTAAACGCCATATTTTTAGGAAAAAATGGGTATTTCCCGGATAATCGGTCACATAGTTAGGAGAAAAGTGGTCTATCTGGGAGAAAATGTCCTTGTTTTTTGGTGGAAGAGATCATGTGTAGGGGACTAAAATAGTGTTCCCGGATGAAAATGTCACGTATCTGTGAGAAAAGTGGTATCTGTGGGTCACAGTGCTGTTCCCCAGGGGTCGGTGCTGGGGCCTGTCCTCCTCAAGATCTTTCTTGATGAGCTGAGGGCACTGAGTGCACCCTCGGGAAGTTTGCGGATGACACCAGGCTGGCTGGAAGTGTGGATCTGCCTGGGGGTAGCGAGGCCCCACAGAGGGATCTGGACAGGCTGGAGAGCTGGGCTGAAGCCAATGGGATGAGTTCCAACAAGGCCAAAGGCCAGGTCCTGCGCTTTGGCTGCAACAACCCCAGGCGACGCTACAGGCTGGGGGCGGAGCGGCTGGAAGATGCGTAGAGGAAGTGGACCTGGGGGTGTTGATGGATGCTGGGCTGAAATGAGCCAGCAGTGTGCCCGGGTGGCCAAGAAGGCCAATGGCATCCTGGCCTGCATCGGGAACGGTGTGGCCAGCAGGAACAGGGCAGTGATTGTCCCCCTGTCCTCAGCTCTGGTGAGGCCGCACCTCGAGTGCTGTGTCCACTTTTGGGCCCCTCACTGCCAGAAAGACATCGAGGCCCTGGAGCGGGTTCAAAGAAGGGCACCAAGGCTGGCGAGGGGTCTGGAGCACAGAGCTCACGAGGAGCGGCTGAAGGAGCTGGGGTTGTTCAGTTGGAGAAGACCTTACTGCTCTCTAGAACTACCTGAAGGGAGCTTGTAGAGAGCTGGGCTTCAGCCTCTTCTCTCGTGTCACTAGTGCCGAAAAACAACATTATAACCCACAAATATCAGTGTTCTCCCAAATACACGATGTTTTCTTCCGGAAAGATCACTTTTCAATCCTAAATATGACAATTTGTTCAAAAAATGCGATATTTTCTCCCGGAAATACAAGCATTCTCCAAAATCCATGATATTTTCTCCCAGAATGCCAGCTTTATCAGAGATATATGAAATTTTCTTCCAAAATTATGATATTTCCTCCCAGAAATATCAGTTTCCTTAGAAATACTTCACGTTTCCTCCAAAAAATACAACATTACAATACCCCCTCTTCCCCATAATGTGTTACTTTCTCCAGGGAGTCACAGTTTTCTTAGAAATACCTCATGTTTTCTCCAAACAATATGACATTACAGTCCTCAGTATGACATTTTCTCCCAAAAATAGGACATTTCCTCCCAGAAATACCAGTTATCTTTACAAAAATAGGACTGCAGCCATTGGAGATCTGCTGGAAGGACAGACGGCCAGCTCCAGGAGCTCCAGGAGGCTCCTGGAATGCAGCCATGGTCACTTTGTGCTCCGGGCGTTGGGCAGACCGACCAGAGGTGAAGCGTGGCTGGATCTGCTGCTCAGCAGTGCGGAGGAGATGATGAGTGAAAGGCGTTCAGGTTGGGGCAGCCTGGCTGCAGTGAGCACGGCTTGTGGGGTTGGTGATCCGAGGGATGTGGGCATGGCAAGGAGTGGGGCAGGACCTGAGCTTTGGGACGGCGAGCTTTAAGCTTTCACGGGCTGATGGCCCAGATCTCTGGGGATCTGTCTGTAAAAACAAAGATGGTGAGCAAAGCTGGCTGCTCTTCAAGGCTGCCTTCCCTTCTGAGAGCACAAGAGCTCTCTGTCCCTCTGAATAGAAAGCAGAGGACGCAGGAAGCCCATCGGCTCGGCGCAGACCTGCTGGGCAGCTGGGGGCAAAGCAAGGAGCAACGAGCTCTGCTAACAGGCCGTGTCACCTGGAGCAATACAGGGCTAACAGGCCGTGTCACCTGGGAAGAATACAGGGATGTCTGGACCTGCAGACGTGGGATCAGGAAACACAAGGCGCAGAACTGAACTTGGAGAGGGACGTGAAAAACAACAGGAAGACTTTCTACACGTGCATTGGCCAGAAGAGACAGGTCAAAGCAAGTGTGCCTCCTTTGTAAATGTAAAAGGAGAACTGCCCGCAACAGATGGAGAGAAGGCTGAGGTACAGAATGTGTTCTGTGCCTCGGTCTTCACTGGCAGCCAGGATTCCAGAGTTTGTCACGTCCCTGAGCCCTGCATCCATAAACCTCCAGGTGGGGACCGGGGTGGTAAATACCCCCTGCTGTGAGGGCAGAGCAGAGAGACTGCCTGATGAGATTGAACGTGTGCAAGTCTATGGAGCAGATAGATGGTGAGATGTGAGACTGAACGTGTACAAGTCTATGGGCAGGATGGCGTGCATCTCAGGGCTCTGAAGAAGCTGGCTGCCGAGTCGCTCTCCATCATATTTGAGAAGTCGTGGCTGTCAGGTGAGGTCCCGGATGCTTGGAGGAAGGGTCACGTCACTGCCGTTGGCAAGAAAGGGAGCAAGGAGGACACGGGAACTACAGGCCGGTGAGTCTCCCCTCTGTGCCTGGGAAGATGATGGGACAGATCCTCCTGGATGGCATGCTCGATCACATGAGGAGTGAGCGTGTGATCCGTGACAGCCAGCACGGCTTCAGCAGGGGAAGTCATGCTTAACCAATCTGGTGGCCTTCTGTGATGGAGTGACGGCATCGGTGGACAAAGGGAGGGTGACTGATGTCATTTCCCCGGACTTGAGCACGGCCTTTGACACGGTCCCCCACCACAAACTGATCTCCAAACCAGAGGGATGTGGATTTGATGGGTGGACCACTCGATGGATAAGGAATTGGTTGTAAGGCTGCAGACAAAGAGTGGTTATTAATGGCTCTATGTCCAGGTGAGGCCGGTAACGAGCGGCATCCCCCAGGGCTCTGTCTTGGGACCGGTGCTCTTTAGCGTCTTTATCAATGACATGGATGGTGGAATCGAGTGCACCCTCAGCAAGTTTGCTGACGACACCAAGCTGAGCGGTGCGGTTGACACGGCTGAAGGAAGGGATGCCATTCGGAGGGACCTCGACAGGTTGGAAAGGCGGACCCGGGTGAACCTAATCAGGTCCTACACAGCACAGTGCAAGGTTTTGCACTTGGGCCGGAGGAATCCCAGGCATCCATACAGACTGGAAGGAGCGGTCCTTGAGAGCAGCCCTGTGGAGAAGGACCTGGGGGTCCTGATAGATGAAAAGCTTAGAATGAGCCAGCAGTGTGCCCTTGCAGGTGGGAAAGCAAATGGGATCCTGGGCTCCATCAGAAGAGGGGTGGCCAGCAGGGACAGGGAGGTGATTGTCCCCCTCTACTCTGCTCTTGTGAGGCCCCATCTGCAGTACTGCGACCACGTCTGGAGCCCCCAGTACAAGAAAGACAGGGAGCTGTTGGAGAGGGTCCAGAGGAGGGCCACAAAGATGATCAGGGGACTGGAGCACCTCCCTTATGAGGACAGGCTGAGGGAGCTGGGCTTGTTCAGCCTGGAGAAAAGAAGGCTGCGGGGTGACCTTATTGCAGCATTTCAGTACCTAAAGGGAGCCTACAAGCAGGAGGGAAGTCAACTCTTGGAAAGGGTAGAAAACTGCAGGACGAGGGGAAATGGTTTGAAGTTGAGGGAGGGAAGATTTAGGGTGGATGTCAGGGGGAAGTTCTTTACAGAGAGAGTGGTCAGGTGCTGGAACAGCTGCCCAGAGAGATTGTGGATGCCCCATCCATCCCTGGAGGTGTTCAAGGCCAGATTGGATGGGAACCTGGGCAGCCTGGTCTAGTGTGAAACGTGGAGGTTGGTGGCCCTGCATGTAGCAGGGGGGTTGGAGATTCATGATCCTTGAGGTCACTTCCAACCCTGGCAATTCTGTGATTCTCCTATTCTGTGTCTTCTCCCTGATGCCAATTGGAAGTGATATCCTTTAGTCTTCAGTATAACAGACATTCTGTGACTGTGCTTTAAGACAGTCTCCCTTGAGCGTTTTAGTTGTGCTTGTTTAGTGCTCGTAAAACCAACTGTGCAAGTGCTGCTCTCCTCCCCATTGTGAGGGGATTGCTGGCAGGAGCTAAGCAGTTCCCACAGGCACATCCAGCAAGGAGCTGCCGTGGCAGATGGGCGGGTGGAGCAGCTGTCTTCCAACCTGTCCACTGCAGCAGTTGGCATTCTGTAAGCTACTCTTCCCCAGTTTGCAGAACCAGTATCAAAAGTTGATACTCTTTTGTGAAAGAGTAAATGGGAGTTGAAAAAAGAGGCAATATGACATTCCTGACTGCAGATAAACAACAGCACAGATGCTGGTCACCGCCGCAGAAAAAGCTGGACTTGTTAATGAAGCAGCTTATCCATCTGTGCTGGGATTTTGTACAGCTGACCTCACCTGCCTCTCATTCCTTGCCATCGCCCCCTTTTTCTTCTAAGGTGAAAAAGACAGCCTTATTCTTTGTGAGTCCGTAATTGTGATCGTTTATTGATTGAGTACAACCAGATAAGACATGGAGTGCCAAGTTGGGCGGCACTCGCAGCGCTACCCTGTAACATCACACACTGCAGCTGCTGCCTTCTGATGTTCTTCCTCTCAGTCCTTCAGGTGCAGATTCCGCATCATTGCCACAGGGCTGTTCATTATAGAGGACTGGAAAAAAACAAAGCAAGTGTAGAAATAGGACAGAAACAATCTAGGGAGACCTCATTAAGAAAGTCTGAACAGTAAACTTCCACAACAGCCCCATGCAGAACAGCAGGTTACTGCCATTCAGATCACTGACATTACTTCCCATAACACACAGCTTAGCTGCTGTCCCCTCCCTTCCCTACCTGAGCTGCATGCCCTTCCTTTTCCCTACCTGAGCTGCTGTCCCCTCCCTTCCCTAGCTGAGCTGCATGCCCTTCCTTTTCCCTAGCTGAGCTGCATGCCCTTCCTTTTCCCTACCTGAGCTGCTTGCCCCTCGCCTCCTTTTTCTTGGTGCTCTTGCCTTTTCCTGCTACTCACTCCCAATCTCAACACTTGCCTGCTCTGCTTGCTGCTCTGACAAGTGCCTCTTAACTCTGCTCGCAGCTTCTCTCCTTCTGCATGCCCTTCTCTATTCCCTTCTCATGCCCTTCAGGCTTCTGCTCCCCTTGCTGAGCAAGCCCATGCCCAGTATCTCCCCTTCAACCTCCTCCGCCCTTTGCCTTTCTCCACACAGACGCTTGCTTCTGGCCAGCACTCCTGCCCGCTGCCTAGCCCACAGCCCGCATCTCTTGGGGAGACAGCAAGGTGGCCTGGAGCTACCCACACCTCCTCCCGGGCACGGCTTCTCAGCTTTGCTTCAAGCCCACAAAAAGCCCCAAGGAGCTCCTCTTACCTTTGGGCTCAGCTTCTTCTCCTGCCGTGCAGCTCCTGTGCCAGGCCGGGGCTCAGCTCTTCCCACACTCCACCATTCCTGCAAGATTGCTTTCTCTCATTCACTGCCTTCCTTTGCTTTCCTTTGCCCTGCTACCCTTAGCTTCCCTACTTGCTTCCTCTACATTTACGTGCACCGCTTTGTACTTCTGAGTCTCTTCTTTGCCTCTTCTTTCTCTATTTTCCCTTCAACCCTCCCCTCCCCCCTCCCTCCCATTTTTCCCTTCCTGCCCTCCCCTCTCTCCTCTCCCCCCCTCCTTCCCTTCCCCTCCCCTCCCCTCCCGTACCCCCCCTTTTCTCCCTTTCCCCTCCCCTTCCCCCTTGCCTTATGGCAAACTCACCTTTCCTGCTCTTCACTCCCTCCTTCTTCAATCTCCTGCCTTTTGCTGCTACTCTCGCCTTGCTTTCCCTTGCTGTGCTCTGCTTTGCTTTCTCTACATTTTGGCCATCCAGTCTTTTCTCAGCTGTTATTCTTGACTGTTTACCTGTTTGACCTTTTTGGGCTTTTTTCTTTTTCTTCTTTTTTTATGCTTTCATTTCTTTTTTCATTTCATTGCACTTGTTCTTTTTTTTTTCTCTTTTCGTTCTTTTCTGTCTTCTTCTATTTTTTCTCTTTTTCATCTTGGTTTTCTTTTTTCATTTTCACTCTTTTTTTCTTTTTTTTATTCTTTTTTTCTTTTTTTTTCATTGCCGCCTGAGGGGAGAAGAGCTCTGAGCCGGCTGCCAACGGCCGTTCCCGCGCGCCGCGCCTCAGCCAATCGGAGCCGGCGCCGCTGCCGCTGACCAACGAGAGCCCGGGGGCGGGACGGACCGGCACCTGCCCAATGAGAGCCCGCGGGCGGTGCGGCGTTGCGCTGCGCTGTTGGTGGGAGGAGCGCGGCAGGGGGCGGGCCGTGGGTGGGGCCTCGGGGTGCGCCCTACTGCTATAGGGGGTGCGAGATGGGAATGGGATTGACAGGTGGGAGGTGGGGCTTGGATGTGGGGTTGGGATATGAGGTTTGGAACTGGGCTTGGGAGCTGGGGTTGGGATGTTGGATGTGCATTGGGATGTGAAATGTAGGGTTGGGGTGTGGGGATATGGATATGGGGTGGATATGGAATGGGAGATAGGAAAATGGAATATATATGGGATGGGCTTGGGATGGACATGGGACAAACACTGAAGAAGGTGGGATGGATTGGGGATGAAATATGGACACGGGATGGGATTGGGATGATAGTGGCATGGGATAAGTAGATGGAATGGACATGGGATGCATGTGGGGATAAGGATTCGGAATGGCTATGGATATAGGGTTAGGGATGGGGATAGGATGTGGGGGTATGGATATGGGATGGGTTTGAGATGGCTGTGGGGTGGATATGATGGATATGGGATGGGATAACGTTGTGGGATACGGACGAGGGATGGCTACGAGATGGAGCTGTACTGGTTATGGGGCCATAGGGGCGATGGGGCCAGGATGCTGCAGTCACCTCTGTCCCCAGAGTTCATCCCCAGTGTGACACATGGAGCCCCACAGCCGCTGCTCTGCCCTTTATCACTTACATGGGGAGGACATCCCCCAACCCCCATTATCAAAAATAAACCTTAATTAGAAAAGTGAGGGGTGTCAACCCCGCCCCATGGGAACAATGTTTTCTGTGGGGGAGGGCACAGATGGCTTCTCCAGAGGGCTGTCCCAAACTCTGGGGGGTGTTCACAACTCTAGGATATGACACCACCAGGGTGCCATGAAGGTGTCCCAAGCTTTGGGGTGTGACACAGGGATGTCCCCAATTTTGGTGGTGTGACATTGTCATGTGGTGTTCCCACTTCCCTGGGAAGTCCTCCAGGTGGTCACGGTGTCCCCAGCTTCGGCTCAATGTCCCCAGGGTTTTTTTTGTCCCCTCTGCATGACGGTGACACCCGGCGCCAGCTGCCAGGAGTGACGCCCAACGGTGATGACACCGCATCACGGCTGTGCCACGCTGGTGTCACACAGTCCCCTCTGGTGGTGGCACAGAGTTCACCACCGTGCATGTCCCCGTCCTCATGGCAGACGATGGTGACAGCACCAGAGGTTTCCGGTGTCACCGGGTCCTGCGGTAGGCAGGTCTGGAGGGGTGACAAAGAACAGTGAGAGGCTCAGTGACAGCATGGTGACAGCGTGGTGCCGCCTGTGCCTGCCCCCATGTGATGGTCAGAGTACAGGGAATGGTGTCACCCGATAGATGGTGGCACACAAGTGATGGTGACACCAGATGACGGTAACAACAGTGACAGCCAGGGATGGGGACACTGCGTCACGGCTGTTCCACATCGAGGTCACCCTGTGTCACGGCGTCACCTGAAGACAGTGACATTCAGTGTCACCCAATGGCATCCAGTGAAGGTGGCACCCAACAATGGTGACACCACCAACCCCATGTCACACCTGCACCAGACCCCACGTGTCCCCCGACTGTCCCCAGCCCCTCTCCCTGTACTCCTCCTCGTCACCTCTTCAATGAGGATGTCACCGTGCTGCAGTTGTGCCACCATGGCAGGGGGGACAGCTTGGGACAGTCACGGACAGCCAGGGTGACAGCATCCAGGAGCTGTAGGATGCTGATGGGGCTCTCGATGGGGCTCACTATGTTTAATGATTTAATTCGGGCTGGGGTCCAATTTGCTAAGATTGACCGCCAGCCCAACCATGTTCTTCTCCAGCTTTGGAGACAGCTAAAGGACAACCAAAAATTTCAGACCTACCCTAAGAAACCAAGGGTAAGGGTTACAGAGAGAATGCCAACAACAACATGGAACTTAGAAGATTTCATTGTTGCTAATAGAAAAAAATCTGAGGGTGGGGCGTCTCCCACCCCGGGAGTGTAAGGTGTGTATTGCCCCAGTGCAGGAATACATCTTGGGCATAGATATTCTATGGGGTCTGGCTCTCCAGACAACTGTGGGAGAGTTCAGACTTGGACAGAGATGTATCCGTACCCGGGCAGTGCAGGCAATATTAAGAGGCCATGTGAAACATGGGCCTATTTGCCTGCCGAAACCGCGCCGGATTACTGATGTAAGGCAGTACAGACTCCGGGTGGGCAAGATGAAATATGGGGAACGGTGCAGGAATTAGAAAAAGTGGGCATTGTAAGACCTGCACACAGCCCATATAATTCCCCCACACGGCCAGTGCGAAAGTCGGATGGCACGTGGAGAATGACAGTGGATTACAGAGAGTTAAATAAGGTCACGCCGCCTGTTCATGCGGCCATAACCAACATTGCCTCCCTAATGGACACATTGAGTAGGGAGATAAAAACCTATCACTGTGTCCTGGATTTAGCAAACGCGTTCTTCAGTATCCCGATTGCTGAGGAATCGCAAGATCAGTTTGCGTTTACGTGGGGAGGCAGGCAGTGGACCTTTCAGGTCCTGCCACAGGGGTACGTGCATTCACCAACGTATTGTCACAATCTAGTGGCGTGTGACCTGGCTGATTGGAAAAAACCTGATGATGTTAACCTGTATCATTATACTGATGATCTCCTGCTGACATCCAACTCACTGGAGGCATTAAGGCAGGCGGCAGATTCATTAACCGCCTATTTACAGCAGAGAGGATGGGCTATAAATCCCCAGAAGGTGCAAGGTCCGGGCCTGTCCGTAAAATTCCTGGGGGTGGTTTGGTCAGGAAAGACCCAAGTACTGCCCAGTGCTGTCTTAGATAAGGTTCAGGCGTTCCCAGTCCCTACAACATCGAAGCAGCTGCAAAGTTTCTAGGTATACTGGGTTACTGGCGTTCCTTTATACCTCACCTAGCGCAGCTGCTAAGGCCGCTGTACAGACTCACAAAAAAGGGACAGCTATGGGACTGGGGGAAAACAGAACAGGATGCTTTCCAACAGGCAAAACTGGCAGTTAAACAAGCCCAGGCATTGGGTATATTCGATCCTACCCTCCCAGCTGAGTTGGATGTTCACGTTACTCAAGATGGCTTTGGTTGGGGCCTGTGGCAACGCCAGAGTTCTGTTCGGACCCCCATTGGTTTTTGGTCTCAGGTCTGGGATGGAGCAGAAGAAAGATACAGTATGATTGAAAAACAGTTATTGGCTGCCTATTCAGCATTACAGGCAGTAGAGCCAATAACCCAGACGGATGAAGTCATAGTTAAGACCACTCTGCCGATTCAGGGGTGGGTGAAAGGTCTGACCCACCTTCCTAAGACAGGGGTGGCCCAAGCACAAACAGTGGCACGATGGGTCGCCTACCTCAGCCAAAGGAGCAGTCTGTCTTCATCAGCCTTAAAAGAAGAGCTTCAGAAGATCCTAGGCCCAGTGACCTATCATTGTGATGCACCAAAAGAAACACTGGTCGCTCCACCAGAGAAGAGCCCCGTTCAGGAGGGGAAATATCCTATCCCTGAAGATGCCTGGTACATGGATGGGTCCAGCAAGGGCAACCCGAGCAAGTGGAGAGCGATAGCATACCATCCTTCGACTGAGACAATCTGGTTTGACGAGGGGGATGGTCAGAGCAGCCAACGGGCAGAACTGCAAGCCATGTGGATGGTTATACCCAAGGAACCCGGTGATGGTATCCTGAATACCTGTACAGACAGTTGGGCTGTGTACCGGGGGCTCACTCTTTGGATTGCACAGTGGGCCACCCAAGAATGGACTATCCACGCCCGACCAATCTGGGGCAAAGACATGTGGTTAGACATATGGAATACAGTCAAACACAGGACTATATGTGTCTACATGTTTCTGGTCATCAGCCCCTACAGTCACCGGGAAATGATGAAGCTGACACGCTGGCCCGAGTTTGATAGATTGAGAATTCACCATCTGAGAACATCGCCCGTTGGTTACATCAGAAGCTACGGCATGCGGGACAATAGACAATGTGGGCAGCTGCTAAAGCATGGGGGCTGCCCATACAGCTACCTGACATCGTCCAGGCATGCTGGCATTGCGACGCTTGCTCTAAGATGAGACCGAGATCATTGCCGGAAACGACAGCCCATCTTGCTAGAGGACACAATCCTCTGCAACGATGGCAGGTTGATTACATTGGGCCCCTTCCTCGGTCTGAGGGGGCGAGATATGCTCTGACCTGCGTCGACACTGCAAGTGGGCTACTGCAGGCCTATCCAGTACCGAAAGCAAACCAGGCATATACCATCAAGGCACTGACTAAACTGATGTCTGCCTACGGGACACCTCAAGTCATCGAGAGCGACCAAGGGACTCAATTTACTGGTGCAACGATACAGCGCTGGGCAGAAGAAAACAACATCGAATGGCGATTCCACCTGCCATATAATCCAACGGGGGCAGGCCTCATTGAACGTTATAATGGTATTCTTAAGACTGCCCTGAAGACAGACTCCCAGTCCCTGCAGGGGTGGACGAAAAGACTGTATGAAACCTTGCGGGACCTGAATGAAAGACCCCGAGACGGCAGACCCAGTGCCCTGAGAATGCTGCAGACAACATGGGCCACCCTGCTTAGGATCCAAATTACGGGCACTGATTATCAGGTAAGACCTAGATTGGTAATGAAAATAATCTTCTGCTCCCTGCCCCTGAGAATTTAGAACCAGGCACCCATAGAATAAAATGGCCTTGGAAGGTGCAGGTAGGACCCAAGTGGTGTGGCCAACTTGCACCTTGGGGGAGACTGTTGGAGGTGGGAGGCTCAGTAGTTCCTCCAGTAATAGGTACATCGCCAACTGATATTGTGGTCAACACTCCGATCTTCACTGCTAAAGGGACCCCCATCATGTCCCTATGGCAGATCAGGACACCTCCTTTGGTGCCTGACAAAGTTATGCAGCCACAGATATCTGGCCAGAAGGTGTGGTACAGGCGGCCGGGACATGCCCCAGTACAAGCGGAAGTGTTGACCCAGGATAGAAGGACGGCCTGTATCTTGCCCTGGAGAGCAGACCTTCCCCTCCTGGTACCCTTGAAACATCTGTATTACTCCCCGTGAGTCTTCGAGCCTTCAGGATCACCGCAAGGAACGAAATGCCATCAAAGCGTTCCAGTGTTACAGTCAGATCACGTGCGACACCCGGTGATGGCCTACATGGGACTGATGGAGCAGAGGACGAACCTGCACCTGACAACCGCATGCCTCCAGTAACTTCATCGAGCACTGGCCCATACAAGAATATCAATGTTCACCAATCGTCACTTGTCTTGAATTGTACCAACATGCGTCACGATGGAAACTGTATAAGTGTCGTGATATAAGCGGGTCTCTGTATTAGGAAAAGCTTACCTATTAGTCAACCTGATCATTGGTTCACGCCGTGAAGGGGTGGAGTGTATGGGAACTGCTGAGTCACGGCCTGAACCTCTGATTAGTCACCTGAGGCGAGCAATGAGTCAGCCCTGGGAGCACAGGTGAAAGCAATTCACCTGTGCTGCAGGAAGGGGTGGAGCCTGGCTCCACCTCTCCTAGACCCATTTAAGAGCTCACTACCAGTGGGGAAGGATCTCTCCCTCTTTGGATGATCCACTCCACTGGTCTTTCCTGAGCAAGCCCACAACATGGGTAAGCATCCTATTTATTCTTTTTGTCTTGCTATGCCTAACTCTCTTGCTTATTTCATTATTATGACATCTTGATATTATTTGATTTATATAATATTCCTTTATATAATTTTCATTGATTATACACTAGCACAGAGAAACTCCTCTCCTGTCCACAAACTGGTTACTCAGGGAAACTGATGCCTGCTAGATGTTCTGTGACTCAGAAAAACATATTCCCTTCTGGATTGTTTCTGTTTGTTTGGTTTTTAAATGCAGTAAAGATGAAACAATACCTTTCAAGTGCTTCTCTGCGCTGATGGACATCTCCCGAAGCAAACTTCATTTTAATAAAGCTAGAACGAGCCAGTAGATGACTGCTCTTGATAGCTCCCCAATTCTTTGTATTAAGTTCCAAGTCCTGGGCTGATTTGAGGCATTCCTAAAGAATAAAGTTCATCAGAGGATGAGAAACCACCATCTTTCTGTGAAGGCAAGGACATTACTTCTCCAGGACACACTGCTACCTAACCCAGGATCACAGCTGAGGCATTAACATATCCTTCGGCAGTAAAGTTTCAGGAACTCTTTGAACAGTTCTCCCCCTGATGGAGCTGCTATATCCAGCTTAGACTTGAAGTAAGAAAATAAGCAAGGTTTAACTTTAGGAAGAAAATCCCCATTAAACAATTGGCTTCAGTAGACTTTCATTTGGAAAAGTTAAATCACTTGAGCAATAGCTGTCAGTGGAACAAAAATAACAGACTATGACCAGTTTTGAGGATATGGAAGATTATGACAGGATCAAAAGATGGTTAAATACCTCAAGTGTCTTTACGACACAGGAGCACCATTCCAAGCTTGTCTCCAGAGGTATTTTCTTCTCTGCCTCCTGAACATGGAGCACAGCATCTCGTAACTTATTGCGTGAGTGGTACAGTGCAACAAGTCTGATGTTAAGGTAGACGTCATCGGGTCTCACACAGAGTTCAGCTTGAGTCACATAAAAGAGCTCATTCCAGCCATCTTCGACTTTATATTCTTGAAACTTCTCCTATTAAACATCAAGGCAACGTATTAATTTTTTTTTTTCCACATCAGCCTTTTCAACAACCACATTACCTGACAGTTTGCTCACCTCCGCTACACAGACTACAGACTTGCTGGAATTACTCCAACATCTTAGAAATGAGATAACAGGGGAAAAAACTTCACTGTGCCTCTCGTAGATGCCAAGTTAAGGCTGTCAGACTATCTGAGACAGAGACAGCACACCTTGTTACAGAATAGCTGGTCCAAATAAGACAACAGAAAGCTAACAGAAGCCTCTGAGAACCTCTGTGTCCCTGCAGCTGTGCTACATAAAACTAAGTGCCAAATTGACACTGCATAACTGATGAAAGCATTTACACTGTAGTTGAGAATGACAGCACTTCCTACATTCTGCATTTTTAAACTCAAAAAACTAAAAAGCAGCTTAGTCGCAACAGACACATCAAGTATTGCCTATCTAAACTCAACTTCTTGGATATTATTGCTAACACAGTTTCCCCACATTTTTGAACACCTCAACCTTAAAATGCATGTGAAAGCCCAGAGCTGCAATTTTCAAGCAAGCTAGACAAAAACATCAGACAGCAAAGAAATTAACATGTAATAGATTCATGCTAAACTAATGCTAAACTAATTTAGCCAAGGAAATATTGTGAGATGACTAGATGGCATGCTAGAAGCACCCAGTCAGATACGGAAAGTTTCTTCAAGGCACAGAGCAGAGATGAGAAGCTGGAATTTACCTTCAATCTGAGAGCAGCAGGATTCCTGGGGAGCAGCCTGGCCACTTTCTCAACCCAGTATTTTGCTCTTCCATCACTGGTGTCTTTATTGCAGAATAGCTCCACAATTTTCAGCACCAGATCCTTCTGTATTGGGTTCTGGAGATTACCGTCATCCCTGCTTGGCAATTCCACAGCAGGCACAGACCCTTAGTCCAAAGGGCAATGGGAAGACTATCGTAGCAGTTACCACAAAGATCAAGACAGGACACAAAAGAAAGAATCAACTGGAAAATAAATAAATAAAAGCTGAAGCCAATTCTACCAAAAAAAGAATCCTTTCTTAAGTACATCATAGACAGATTTGGCAATGCAAAATGTACATCATACAATTTGTCCACAACTCATTTTCTCTCTGAGCTTAAGGAATGCACAGCACAGATGCATTTTAAAAGTCCACTTACAAAGGAAGAAAGCTGGTCATTACAGGGGGTCAGTGGATCGCTTACCTTGTAACACCCAACAGCTTTTTCTGTGTTGTCCTGAGCTTCATAAATTTGTCCAAGAAACCTGTGTGCCCTGGGATCTCTCTCTTGGACACTGAGATAAGTAGATATGTATCTACAGAGCGAGAAAACCCAGAAAGATCAATACTCCTCAATAATACAAGTCCCCCCACACCGTGCAGCTAAAGCTAAAGGGAATTTAATCTGTCAAATGGAAAGCAGGGCTATATTTAGTTCTAGATGCTTGACCTAGACCTTCCTGTGAGGAACAACATTATTTTTACACTTACCAATGCTACTTACTTGTCAGCAAGTACTGAGTTCTGAGCAGCAGCTCACAGAACCAGATGCATCATATGATGAAATAAAAGCCACTTCAACTCCATGATTTCTTTGGTACCATATAACTAATGCAGTTTCTCTTTTAGAAAGATTTCACTGGACCCAATCCTTCCATTTACTGCTACCTTAAAAAGGCATGATCGTGGCATATCTGTTGGAACGTCCCTTGAGAATCTGAAGGAATTCCGGACCTCTGACTTATAAAACCAGTTATTTGCCAGCCAGTAAGAAGATGATTTTTTTGCAGTTCAACTGAAGCTTCCTATTTAGCATACACTTACTTACCAGGTTCAGATAATAAAAAAAAACCAAACATCTAAGGATCTAGTCCTGTGTTCCTGTTAGCACTTCGTGCCTGCAACTACCACAAGAGGTCAGGAAATGAAGCAGGCACAGGATGAAGGTCTCTCCTCTGGAGAAAATCAGACAAGCAAAGGAACTTCAAAAGCACATTTCACTTTTAAGAAGGAGAACAGAGATACCTAGGCTGTTATGCTACTGCAGAAAAGCAAAAACAGGCTGAGAAGCATCAATGCAAGCATGCCAAGTCCCACAGATTCCCTACCTTGTCTGGTGCCACATAACAACATCGGTCCGTTAAAGCAATCGGGGGCCAGACGTGTTTGCTGAACAAAGAGCACGCAAATCCCAAGGCTGGGATTCACCCATCAGCTCAATTCTGAGGCTCCTCTCTTCAGCTTCTCTCATCAGCCACCGCTCACAGCCTCAGCAGCCGCTCTCGCCGTTCCCGCAGGCACACGGGAGGTCTCGGTGCCACCTGGGAAGGAAGCAGACATTGGAAAGACATCCTAAAGCTCTGTGCATCGCTCACCGCCACAGCGTGCGGGCATCCGCCGGCCCCGCTCACCCCGCTGCCGCCGATCCCGGCCCTGCAGCGTCGTCCCGTACGTGAGCGGCACCGACCCCGGGAGCCCCCGGACCCCACCGAGACCCGACCGCACGGCACAGCCAGGAGGAGCGGACAAACCCGGCCGGTCGCCCGGCACCGCGCCGCCACCACGGCCCGCCGGCCGTCACCCGGGCAGGGCGGCCGCGGGGTGAAGCTGGCGGCCGCCATTTTGAGAAAGGGCACGGCGAGCCCCGAGCGGCGGGGAGGCGCTGAAGAGCGGGTGAAGCTGTCGAGGAGCCACGTTGGCTGTGGGAACGCGGCCGGGCGGAGCTTCCGGCGTTCTAACACTTCGAATTCGGTAATCGGTAAATGCTTCGTTTGCGTGTGTTGCGCACGTACAGTTAGGTCGAGAGTCCTCGGCGCTGAGGGGTGCGGTGTTCCTGTAATAAAGAAAAATGCAGCGAAGGCAAAGCGGCGGCAAGTGTATTTCTCAACTCGGGCAGCGGCACGTCGCGCTGCTGGCAGGCGCTGCTTCGGCTCGGTCGGTGCCGTTCCGCGTGGCACAGACGGGGCGAGAGAAGACTCGCAAGTGCCGCTGCACGAAATCGTAGCTCGGTTCGGTACCGCCGCGCCGTCGTTGGACAAAGGGCTCCGTGCTGCGAGTGCTGCGGCAGCTCGGGCACGCCGAGCGGCAGCTGGGCATTGCACGCAGCCTGCGGAGCGCACGTGGGCAGGTGGGGATCGGCTGATAAACGGCGCGGGGCTGCAAGCCGGCAGGGAGATGGCTTACGCTGGTACCAGGCAACGGGCGTCGGGGTAAAATCAAGGTCTGAAGAACGTTTGGGTCCTTTTGGAGTTCTGTACGGCAGACCCGACCGATTTCAGTTGAAAGGGAAGCTCTGAGTCAACGAGGGGAGAATTACTGACGTCCCACCAGGATGTGATGCTGGAGGCGGAGCAGCCCGTGGCCTCGCTGGGTTTTTCTCTTTGAGGAAAGCCCCGCAGTCACTGCTGGCACACAGGTGTCAGCCTGGAGGACTTGGATCAGCTCCCTGCAAATAGCCCTTGTGCTGCTGCTCTGCGTGGTGCCAGCAGCTCCAGCACCCAGACGGTGTGCAGGTCACTCCTTTAGAACTTTGTACTTTTCATTTCCCATACACCTTGTTGAAGCCTTGGTAAACAAAGCATCCTAAAGGGAACGTTGAAGAAAATGTCCCTGCATCATTTTCAGAGACATAAAAGGCGTACTGGGCTCCAAAGGAAGTCAGTATGTGTTGGGCCAGCGTCACTCAGAACAAAAACAGGGACACGCTGACGTGCACCAGTGGGCTCCTGCTTGATGTTTTGTAAATAGGGTCGAAAAGAAACTGCAAAATGAGCACTTGCAGCTTTCATAGACCCTCCCCTCCAAAATCAACACATTCTGCACAGCCAGAGGTGCCTTCCCAGTCTTCTGTCTTTTGGCAGTTTACTTTGTTTTTTCTTCAGCTGAGTGTCTTTCTCCATTAGTTTTATCTTGGTCAGACACCTTGATCAAATCCAGGTCTCCTCTGCGATACTTGAAATATGCTTTTACTGTCGAGGAGACAACAGACTTTTGGGCTTAATAAGAATATGGGAAATGTGGCTACCAGAATCTTTCTGAGAAGCCAAGGATGCTCTACAAGAACATACATCTGAGTGTTTGACTGCTGCTGCTAGGTGCTGACATTGACGAGCCATACAGAATAACTTAAATCTGTCCCCCTACTCCCTGTCTTCTTTCTAAAATCACTTGCATCAATGCTTCTACATACTCGAGCTATCTTGCAGTATGACACTATGCATGATTTATTGGTCCTTACAAGCATCTTAGAAGATAAATAGCAATTAGCAGACTTAAAGAAAGCTCTTGGTATTCATTAACGTTGACGCTGAGTAACATAAGTCTTGCTCTTAATGTGAAGTATTCTGACAGCTGCTTTCCTGCTTATTTCTTCTGCACAGTGTCTATAGGTTAATCAGCAAAGACTGCACGGGCCCTGCAGCTGTTGCCTAGTTCTCTGCCTGCATTGCTGATTTGTGGCTTTGGGATGAGAAATTAACTGCAACATGTTTGTGCCCAGCTCTGGAAGCTACAGCTTTCCTTGAGTAACTGCTAAGACCTGAGTGTACCTGCTTTAGTGGAAACAGAGTTGCACCAGGAAGAAAGTTTCCTAAAACACCTGGTGTCTGCTTTCTTTGTAGCTCACCTGCTCAGTGCTGCAAGCAAAGCTCCAGGTCATCTCGATGTTGGTGCAAAAAGCACTTCTTGTTTTGCAGGGTCATAGCTTTATCTGAGGATGGAATTGTTTTTCTCCCGCTTCAGAAGAGGGCAAGAAAAGTTGGTCAGGTTCCGAACAGGAAGTCAGTGTCCAATGGCGTCAATGCTTTAAACATACAAGTTCCAAGAAACATATTTTTCCTAATTATTTGAATGCTTTGTAAAAGGCAGTTGCTAACAACAGCACAGAAGTTCTATTGTTTTAGCCAAAAATCTCAAATACCCCAGCCTCCCTTGTCTTTGGCACACAAAGGCAATCGCCCAAGGATGACCTAGGGCATCCTGCACCCCCGTGGTGCACCTATGAGGTGTGTGAGGTGCAGCCCCTGCAAGGGCCATTGGGCTCAGCTGAGGATCCTTCTGCCTCCGTCCTGTCACCGCAGGAGGAGGATCCCCTGAGCTGCATCCGCATCTGCTGCACATGCAGCCCCAAGTAGCGGGCACCCTGTGCTTCCCTGGCTGCCCCTGCCCGCCCGTGCCCTGAGGGTGCCGGGGTCCCCTGATGCCGGCACTGTAAGTCCCCTCCCTGTCTCAGGCACAGGCACAGAAGCTGAGTTTTCTGACCTGCATCCACACCACTTGCACAGCCTCCCTCAAGGACAGCAAGGCTCATGAGCACCTGTGTGCCTGTGCGTTGGAGGTGGCGCAGTGCATTGAGTAAGGGGAGCACCGGGAGCTGGGATGGAATGCCTGGCTCTACACACCGTGCAGGGCACACTGCAATGTCCCATCCCATCCTGCTGTGCCCACAGGTGCTGCTGCAGGAGGAGCCCACCGAGTGCCTAGATGTGGAGCTGTGGTAGCAGGCCATGAGCGCCATCGCTACCATGAGTTACCACCCCAGCCCAGCTTTGGCCAATGTGGTGGCACTGGTCCCAGCTGGGGGCCCAGAGCAGAGCATCACACCTCTGCCCTCTCTCCCCTTGCAGCAGAGCACGGCTGCTTCCCAAGAAGGAGAAGAATGGCCTCCTGCACACCTCCATCAGCACTGTCCTCCATCTCCCTCACCACGAGGATGACACAGACCGGGATGCTGCATCCTGCATGGAGATGAGTACGGGCTGAGCCCTGGGAATGCTTCCTGGACACCACCACCTGGGATGCCCCTCTGCTGCCAGGATGGCTGCCCTGACCCCTGTCCTTCTTGCAGACCATGGAGGCCCTGCACCGCCTGCTGCAAGGACTAGTGGGCAGTGCCAGCACCACTGTCCACGTGGAGCTGCAGAACATCTTGGAGGTCTGGCTGTAGCAAAGCTGGGATTTGTGGGGATGGTTCAAGGCTGTGAAGGGGGGATCCACGCAAGGTCCCCCCAGGGCCTGCTACAGGCAGAGGATGCTGGCCTGAGGCCAGCCCTTGTGGGGTCAGAGGGATGGGTGGGGAGCAGCAGGAGGGCGGCGGGGCTGCAGTAAGACAGGGACACAAGCACCCACCCCCACTGCAGCTGGGGAGTGAGCAGAAGGACTAGTGCCTTGTCCTGGGGGCACACCGGCAGCTTTTCTCTCCACTGCTCCTGCTGCCCTTCACCATGGGCCAGCTGGTGGCCGTGGAGGAGAGGGCCGCGATGTGCACTGGCAGGCTGCTCGCCTTCACCAACACCTGCTCCTTGCCAGAGGTAGGGCGCTCTGGTGTGCACAGCTCTGGGGACCATGTCCTTGCTCCCCAGCTGGAACCCACCTGTCTCACCTGTCTCCAGGCTTGCACAGAGCCTGGGCTGGGCCCTGCTGCCCCGCTCAGCCATGCGCCTCTGCTGCCTCTCTCCCCAGCTGTGCTACTGCTTCATGGGAACCGCCGTCTTCCAGCACAGGTGCCAGGAGAACCAACGCTTCCCTGTGCTGGGGAAGCTGGCCGGGCACCTCCTCCTCTCCTGCACCTCCATGCATGAGAGGACCAGAGACGAGGCGATGAAGGCTGTCCATCAGCTTTTCACCTTCATCACCACCTCAAGTGAGAGCAGTTGCTTTGGGCTAGGTCCCTCAGACCTCCAGGTGCCCAGGCCCCTCACTCACATTGTGTGCGCTCCTCTCCAGGACTGTCGCTGGAGCACAAGGAGCCCAAGGTGCCACAGGTCTGGGAGAGGCAGCTAGCTTTGCTCCACCACGAGGCTTCCCCTGAGAACAGAGCCGTTGCTATCTTTCAGGTACAAAGAGCAAACCCTGAGCCCACAGGAGAACCTAGGCCTGCAGTGTCAGAAAGAGTGCAGGCGCTTTCCCCAAGCAGCCCTGGTGCCCGTAGGGCCCTCACACTCCGTATCCTCGGCGCCACCCAGCCCGGCCCCTGCTCCCAGCTCTCCTGAGGCCCCGACACAGCCATGCAGGGGATGAGTCATTCCTCCTCTCCTTCTTCCCACAGGTCCTTCTGAAATACCTCCTGTACCCCGAAAGGGTGAATGTCTTACTCACGACCATCGAGAGTATGACAGTGCCAAGCCTCCACAGCACCAATCTGGCTGCCCACATGATAGATGTGCTCGCAGCAGAGGCTTGCTTCCCTCCACAGCAGGTGGGAACCTGCTACTGCCACAGCTCCAGCCCTCAGGGCTCTGCTCCATCCCTGGCACTGGCACCGTGCTTGGCCGACAGGCAGCAGCGGGGATGGCAGCAGGGCCCTGCTCTGGTGCCATCCCATTCTCACTTGTGTCCCCCTCCAGGAGAAAGATCATGAAGACCATCTACAACAGCCTGCCTTCCATCAAAGACAAGGCAGCTTTCAAAAGCCTGGGCAGGGCCCTGCTCGTGCTGACCAGCAAATTCCCGAAGGAGATGGTTAGCAGCCTGCTGGTCTGCTCCCCCACCTGCACCAGGTACGGGGCCCACAGCTGTCAGGGCTCCTCTCCCTTCCCTTCTCCACCCCACGGCCATCAGCCAGGCGAGGGCAGCCATGACGACAGCCCTGGGGAACCTGCAGGGTCACTGTCACCATGTGGAGGGAAATGCTCTCAGAGTCCCCAGCCATAGAGAAGGCGCTGCAGGAGTTGCTCCGAGTGCTGATAAACCACTCTCAGCAGCACTCGTCACCACTCATCAAGGACTGGCCACGTGTCCTTGCCCTGGCCATGAGTTCCTCACTCACTCAACTGAGCCTGAGTCCCCGCTCCCCTCCCCTGTCCACCCCCAAGCCTTCTCCCTGCCCTGACATCCATCCATAGGCCTGCCTGGAGCTCTCAGGGTCTCCCTCCCCCTCCCTTCCTCCATCCCTACAGTTGTAGAGATGGAATAGAAACCTGGGGAATGGGGCAAGAATCATATCCGGGTGCTTTCTGCAGGCAGCAAGGACCCTACCTGAGATACTCCAGCTGCCTCTGGTCCTGAAGGAGGCCCAGGCCATCTTCCCAGAGCTCTTCCTGGCTCTCCTCCTGCAAGCGTCCTTCACCACCAAGCTGACGCAGCAGGAGGTGGAGATCTTCTGGGAGGAGCACCAGCAGCACCAGCTCACTCCCATCAGGTGCCACATCCCTGTCCCCCCGCTGCACCCAGGGACCCAGTGCTGGGGCTCCCAATGTGACTCGCACCCTTCTCCACCTGCAGGTCCACGGTGCAGGCCTTGAAGGTGCTGCTCTGCAGCATGGGCCTCCAGAGGCAGATGGAGGCCATCCAAGAGCAGGGTGGGTGGGACGCGCTCCTCAGCACTGTCACCCACCTCCAGGGCGTGCAGGTGGTGGCCAGGTAAGAACTCCTTCCTCGAGGTGCCAGGGGGTCCCCAGTTCTTGGATAAAGTGCTGCCACAGTACCACAGCCTGTGGCCCCTGCGGCATTGGTAAGAGGGCTGCACAGCCACAGCTGTGTCCCCCTGGCTCGGGGCTCATGGTGCTTTCTTATCCCTGCCATGGCCATGAAGGAACTGCCCGGTGCTCTGCATGACCCCATCTTCCACCAGCTGGTTGAGCTGCTCAGCAACAGCTTCTACTCCTGGGAGATGGTGGCCATAGTCTTCCTCACTGAGGTGAGCAACAGCTGCAGAAGCAGCCAACTTGAGGCTGCAAGGCCACTGCTGGCACAAGCCCTGCTGCCTCCCTTGGATCCAGGCTTGGCTGTGCCCTGCTGTCTTTCCCCAAGCGGACTGTTGGATCCAGCACTAAGAGCCGTGAGTATTACAGATGCTGGAGTGCGTGGACGTCACCACAGAGCTGCACCGCATCTTGAAACTCTTCACCACCTATCTGCAGAGTCAGAGTGTGGGCGTGCAGCAGCTGGTGCTCAGGGGCATGCTGCAGCTCAGCAAGAGGCAGGACACGGTGAGCAGGGGCGGCCGGGAATGCCACAGGTGCTGCAGGTTGGTCTGGGCCTACCTGCCCCAGCGCTGTAGCAGGACCACCTACAGCTCAGCACCTCTCCAGGCAGTGAGGAGGTGGTGCTCTCTGCCTATCCCATCACTGACTGCTATCCTCAGGACTGGCACTGGAGCTGTTTTGACCTCACTGTGCTTGCATCTGAACCTAGAGGAAGGCGTGTTTTTCCCACAGGCAAGGCCAATGATCATGTTCCTGCTGTGCATCATGGAGCAGCTGCAGGACGCAGACAGCAACATCCGTGCCGTAGCCCTACCAATACTCAGCACCCTGCTGCAGCTCCTGGATGGGGCTAAGATCAGCCTCATGGCTCTGGAGCTGTCCGGCAAGCTCCCAGTACTCTTTAATGACGTAAGGATGGAAGGGAGCCCAGAACACAAAGGATGTGGGTTCGAGCCCTGTGTGCCCATTCCTGCTGCCCTGTGACAGCGCACCAGGGGACTTCCTGGCCGGTCTTCAGTTCCAGGCGCTGCGTGCCCCTGGGCAGACTTTCTGCAGGGCAGAGCTTGCACGCTTTCGAGCAGTTCTGGGGCCATCCTCAGGATATCGACTCTTTGAAAAGGTAGATACCAGGACAAGGGGAAATGGTTTTAAGTCGAGAGAAGGAAGATTTAGGTTGAATGTCAGGGGGAAGTTCTTTGCAGAGAGAGAGGTGAGGTGCTGGAACAGGCTGCCCAGAGAGGTTGTGGATACCCCGTCGCTGGAGGTGTTCAAGACCAGACTGGATGGAGCCCTGGGCAGCCTGGTCTACTATTAGATGTGGAAGTTGGTGGCCCTGCATGTGGCAAGGGGGTTGGAGATTCATGATCCTTGAGGTCCTTCCAACCTTGGCCATTCTGTCATTTTGTGATCTGCCTGCAGCCTCCCAGCTCAGAGATTCTGCCCCCACTTCATTGATGGTGATGGCCCTGCTTGCCATGGAGGTGGAGCTGCTGACACTGACATCCTTCCTTTCTTCCTTCCTCCTCTGCAGGCGTCCAGCACTGTGCGGCAGCTCTCCATCGACCTCTTCTTGGAAATGTTGAGCTTTGTGGAGGGCCAAGGGAAGAGGAAGATGCAGAAGGAGGTGTGCAAGAACTTGGCCCTGCTGTATCTGCAGCTGCACGATGAGAAAGACAGTGTGGCCAAGGTGGGGATTGCGTTCATTTGGGGGAGGGCAGTGCTGCTCTCGTGGTGCCCCCCAAACACCAAGAGCATTGCAGCCCATGGCAGCATCAGCCCCTGCTCCTGCATCCTCCCTGTGGAGGAGCTCCGGGGGATGTGGGCTTTGCTGCTGCTTGGCCTGCGGTGCCATCTCATCTGTTTGGCAGGCCTCCCAGAAAGCCCTCCTCAGTGCCGCATTGTTCCTGTGCTGGAGGCAGCTGGAGCACCTGGTGCAGACAGCGCAGTTCTGGCAGATCAGCGAGTGCCTGGTACGCACATTCCCACACTCCAGGACAGGGTCGGGACCACCCTGCGCACTCTTCCCTCTTCCCTCTCCAGCTGGCCAAGAGGAGGAGGAAGAATGCGGCACAGGACTACCTGGGCCAGAGCCTGCTCTACCTACGGAGCCCGCAGGACCCCTGTGCCGTGAAGCTGTGAAATTCATTGGTGAGCCACGAGACTGAGCCTCCGCTGTCCCTGGCCCTCCACGCTGCACCCAGGGAGCAGCTGGGGTCGCTGACAGGGCCGTGTGTTCATAGGGCTCTTAGGGCAGCATGTGAGGGATCAGCAGCAGGCCGAGAAAGAGTGCATCTACCAAGGTGAGCCAGGCAGTGGGATGTCGGGGCAGCCGGCAGGCGATGTGCCTGTCCCCTGCTCCCTCCTGCCGGAGGGGAGAGCTGGGCGCCCTGCGGGTACACGGCTGTCAACGAGCCTCTGTTCCTCTGTTATCTCAGGACTTCAGGGAGTGCAGCGAGACCCCAGTCCATCTGTCTCCTCGCTGGCCCTTCAGACACTGAAGATCCTGCAGGAAACGAGGCCACGTCCACCACGAGGAGACTTGGGGCAGCTCTTCTCCAGGCTCTGCAGTGCATGGAGGAGGTTGCGCTCTTCGTGGGCAGACAGCTGAGCGCCCTGGAAAGCTCCCGGCATCTCCTCCTACCCGCTGCTCAGCTCTGCAAATTTGTCTGACTTGATGAGAATCTCTGTATTTGCAGAAGCTCAGATCATCAGCAGCACAGGCATACTTGTTCCTGCAAGAGGTGAAAGGATTATTCTAAAATATCCTTTTCAGATGTAAGTGGATGAAATAATTGAAAAAAGAACTGATCACACAAGTCTCCTTATTAACCTCTTTTTCACCAACCCATCTGTTACCATCCAGCCTGGTCAATTCAGTATAGCAAACTGCCTCATTCCTTTTAGCACAAATTATGAGATGTATGAAGATTTAACAGAAAACAGTAAACCAACCTTCCTTGCAGAACAGTTCCTGAGTGCTTGGCAAACCTAATAGCCACACAGGCCTTTCAGTAGCTCGTTTGCTCCATCTTTTGGTAGAAGAAAGGACTGCAACGCTGTGCTCCAATTTACTTGAGGTTCACTCATCAAAGAGCAGTTTCCACACCTAAGCACAATAGCTTTTCAGGTTAGAGTCTGCTCCTCATTTTAAGAGCTCAGCAATAAGACAAAACAAAGAAAGAGGACTTCCCAGAGAAAACACAAAAGGGAACGGGATAAAACAGCATTTGCAGACAAGGCAAACGACCAGGGGAAAAGTCACATTTCACCCCTGGAACCTGAAGGTCAAGACTCCACAATCCTGCACTCAATTCTCATTCTCCACCCTCACAAGTGGACTGAAGAGAATTCCTCTAGTTCTGCCATAGCCTCCAACACTCCGTTTGCCAGTTTGAGCCATGGAAGTGTTTTCAGCCTTCTAATATCGCTGCCTTCCACTCATGAACCCTAACAGTTCAGAACATTTCTTTCCCTAGGTCTGGGAACATGTTCAGCTATTTTCATCAGGTTGCAGACCCCTCTGCCTTAAAACAAGGCAAAACACCCCAAGGCAGCAGTGTGCTTTTTCCTCCTTTACTTTTGCAGCTTGGCATCCATTCTTGCCTTCCCACTCACATTTTAGGAGATGGCTACAGAAGAGCTGTATTTCTCAATGTCAGTGGAAACAGAAAATATGCTCTCTATAGAGCACAGCAATACCCGCTCAGACAAGCACCTGCAACTGTCCAAACCACACTGTGTGCAGGCAGCAGGGTTTCATGCACAAGAAGGTGTTTAAAACAGGATGAGCAAGAGAATCCACTACTGGAAGGAAAGAGGGATGGCAAGAGCACAGCTGGAATGAGCACAAAGCCCAGTGAGCAAACGCTGGCTGATAAGTTACTTCTTCACAGCTTCCTAACCACTCTCTTTCCTGCCTTATTCCCTCTGTGTTCATTCTCATAAAAGATGACCTGCCGTTCTGACACAACAGAACAACATCCCGATAGCTGCTTCACAGCAGTGTCAGCAACTCCTCCATTTTCATGTCAGTACAGCAGTATCATTAGAGATCCTGATGTGGTACAGTTTAACTGAGACATACTTCTTCATCTAAGGACCAACTGCCTGTACGCCGGTCAGAAAGTCAGAAACACATCAGCTACCTAACAGGCAGTGGAGCAAAAAGCACTTCACAATCTCTTGTTACTAGGAGGGAAAGACAGACTGCATTATATTCAAGGTCCAGAACTATGCCTTTACAAAGACAGACCTGCACTGTGGTAAGACATCTGCTGAACGTGAAAGGGCAGGCATGTAGCCAAAGAAGCAGCGTATGCACTGATGAAACAGACTTCCAGAAGAATCATGGAAACGAGACCAGGAAACAAGGCAAACTTCACAAAGATAGAAGCAACAACAGCTCACAAATGGTATTAAGCAGAAAGAGAAAGAAAAAAACAACAATCTTTTGTTACTAACAGTCTTTTCATCTCTGATGACTATCAATCTGCCTCTTCAATCAACAAATGCCATAAGAGAACTACACTTGTTGACTTCATGCAATCTACAAAGATGAATTCAGTCCCTGAAGCCACATTCAGCGCTAAGTAATTCCTCTTTGTTCACTACCATAAATATACAACAAGCAAAAGTATGAAGTCAGTTCAACCGTTCTCATGGCAGCCATAATACAGCAATAGTCCTCCCTTGGTTAATTAAGTATATCTCTATTAGAAAGCTAGGAGGAAGCTACTAGGGAAGAGAGGCAATACTGGTACCCATACCCAATTTCTCCAAGGTATATGGACCAACAGTCACTGCTTTGGAAAGAAAGAAGCTTGAGAGAAACCAAGTGCTTACCTGGGAGCGATACTTTTCACACTGAACGGCCAAGCCATCAAACCAAATTTCAAATGAAATATTTCAGGTTGACAAATTGAGTACTGAATCTCACATTCTTCCCACTCTGCGTATATAAAGCACAGGGAAAAGGAAATTGTGCAAAACAAGGACCGGCTATTCAAAGCACACGGGAAATGTTGGGATCATAAACCACATATGCACAGAATCAAACCAAAGTTAATGGCCACTAGCTGGTATTCAACTTACTTTTGTTACTCTTTTCCTTCAATTTTTCCACCTTGCCTGCTCGGTTAATAAAACCACAATTGTAAGGGTAAAGCAAAGGCACAATTTAGTGCTACATCAATTATTATGGCTTTGTTGTGACACAGTGGTGTTCAACAGATCCCAGAAAGCTGTCCGGATGCCTCAGAAGCAATTAAGGTTTGATTGATCTAACTCACTACAGCACGGCATGTAAAATACTCAGAGACATTTGAATGATTCTATTATACAGAAGAGATTACTGCCCAGAGATAATTTAAATTAAATTCTCAAGTTCTTTTAGCAACTGTTACACACAGATTCAGTCCTATTGTGGTAACAGTTAAGTCATTGCTTTACAAAGAAAACTAATTAAATAAAAGAACTGTGACTAATAGGTGGCACTGCAGCCTCCAAAAATTGAAACCACATTACTTGATACTCCTCCATATCAAAGTTACTCCCATAAAACTGGACATTTTCTCCCAAATAAACCAGTTTTCTCCCAAATAGACGACATTTTCTCCCAGATAGACCACTTCTCTACCAAAGATGTGACATATTCCCCCAGAAATACTAGCTTATTCTTAAACATATGGCCTCTTTTTCCCAGACAGCCAGCTTTCTCACAAACAGATGTCACTGTCCAAGCAAGTCTGTAATTATCTCCCACAAATAGCAGTTTTCTCAGAAATACCTTGCACTTTCTCTCAAAAATACTACTTGACACTCCTCCAGAGGACATTTTCTACCACGTATACCATATTTTCTGCCCAAAGGACCAGTTGTCACACCAAAAATACCACAGTTGCGCTCCAGTAGAAGACATTCCTTCCCACCATTTCCCACTTTTCTCCCTCAACTATGTCCTTTCCTCCCAGAAATGCCACTTTTCCCTTGGAAATTTCACATTTTTCTCCGCAGTACAGAAAAAGTGGCACTCGACTTTCTGCAACGATCTCCCTGAGAGCACAATATCTGTCACTCTTCGAACTTCTAGCTGCCTTATTTAAGGGGCTTTCCCTTCTACTCTGTTCGTCTCAGAATGCTGACGAGTAGTAGCAACGGAGAACCAGTCAAAACATAGGAATAAAGGGAAAGACAGAAGAATGAGAGACAAGAGTCGTGCAATCTGTATGGACACAGGGAGAAATCAGAACCGCTCCTTTGCGATGTGCGCAGAAGAGGCCGATCGTCCGAGAAAAGCATCCGGCTGAAGTCGCCCATTCTCGGCAACCAAGAGAGACGAGACCGCTGCTGAAGGCAGAAAGCGGCATTCGGGGAGAACCGCGATTTCTCGGCCAGCAACTGCAAACTCTCGGTAACGGTTAAGCGCTAGTGCCGCTTTCGACCCACGAGAGAGAAATATCGGAATTGAGATGCCGAGAACGTGGGAATTCATCATACTGCATTTCCTGAAAACAGGGGTTTTATTCTCTGCAGGAAAGAATCCACAGCTCTTGACTTTCTGTAACGTCCTCTCTGAATCCACAACGTGTGTCGCTCCTGGAACTTCAAGCTACCTTATTAGAGGGGATTTTCCCTTCTACTCTGTTCGTCACAGAATGCTGTAGTGTGGCATCCGAGAAACACACTAAAACGAATTGTCTCAGGAATAAAGGGAAAGACATAAGAATGAGAGAGAAGCGTAGTGCAGAATGCATGGATACAAGGAGATTTCAGAACCCGAATATTCAGTTGCCTTATTAGGAAGTGCTCTATATTAATCCTTATTTCATCCGAGAATGCATGAAATGTCTTAGTAGAGAAGCTACTATACATTTTCGTTATTGGCTTCAGAATTGTAGAAACGGAGAACCAGCCAAAAACCAGTACGTATATTTAAGAAAACCTGTATTTCTGGTAGAATATGACATTTTCTGCGGGAAATACAGGTTTTCTTAAATATAAGTCCTGGTTTTTCGGTGGTTCTCCGTTACTACAATTCTGAAGCTTGTAACGAAAATATATAGACGGGATAGTTTCTCTACTAAGACATTTCTTGCATTCTCGGATGAAATAGAGACTAATGGGAGCACTTCCAAATAAGGCAACTGAATATACATGATCCTACTTCTCCTTGAGTCCATGAATTCTGCACTAAGCTTCTCTCTCATTCTTCTGTCCTTCATTGATTCCTAGCGACATTTCGTTTTTGTGTGTTTCTCCGGTTCTACACTTCAGCATTCTGTGACGAACAGAGTAGAAGGGAAAATCCCCTCTAATAAGGTAGCTTGAAGTTCCAGGGAATACCAGGTTTCATAAAAATACCTCATAATTTCTCCATGAAGTTCGTTAGCAAGATGACATTTTCACCCTAAATAGGAGATTTTCTCTCAGAAATGCATGCTTCCCCCTCACAGAACGGCATCTTCTCCCCAAATTAGGACATTATCTCCCCGAAATACCACATTTCTCCAATCCAATGACATTATCTCTACGGAGAGTTTGCAGTTGCTGCCCGTTAAATCGCTTTTCTCCCCGAATACCACTTTCAGACTTCAACAGCGGTCTCGTCTTTCTCTCTCGGATGCCGAGAAAGACCGACATCAGCCGGATGCTTTTCATCAAGGAGCGGCTTCTTCTGCGCACATCGCAAAGGAGCGGTTCTGACTTCTCCTTGTGTCCATGCATTCTGCACTACGCTTCTCTCTCATTCTTAAATCTTTCCCTTGATTCCTAGCGACATTTCGTTTTTCTCTGTTTTTCCGATGCTACACTTCAGCATTCTGTGACGAACAGAGTAGAAGGGAAAAGCCCCTCTAACAAGGGAGCTAGAAGTTCCAGGAGAGACACACGTTGTGCTTTCAGGTAGGACGTTACAGAAAGTCGAGAGCTGTGGATTCTTTCCTGCGGAGAAAAAATCCCCTGTTTTCAGGCAATGCAGTATGCTGAATTCACACGTTATTGGTATCGCAATTCCGCTATTTCTCTCTCGTGGGTCGAAAGCGGCAATAGCGCTGAACCGCTACGGAGAGTTTGCAGTTGCTGGCCGAGAAATCGCGGTTCTCCCCGAATGCCGCTTGCGGTCTTCAGCAGCGGTCTCGTTTCTCTCGGATACCGAGAAAGAGTGACTTCAGCCGGACGTTTTCTCCGACTAGCGGCTTCTTCAGCGCACACCGCAAAGGAGCGGTTCTGAATTCTCCTAGTGTCCATGCAGAATGCACTACGCTTCTCTCTCATTCTTATGTCTCTCCCTTGATTCTTAGCGAGAATTCGTTTTTGTGTGTTTCTCCGATGCTACACTTCAGCATCCTGTGACGAACAGAGTAGAAGGGGAAAGCCCCTCTAAACCGGCAGCTGGAAGTTCCAGGAGAGACACACCTTGTGCATTCCGGTAGGACGTTACAGAAAGTCGACAGCTGTGGATTCTTTCCTGCGGAGAAAAAACCCCTGTTTTCAGGCAATGCAGTATGCTGAATTCGCCCGTTCTCGGCATCGCAATTTCTCTGCGTTGCTCTCGTTGGTCGAAAGCGGCACTCGCGATTAACCGTTTCGGAGAATTTGCAGTTCCTGGCCGAGAAATCGCGGTTCTCTCCGAATGCCGCTTTCCGCCTTCAGCACCGGTCTCGTCTCTGTCGGATGCCGAGAAAGGTGCGACTTCAGCCGGATGCTTTTCTGCGACGAGTGGCTTCTTCTGCGCACACCTCAAAGGAGCGGTTATGACTTCTCCTTGTGTCCATGCATTCTGCATTATCTTCTCTCTTACATTATTAACCATTTATTCATAGCGACAATTAGTTTTTTGTATTTATCCGATGCTAAAGATCAGAATACTGTGACCACTAGAGTAGAAGGGAAAAGCTCCTCTAATGAGGCAGCTAGAAGTTCGAAGAGAGAAGCACCTTGTGCTTTCGGAGAGGACGTTACAGAAAGTCGAGAGCTGTGGATTCTTTCCTGCGGAGAAAAAAACCCTGTTTTCAGGCAATGCAGTATGCTGAATTCGCCCGTTCTCGGCATAGCAATTTCTCTGCGTCGCTCTCGTTGGTGGAAAGCGCCACTCTCTGTTAACCAATTCGGAGAATTTGCAGTTCCTGGCCGAGAAATCGCGGTTCTCCCCGGATGGCGCTTGCAGCCTTCAGCACCGGTCTCGTCTCTGTCGGATGCCGAGAAAGGGCGACTTCAGCCGGATGCTTTTCTGCGACGAGTGGCTTCTTCTGCGCACACCTCAAAGGAGCGGTTCTGACTTCTCCTTGTGTCCATGCATTCTGCACTAAGCTTCTCTCTCATTCTTCTGTCTTTGCCTTGATTCCCAGCGAATTTCTTTTTGGTGTGTTTCTCGGATGCCACACTACAGCATTCTGTGACGAACAGAGTAGAAGAGAAAAGCCCCTCTGAACAGGCAGCTAGAAGTTCCAGTAGAGACACATGTTGTACATTCAGAAATGTACAACATTTCCTTGTGTCCATGCATTCTGCACTACGCTTCTCTCTCTCATTCTTATGTCTTTCCCTTGATTCCTAGCCACATTTCGTTTTGGTGTGCTTATCCGATGCTACACTTCAGCATCCTGTGACTAACAGAGTAGAAGGGAAAAGCCCCTCTCCAATAGGGAGCTAGAAGTTCCAGGAGCGACACACCTTGTGCATTCCGGTAGGACGTTACAGAAAGTCGAGAGCTGAGAATTCCTTTCTGCGGAGAAAAAAAAACCTGTTTTCAGGAAATGCAGTATGCTGAATTCGCCCGATCTCGGCACTGGAATTTCGCAGCTTTGCTCCTGTTGGTGGAAAGCGCCACTCTCTGTTAACCGATTCGGAGAATTTGCAGTTGCTGGCCGAGAAATCGCGGTTCTCCCCGGATGGCGCTTGCAGCCTTCAGCACCGGTCTCGTCTCTGTCGGATGCCGAGAAAGGTGCGACTTCAGCCGGATGCTTTTCTCCGACCAGCGGCTTCTTCTGCGCACATCGCAAGGGAGCGGTTCTGACTTCTCCTTGTGTCCATGCATTCTGCACTACGCTTCTCTCTCATTCTTATGTCTTTCCCTTGATTCCTAGCCGCATTTCGTTTTGGTGTGTTTATCCGATGCTACACTTCAGCTTCTGTGACGAACACAGTAGAAGGGAAAAGCCCCTCTAATAAGGAAGCTGGAACTTCGAGGAGAGACACATGCTGTACATTCAGGGAGGACGTTACAGAAAGTCGAGAGCTGTGGATTCTTTCCTGAGCACAAAAAGCCCCCTGTTTTCAGGCAGTATGATCAATTCGCTCGTTCTGGACATCGCAATTCCGCTCTTTCCCTCTCGTGTGCTAGTATTAGATGGGAAAAGCCTCTCTAATAAGACTGCTATAAGTTCCAGGAGATGCAGACATTGTGCTCCCATGGAGATCGTTAGAGGAAGTCGAGTGCCATTGTTTCTGTACTGCGGAGAAAAAAGCCCCAGCTTGCAGGCAATGCGGTAGACTGAGGTCGCAGATTATCGGCCCCCGAGAACGAAGAGATTCCTGCTGAAGTCGGTCACCCTTTGCGGAGAGTTGGAGTTGCTGGAATCGCCATGTGCACAGGCAGAATCCTCCACGCTGTGCTAAGTAGGAAGTCCGCATATCCCTCCTACTGACAGTTGGTATTCAAAAGGAAGACAACATTACAATCCAAAATGCCAAATTACTCAGAAAAAGGCCACACCTAGGCGAAAAATATACTATCTCTAACAAAAACGACAGATATTTCAGCTGGAAATATTAAATCTTTCCCAATAGTCAGCGTTCTTATTTTTCCGTTGAAATAACAGAGCGTGTCTTGAGAAAAAGAGCATTTCAATGAAAAATTCCAATTAGGGAAGAAAATATCATATTCCAGAAACGAAATCATATTTGCAACTTCAATGCAGTATTTCTGAATGAAAAATCCACATTCTAGAAAGAAAAAGAAAGGTATTTGTAAGCCAAGTGCTGTATCGGAAAGATGGTAGCATACTTGGTTGGAAAATGACAGGTGTTTGTGAGAAAGCTGTTATTTGAGGAAAAAGGGCCATATTTTGAAGAATAGGCAGGAATTTATGGGTGAATGTATGCCATCATGGAAAGAAAACGGGTCTTTGTGGGAGAAAAAGTCGTGTGTTTTGGAGGAAACCTTGCCTATCTGGGAAAAAAGGCCATTTTGATGGGAGTAAGTGTGATCTTGAGGAGCGTCAAGTAGAATTCTTGGGATGAAATGGGAGGTATTTCTAAGAGCAGTGGTATTTCTGGGAGAAAATGTCTTGTTTTGGGGAGAAAATGTCCTATGTTGGGGGGCAGAAGCTGGTATTTCTGTGACCAAATGCCATCTTGATGGGAGTAAGTGTGATCTTGATGAGCCTAACGCAGCATTTTTGGTAGAAAATGGGAGCTATTTCTTGGAGTAGTGGTATCTGTGGGAGAAAATGAGCTCTATTGGGGATAAAAATGTTGTATGTGTGATAAAATGCCACATTTCTGGGAGAAACTTTCCTCTAGAGGAGTTTAATGTTGTATATAAGGCAGGAAATGGGAAGTATTCAGAAGAGTCCTGGTATTTCTGGGAGAAAATGCCCCAAATCTGGGAGTAAGTGTCATCATGAGGCGTGTCATGGAGTAGATCTGGGAGGAAATGGAGGTATTTCTAAGAGTAGCGGTATTTCTGGGAGCAAATGACCTCTTTGGGGAAGAAAATGTCCTCTGGAGGGAAGAAAACAGGCCTTTCTTCCCCAAAATGTCATCCAATTGGGAGAAAATCTCCTCTCTTGGGGAGAAAAGTGGTATTTCTGGGAGAAAGTGTCCTCTTCTTGCCTGCAAGTGTCCCATTTGGTCTTGACATGGAGGCTTTTTGGGAGAAAGCATGAGGCAGTTGTAAGAGAAGGGTAATTTCTGGGAGCAAAAATCCTCTTTTTGGAAGAGAAGGCGAAATTTCCAAGGGAAAAGTGGTATTTCTGGGAGGAAATGACACAGGTTAGGGAGAAAAGTGGGAAAGGGTGGGAAGGAATGTCTTGTCTTGGAGAGCAACGGTGGCCTTTTCGTGTTCCAAGTGGTCTCTTGGGGAGAAAACATGGTAAATAGGGGAGACAATGTCCTCTGGAGGAGTGTCAAGTAGTATTTTGGAGAGCAAATGTCACGTATTTCTCAGCAAAGTGCTGTTTCGGGGAGATAGTAGCAGACTTGGTTGGAAAATGACAGGTGTTTGTGAGAAGGCTGGGTTTTTTGGGAAAAAGGCCGTATTTTGTAGAATAGGCAGGAATTTCTGGCGGATTATATCGCATTTTTGGGAGAAAACAAGTCTTTGTGAGAGAAAATGTCGTGTATTTGGGAGAAACCTGGTCTATCTGGGAGAAAAGGCCATTTTGATGGGAGTAAGTGTGATCTTGAGGAGCGTCAAGTAGAATTCTTGGGATGAAATGGGAGGTATTTCTAAGAGCAGTGGTATTTCTGGGAGAAAATGTCTTGTTTTGGGGAGAAAATGTCCTATGTTGGGGGGCAGAAGCTGGTATTTCTGTGACCAAATGCCATCTTGATGGGAGTAAGTGTGATCTTGATGAGCCTAACGCAGCATTTTTGGTAGAAAATGGGAGCTATTTCTTGGAGTAGTGGTATCTGTGGGAGAAAATGAGCTCTATTGGGGATAAAAATGTTGTATGTGTGATAAAATGCCACATTTCTGGGAGAAACTTTCCTCTAGAGGAGTTTAATGTTGTATATAAGGCAGGAAATGGGAAGTATTCAGAAGAGTCCTGGTATTTCTGGGAGAAAATGCCCCAAATCTGGGAGTAAGTGTCATCATGAGGCGTGTCATGGAGTAGATCTGGGAGGAAATGGAGGTATTTCTAAGAGTAGCGGTATTTCTGGGAGCAAATGACCTCTTTGGGGAAGAAAATGTCCTCTGGAGGGAAGAAAACAGGCCTTTCTTCCCCAAAATGTCATCCAATTGGGAGAAAATCTCCTCTCTTGGGGAGAAAAGTGGTATTTCTGGGAGAAAGTGTCCTCTTCTTGCCTGCAAGTGTCCCATTTGGTCTTGACATGGAGGCTTTTTGGGAGAAAGCATGAGGCAGTTGTAAGAGAAGGGTAATTTCTGGGAGCAAAAATCCTCTTTTTGGAAGAGAAGGCGAAATTTCCAAGGGAAAAGTGGTATTTCTGGGAGGAAATGACACAGGTTAGGGAGAAAAGTGGGAAAGGGTGGGAAGGAATGTCTTGTCTTGGAGAGCAACGGTGGCCTTTTCGTGTTCCAAGTGGTCTCTTGGGGAGAAAACATGGTAAATAGGGGAGACAATGTCCTCTGGAGGAGTGTCAAGTAGTATTTTGGAGAGCAAATGTCACGTATTTCTCAGCAAAGTGCTGTTTCGGGGAGATAGTAGCAGACTTGGTTGGAAAATGACAGGTGTTTGTGAGAAGGCTGGGTTTTTTGGGAAAAAGGCCGTATTTTGTAGAATAGGCAGGAATTTCTGGCGGATTATATCGCATTTTTGGGAGAAAACAAGTCTTTGTGAGAGAAAATGTCGTGTATTTGGGAGAAACCTGGTCTATCTGGGAGAAAAGGCCATTTTGATGGGAGTAAGTGTGATCTTGAGGAGCGTCAAGTAGAATTCTTGGGATGAAATGGGAGGTATTTCTAAGAGCAGTGGTATTTCTGGGAGAAAATGTCTTGTTTTGGGGAGAAAATGTCCTATGTTGGGGGGCAGAAGCTGGTATTTCTGTGACCAAATGCCATCTTGATGGGAGTAAGTGTGATCTTGATGAGCCTAACGCAGCATTTTTGGTAGAAAATGGGAGCTATTTCTTGGAGTAGTGGTATTTGTGGGAGAAAATGAGCTCTATTGGGGATAAAAATGTTGTATGTGTGATAAAATGCCACATTTCTGGGAGAAACTTTCCTCTAGAGGAGTTTAATGTTGTATATAAGGCAGGAAATGGGAAGTATTCAGAAGAGTCCTGGTATTTCTGGGAGAAAATGCCCCAAATCTAGGAGTAAGTGTCATCATGAGGCGTGTCATGGAGTAGATCTGGGAGGAAATGGAGGTATTTCTAAGAGTAGCGGTATTTCTGGGAGCAAATGACCTCTTTGGGGAAGAAAATGTCCTCTGGAGGGAAGAAAACAGGCCTTTCTTCCCCAAAATGTCATCCAATTGGGAGAAAATCTCCTCTCTTGGGGAGAAAAGTGGTATTTCTGGGAGAAAGTGTCCTCTTCTTGCCTGCAAGTGTCCCATTTGGTCTTGACATGGAGGCTTTTTGGGAGAAAGCATGAGGCAGTTGTAAGAGAAGGGTAATTTCTGGGAGCAAAAATCCTCTTTTTGGAAGAGAAGGCGAAATTTCCAAGGGAAAAGTGGTATTTCTGGGAGGAAATGACACAGGTTAGGGAGAAAAGTGGGAAAGGGTGGGAAGGAATGTCTTGTCTTGGAGAGCAACGGTGGCCTTTTCGTGTTCCAAGTGGTCTCTTGGGGAGAAAACATGGTAAATAGGGGAGACAATGTCCTCTGGAGGAGTGTCAAGTAGTATTTTGGAGAGCAAATGTCACGTATTTCTCAGCAAAGTGCTGTTTCGGGGAGATAGTAGCAGACTTGGTTGGAAAATGACAGGTGTTTGTGAGAAGGCTGGGTTTTTTGGGAAAAAGGCCGTATTTTGTAGAATAGGCAGGAATTTCTGGCGGATTATATCGCATTTTTGGGAGAAAACAAGTCTTTGTGAGAGAAAATGTCGTGTATTTGGGAGAAACCTGGTCTATCTGGGAGAAAAGGCCATTTTGATGGGAGTAAGTGTGATCTTGAGGAGCGTCAAGTAGAATTCTTGGGATGAAATGGGAGGTATTTCTAAGAGCAGTGGTATTTCTGGGAGAAAATGTCTTGTTTTGGGGAGAAAATGTCCTATGTTGGGGGGCAGAAGCTGGTATTTCTGTGACCAAATGCCATCTTGATGGGAGTAAGTGTGATCTTGATGAGCCTAACGCAGCATTTTTGGTAGAAAATGGGAGCTATTTCTTGGAGTAGTGGTATCTGTGGGAGAAAATGAGCTCTATTGGGGATAAAAATGTTGTATGTGTGATAAAATGCCACATTTCTGGGAGAAACTTTCCTCTAGAGGAGTTTAATGTTGTATATAAGGCAGGAAATGGGAAGTATTCAGAAGAGTCCTGGTATTTCTGGGAGAAAATGCCCCAAATCTGGGAGTAAGTGTCATCATGAGGCGTGTCATGGAGTAGATCTGGGAGGAAATGGAGGTATTTCTAAGAGTAGCGGTATTTCTGGGAGCAAATGACCTCTTTGGGGAAGAAAATGTCCTCTGGAGGGAAGAAAACAGGCCTTTCTTCCCCAAAATGTCATCCAATTGGGAGAAAATCTCCTCTCTTGGGGAGAAAAGTGGTATTTCTGGGAGAAAGTGTCCTCTTCTTGCCTGCAAGTGTCCCATTTGGTCTTGACATGGAGGCTTTTTGGGAGAAAGCATGAGGCAGTTGTAAGAGAAGGGTAATTTCTGGGAGCAAAAATCCTCTTTTTGGAAGAGAAGGCGAAATTTCCAAGGGAAAAGTGGTATTTCTGGGAGGAAATGACACAGGTTAGGGAGAAAAGTGGGAAAGGGTGGGAAAGAATGTCTTGTCTTGGAGAGCAACGGTGGCCTTTTCGTGTTCCAAGTGGTCTCTTGGGGAGAAAACATGGTAAATAGGGGAGACAATGTCCTCTGGAGGAGTGTCAAGTAGTATTTTGGAGAGCAAATGTCACGTATTTCTCAGCAAAGTGCTGTTTCGGGGAGATAGTAGCAGACTTGGTTGGAAAATGACAGGTGTTTGTGAGAAGGCTGGGTTTTTTGGGAAAAAGGCCGTATTTTGTAGAATAGGCAGGAATTTCTGGCGGATTATATCGCATTTTTGGGAGAAAACAAGTCTTTGTGAGAGAAAATGTCGTGTATTTGGGAGAAACCTGGTCTATCTGGGAGAAAAGGCCATTTTGATGGGAGTAAGTGTGATCTTGAGGAGCGTCAAGTAGAATTCTTGGGATGAAATGGGAGGTATTTCTAAGAGCAGTGGTATTTCTGGGAGAAAATGTCTTGTTTTGGGGAGAAAATGTCCTATGTTGGGGGGCAGAAGCTGGTATTTCTGTGACCAAATGCCATCTTGATGGGAGTAAGTGTGATCTTGATGAGCCTAACGCAGCATTTTTGGTAGAAAATGGGAGCTATTTCTTGGAGTAGTGGTATTTGTGGGAGAAAATGAGCTCTATTGGGGATAAAAATGTTGTATGTGTGATAAAATGCCACATTTCTGGGAGAAACTTTCCTCTAGAGGAGTTTAATGTTGTATATAAGGCAGGAAATGGGAAGTATTCAGAAGAGTCCTGGTATTTCTGGGAGAAAATGCCCCAAATCTGGGAGTAAGTGTCATCATGAGGCGTGTCATGGAGTAGATCTGGGAGGAAATGGAGGTATTTCTAAGAGTAGCGGTATTTCTGGGAGCAAATGACCTCTTTGGGGAAGAAAATGTCCTCTGGAGGGAAGAAAACAGGCCTTTCTTCCCCAAAATGTCATCCAATTGGGAGAAAATCTCCTCTCTTGGGGAGAAAAGTGGTATTTCTGGGAGAAAGTGTCCTCTTCTTGCCTGCAAGTGTCCCATTTGGTCTTGACATGGAGGCTTTTTGGGAGAAAGCATGAGGCAGTTGTAAGAGAAGGGTAATTTCTGGGAGCAAAAATCCTCTTTTTGGAAGAGAAGGCGAAATTTCCAAGGGAAAAGTGGTATTTCTGGGAGGAAATGACACAGGTTAGGGAGAAAAGTGGGAAAGGGTGGGAAAGAATGTCTTGTCTTGGAGAGCAACGGTGGCCTTTTCGTGTTCCAAGTGGTCTCTTGGGGAGAAAACATGGTAAATAGGGGAGACAATGTCCTCTGGAGGAGTGTCAAGTAGTATTTTGGAGAGCAAATGTCACGTATTTCTCAGCAAAGTGCTGTTTCGGGGAGATAGTAGCAGACTTGGTTGGAAAATGACAGGTGTTTGTGAGAAGGCTGGGTTTTTTGGGAAAAAGGCCGTATTTTGTAGAATAGGCAGGAATTTCTGGCGGATTATATCGCATTTTTGGGAGAAAACAAGTCTTTGTGAGAGAAAATGTCGTGTATTTGGGAGAAACCTGGTCTATCTGGGAGAAAAGGCCATTTTGATGGGAGTAAGTGTGATCTTGAGGAGCGTCAAGTAGAATTCTTGGGATGAAATGGGAGGTATTTCTAAGAGCAGTGGTATTTCTGGGAGAAAATGTCTTGTTTTGGGGAGAAAATGTCCTATGTTGGGGGGCAGAAGCTGGTATTTCTGTGACCAAATGCCATCTTGATGGGAGTAAGTGTGATCTTGATGAGCCTAACGCAGCATTTTTGGTAGAAAATGGGAGCTATTTCTTGGAGTAGTGGTATCTGTGGGAGAAAATGAGCTCTATTGGGGATAAAAATGTTGTATGTGTGATAAAATGCCACATTTCTGGGAGAAACTTTCCTCTAGAGGAGTTTAATGTTGTATATAAGGCAGGAAATGGGAAGTATTCAGAAGAGTCCTGGTATTTCTGGGAGAAAATGCCCCAAATCTGGGAGTAAGTGTCATCATGAGGCGTGTCATGGAGTAGATCTGGGAGGAAATGGAGGTATTTCTAAGAGTAGCGGTATTTCTGGGAGCAAATGACCTCTTTGGGGAAGAAAATGTCCTCTGGAGGGAAGAAAACAGGCCTTTCTTCCCCAAAATGTCATCCAATTGGGAGAAAATCTCCTCTCTTGGGGAGAAAAGTGGTATTTCTGGGAGAAAGTGTCCTCTTCTTGCCTGCAAGTGTCCCATTTGGTCTTGACATGGAGGCTTTTTGGGAGAAAGCATGAGGCAGTTGTAAGAGAAGGGTAATTTCTGGGAGCAAAAATCCTCTTTTTGGAAGAGAAGGCGAAATTTCCAAGGGAAAAGTGGTATTTCTGGGAGGAAATGACACAGGTTAGGGAGAAAAGTGGGAAAGGGTGGGAAAGAATGTCTTGTCTTGGAGAGCAACGGTGGCCTTTTCGTGTTCCAAGTGGTCTCTTGGGGAGAAAACATGGTAAATAGGGGAGACAATGTCCTCTGGAGGAGTGTCAAGTAGTATTTTGGAGAGCAAATGTCACGTATTTCTCAGCAAAGTGCTGTTTCGGGGAGATAGTAGCAGACTTGGTTGGAAAATGACAGGTGTTTGTGAGAAGGCTGGGTTTTTTGGGAAAAAGGCCGTATTTTGTAGAATAGGCAGGAATTTCTGGCGGATTATATCGCATTTTTGGGAGAAAACAAGTCTTTGTGAGAGAAAATGTCGTGTATTTGGGAGAAACCTGGTCTATCTGGGAGAAAAGGCCATTTTGATGGGAGTAAGTGTGATCTTGAGGAGCGTCAAGTAGAATTCTTGGGATGAAATGGGAGGTATTTCTAAGAGCAGTGGTATTTCTGGGAGAAAATGTCTTGTTTTGGGGAGAAAATGTCCTATGTTGGGGGGCAGAAGCTGGTATTTCTGTGACCAAATGCCATCTTGATGGGAGTAAGTGTGATCTTGATGAGCCTAACGCAGCATTTTTGGTAGAAAATGGGAGCTATTTCTTGGAGTAGTGGTATCTGTGGGAGAAAATGAGCTCTATTGGGGATAAAAATGTTGTATGTGTGATAAAATGCCACATTTCTGGGAGAAACTTTCCTCTAGAGGAGTTTAATGTTGTATATAAGGCAGGAAATGGGAAGTATTCAGAAGAGTCCTGGTATTTCTGGGAGAAAATGCCCCAAATCTGGGAGTAAGTGTCATCATGAGGCGTGTCATGGAGTAGATCTGGGAGGAAATGGAGGTATTTCTAAGAGTAGCGGTATTTCTGGGAGCAAATGACCTCTTTGGGGAAGAAAATGTCCTCTGGAGGGAAGAAAACAGGCCTTTCTTCCCCAAAATGTCATCCAATTGGGAGAAAATCTCCTCTCTTGGGGAGAAAAGTGGTATTTCTGGGAGAAAGTGTCCTCTTCTTGCCTGCAAGTGTCCCATTTGGTCTTGACATGGAGGCTTTTTGGGAGAAAGCATGAGGCAGTTGTAAGAGAAGGGTAATTTCTGGGAGCAAAAATCCTCTTTTTGGAAGAGAAGGCGAAATTTCCAAGGGAAAAGTGGTATTTCTGGGAGGAAATGACACAGGTTAGGGAGAAAAGTGGGAAAGGGTGGGAAAGAATGTCTTGTCTTGGAGAGCAACGGTGGCCTTTTCGTGTTCCAAGTGGTCTCTTGGGGAGAAAACATGGTAAATAGGGGAGACAATGTCCTCTGGAGGAGTGTCAAGTAGTATTTTGGAGAGCAAATGTCACGTATTTCTCAGCAAAGTGCTGTTTCGGGGAGATAGTAGCAGACTTGGTTGGAAAATGACAGGTGTTTGTGAGAAGGCTGGGTTTTTTGGGAAAAAGGCCGTATTTTGTAGAATAGGCAGGAATTTCTGGCGGATTATATCGCATTTTTGGGAGAAAACAAGTCTTTGTGAGAGAAAATGTCGTGTATTTGGGAGAAACCTGGTCTATCTGGGAGAAAAGGCCATTTTGATGGGAGTAAGTGTGATCTTGAGGAGCGTCAAGTAGAATTCTTGGGATGAAATGGGAGGTATTTCTAAGAGCAGTGGTATTTCTGGGAGAAAATGTCTTGTTTTGGGGAGAAAATGTCCTATGTTGGGGGGCAGAAGCTGGTATTTCTGTGACCAAATGCCATCTTGATGGGAGTAAGTGTGATCTTGATGAGCCTAACGCAGCATTTTTGGTAGAAAATGGGAGCTATTTCTTGGAGTAGTGGTATCTGTGGGAGAAAATGAGCTCTATTGGGGATAAAAATGTTGTATGTGTGATAAAATGCCACATTTCTGGGAGAAACTTTCCTCTAGAGGAGTTTAATGTTGTATATAAGGCAGGAAATGGGAAGTATTCAGAAGAGTCCTGGTATTTCTGGGAGAAAATGCCCCAAATCTGGGAGTAAGTGTCATCATGAGGCGTGTCATGGAGTAGATCTGGGAGGAAATGGAGGTATTTCTAAGAGTAGCGGTATTTCTGGGAGCAAATGACCTCTTTGGGGAAGAAAATGTCCTCTGGAGGGAAGAAAACAGGCCTTTCTTCCCCAAAATGTCATCCAATTGGGAGAAAATCTCCTCTCTTGGGGAGAAAAGTGGTATTTCTGGGAGAAAGTGTCCTCTTCTTGCCTGCAAGTGTCCCATTTGGTCTTGACATGGAGGCTTTTTGGGAGAAAGCATGAGGCAGTTGTAAGAGAAGGGTAATTTCTGGGAGCAAAAATCCTCTTTTTGGAAGAGAAGGCGAAATTTCCAAGGGAAAAGTGGTATTTCTGGGAGGAAATGACACAGGTTAGGGAGAAAAGTGGGAAAGGGTGGGAAAGAATGTCTTGTCTTGGAGAGCAACGGTGGCCTTTTCGTGTTCCAAGTGGTCTCTTGGGGAGAAAACATGGTAAATAGGGGAGACAATGTCCTCTGGAGGAGTGTCAAGTAGTATTTTGGAGAGCAAATGTCACGTATTTCTCAGCAAAGTGCTGTTTCGGGGAGATAGTAGCAGACTTGGTTGGAAAATGACAGGTGTTTGTGAGAAGGCTGGGTTTTTTGGGAAAAAGGCCGTATTTTGTAGAATAGGCAGGAATTTCTGGCGGATTATATCGCATTTTTGGGAGAAAACAAGTCTTTGTGAGAGAAAATGTCGTGTATTTGGGAGAAACCTGGTCTATCTGGGAGAAAAGGCCATTTTGATGGGAGTAAGTGTGATCTTGAGGAGCGTCAAGTAGAATTCTTGGGATGAAATGGGAGGTATTTCTAAGAGCAGTGGTATTTCTGGGAGAAAATGTCTTGTTTTGGGGAGAAAATGTCCTATGTTGGGGGGCAGAAGCTGGTATTTCTGTGACCAAATGCCATCTTGATGGGAGTAAGTGTGATCTTGATGAGCCTAACGCAGCATTTTTGGTAGAAAATGGGAGCTATTTCTTGGAGTAGTGGTATCTGTGGGAGAAAATGAGCTCTATTGGGGATAAAAATGTTGTATGTGTGATAAAATGCCACATTTCTGGGAGAAACTTTCCTCTAGAGGAGTTTAATGTTGTATATAAGGCAGGAAATGGGAAGTATTCAGAAGAGTCCTGGTATTTCTGGGAGAAAATGCCCCAAATCTGGGAGTAAGTGTCATCATGAGGCGTGTCATGGAGTAGATCTGGGAGGAAATGGAGGTATTTCTAAGAGTAGCGGTATTTCTGGGAGCAAATGACCTCTTTGGGGAAGAAAATGTCCTCTGGAGGGAAGAAAACAGGCCTTTCTTCCCCAAAATGTCATCCAATTGGGAGAAAATCTCCTCTCTTGGGGAGAAAAGTGGTATTTCTGGGAGAAAGTGTCCTCTTCTTGCCTGCAAGTGTCCCATTTGGTCTTGACATGGAGGCTTTTTGGGAGAAAGCATGAGGCAGTTGTAAGAGAAGGGTAATTTCTGGGAGCAAAAATCCTCTTTTTGGAAGAGAAGGCGAAATTTCCAAGGGAAAAGTGGTACTTTTCACACTGAACGGCCAAGCCATCAAACCAAATTTCAAATGAAATATTTCAGGTTGACAAATTGAGTACTGAATCTCACATTCTTCCCACTCTGCGTATATAAAGCACAGGGAAAAGGAAATTGTGCAAAACAAGGACCGGCTATTCAAAGCACACGGGAAATGTTGGGATCATAAACCACATATGCACAGAATCAAACCAAAGTTAATGGCCACTAGCTGGTATTCAACTTAGTTTTGTTACTCTTTTCCTTCAATTTTTCCACCTTGCCTGCTCGGTTAATAAAACCACAATTGTAAGGGTAAAGCAAAGGCACAATTTAGTGCTACATCAATTATTATGGCTTTGTTGTGACACAGTGGTGTTCAACAGATCCCAGAAAGCTGTCCGGATGCCTCAGAAGCAATTAAGGTTTGATTGATCTAACTCACTACAGCACGGCATGTAAAATACTCAGAGACATTTGAATGATTCTATTATACAGAAGAGATTACTGCCCAGAGATAATTTAAATTAAATTCTCAAGTTCTTTTAGCAACTGTTACACACAGATTCAGTCCTATTGTGGTAACAGTTAAGTCATTGCTTTACAAAGAAAACTAATTAAATAAAAGAACTGTGACTAATAGGTGGCACTGCAGCCTCCAAAAATTGAAACCACATTACTTGATACTCCTCCATATCAAAGTTACTCCCATAAAACTGGACATTTTCTCCCAAATAAACCAGTTTTCTCCCAAATAGACGACATTTTCTCCCAGATAGACCACTTCTCTACCAAAGATGTGACATATTCCCCCAGAAATACTAGCTTATTCTTAAACATATGGCCTCTTTTTCCCAGACAGCCAGCTTTCTCACAAACAGATGTCACTGTCCAAGCAAGTCTGTAATTATCTCCCACAAATAGCAGTTTTCTCAGAAATACCTTGCACTTTCTCTCAAAAATACTACTTGACACTCCTCCAGAGGACATTTTCTACCACGTATACCATATTTTCTGCCCAAAGGACCAGTTGTCACACCAAAAATACCACAGTTGCGCTCCAGTAGAAGACATTCCTTCCCACCATTTCCCACTTTTCTCCCTCAACTATGTCCTTTCCTCCCAGAAATGCCACTTTTCCCTTGGAAATTTCACATTTTTCTCCGCAGTACAGAAAAAGTGGCACTCGACTTTCTGCAACGATCTCCCTGAGAGCACAATATCTGTCACTCTTCGAACTTCTAGCTGCCTTATTTAAGGGGCTTTCCCTTCTACTCTGTTCGTCTCAGAATGCTGACGAGTAGTAGCAACGGAGAACCAGTCAAAACATAGGAATAAAGGGAAAGACAGAAGAATGAGAGACAAGAGTCGTGCAATCTGTATGGACACAGGGAGAAATCAGAACCGCTCCTTTGCGATGTGCGCAGAAGAGGCCGATCGTCCGAGAAAAGCATCCGGCTGAAGTCGCCCATTCTCGGCAACCAAGAGAGACGAGACCGCTGCTGAAGGCAGAAAGCGGCATTCGGGGAGAACCGCGATTTCTCGGCCAGCAACTGCAAACTCTCGGTAACGGTTAAGCGCTAGTGCCGCTTTCGACCCACGAGAGAGAAATATCGGAATTGAGATGCCGAGAACGTGGGAATTCATCATACTGCATTTCCTGAAAACAGGGGTTTTATTCTCTGCAGGAAAGAATCCACAGCTCTTGACTTTCTGTAACGTCCTCTCTGAATCCACAACGTGTGTCGCTCCTGGAACTTCAAGCTACCTTATTAGAGGGGATTTTCCCTTCTACTCTGTTCGTCACAGAATGCTGTAGTGTGGCATCCGAGAAACACACTAAAACGAATTGTCTCAGGAATAAAGGGAAAGACATAAGAATGAGAGAGAAGCGTAGTGCAGAATGCATGGATACAAGGAGATTTCAGAACCCGAATATTCAGTTGCCTTATTAGGAAGTGCTCTATATTAATCCTTATTTCATCCGAGAATGCATGAAATGTCTTAGTAGAGAAGCTACTATACATTTTCGTTATTGGCTTCAGAATTGTAGAAACGGAGAACCAGCCAAAAACCAGTACGTATATTTAAGAAAACCTGTATTTCTGGTAGAATATGACATTTTCTGCGGGAAATACAGGTTTTCTTAAATATAAGTCCTGGTTTTTCGGTGGTTCTCCGTTACTACAATTCTGAAGCTTGTAACGAAAATATATAGACGGGATAGTTTCTCTACTAAGACATTTCTTGCATTCTCGGATGAAATAGAGACTAATGGGAGCACTTCCAAATAAGGCAACTGAATATACATGATCCTACTTCTCCTTGAGTCCATGAATTCTGCACTAAGCTTCTCTCTCATTCTTCTGTCCTTCATTGATTCCTAGCGACATTTCGTTTTTGTGTGTTTCTCCGGTTCTACACTTCAGCATTCTGTGACGAACAGAGTAGAAGGGAAAATCCCCTCTAATAAGGTAGCTTGAAGTTCCAGGGAATACCAGGTTTCATAAAAATACCTCATAATTTCTCCATGAAGTTCGTTAGCAAGATGACATTTTCACCCTAAATAGGAGATTTTCTCTCAGAAATGCATGCTTCCCCCTCACAGAACGGCATCTTCTCCCCAAATTAGGACATTATCTCCCCGAAATACCACATTTCTCCAATCCAATGACATTATCTCTACGGAGAGTTTGCAGTTGCTGCCCGTTAAATCGCTTTTCTCCCCGAATACCACTTTCAGACTTCAACAGCGGTCTCGTCTTTCTCTCTCGGATGCCGAGAAAGACCGACATCAGCCGGATTCTTTTCATCAAGGAGCGGCTTCTTCTGCGCACATCGCAAAGGAGCGGTTCTGACTTCTCCTTGTGTCCATGCATTCTGCACTACGCTTCTCTCTCATTCTTAAATCTTTCCCTTGATTCCTAGCGACATTTCGTTTTTCTCTGTTTTTCCGATGCTACACTTCAGCATTCTGTGACGAACAGAGTAGAAGGGAAAAGCCCCTCTAACAAGGGAGCTAGAAGTTCCAGGAGAGACACACGTTGTGCTTTCAGGTAGGACGTTACAGAAAGTCGAGAGCTGTGGATTCTTTCCTGCGGAGAAAAAATCCCCTGTTTTCAGGCAATGCAGTATGCTGAATTCACACGTTATTGGTATCGCAATTCCGCTATTTCTCTCTCGTGGGTCGAAAGCGGCAATAGCGCTGAACCGCTACGGAGAGTTTGCAGTTGCTGGCCGAGAAATCGCGGTTCTCCCCGAATGCCGCTTGCGGTCTTCAGCAGCGGTCTCGTTTCTCTCGGATACCGAGAAAGAGTGACTTCAGCCGGACGTTTTCTCCGACTAGCGGCTTCTTCAGCGCACACCGCAAAGGAGCGGTTCTGAATTCTCCTAGTGTCCATGCAGAATGCACTACGCTTCTCTCTCATTCTTATGTCTCTCCCTTGATTCTTAGCGAGAATTCGTTTTTGTGTGTTTCTCCGATGCTACACTTCAGCATCCTGTGACGAACAGAGTAGAAGGGGAAAGCCCCTCTAAACCGGCAGCTGGAAGTTCCAGGAGAGACACACCTTGTGCATTCCGGTAGGACGTTACAGAAAGTCGACAGCTGTGGATTCTTTCCTGCGGAGAAAAAACCCCTGTTTTCAGGCAATGCAGTATGCTGAATTCGCCCGTTCTCGGCATCGCAATTTCTCTGCGTTGCTCTCGTTGGTCGAAAGCGGCACTCGCGATTAACCGTTTCGGAGAATTTGCAGTTCCTGGCCGAGAAATCGCGGTTCTCTCCGAATGCCGCTTTCCGCCTTCAGCACCGGTCTCGTCTCTGTCGGATGCCGAGAAAGGTGCGACTTCAGCCGGATGCTTTTCTGCGACGAGTGGCTTCTTCTGCGCACACCTCAAAGGAGCGGTTCTGACTTCTCCTTGTGTCCATGCATTCTGCACTAAGCTTCTCTCTCATTCTTCTGTCTTTGCCTTGATTCCCAGCGAATTTCTTTTTGGTGTGTTTCTCGGATGCCACACTACAGCATTCTGTGACGAACAGAGTAGAAGAGAAAAGCCCCTCTGAACAGGCAGCTAGAAGTTCCAGTAGAGACACATGTTGTACATTCAGAAATGTACAACATTTCCTTGTGTCCATGCATTCTGCACTACGCTTCTCTCTCTCATTCTTATGTCTTTCCCTTGATTCCTAGCCACATTTCGTTTTGGTGTGCTTATCCGATGCTACACTTCAGCATCCTGTGACTAACAGAGTAGAAGGGAAAAGCCCCTCTCCAATAGGGAGCTAGAAGTTCCAGGAGCGACACACCTTGTGCATTCCGGTAGGACGTTACAGAAAGTCGAGAGCTGAGAATTCCTTTCTGCGGAGAAAAAAAAACCTGTTTTCAGGAAATGCAGTATGCTGAATTCGCCCGTTCTCGGCACTGGAATTTCGCAGCTTTGCTCCTGTTGGTGGAAAGCGCCACTCTCTGTTAACCGATTCGGAGAATTTGCAGTTGCTGGCCGAGAAATCGCGGTTCTCCCCGGATGGCGCTTGCAGCCTTCAGCACCGGTCTCGTCTCTGTCGGATGCCGAGAAAGGTGCGACTTCAGCCGGATGCTTTTCTCCGACCAGCGGCTTCTTCTGCGCACATCGCAAGGGAGCGGTTCTGACTTCTCCTTGTGTCCATGCATTCTGCACTACGCTTCTCTCTCATTCTTATGTCTTTCCCTTGATTCCTAGCCGCATTTCGTTTTGGTGTGTTTATCCGATGCTACACTTCAGCTTCTGTGACGAACACAGTAGAAGGGAAAAGCCCCTCTAATAAGGAAGCTGGAACTTCGAGGAGAGACACATGCTGTACATTCAGGGAGGACGTTACAGAAAGTCGAGAGCTGTGGATTCTTTCCTGAGCACAAAAAGCCCCCTGTTTTCAGGCAGTATGATCAATTCGCTCGTTCTGGACATCGCAATTCCGCTCTTTCCCTCTCGTGTGCTAGTATTAGATGGGAAAAGCCTCTCTAATAAGACTGCTATAAGTTCCAGGAGATGCAGACATTGTGCTCCCATGGAGATCGTTAGAGGAAGTCGAGTGCCATTGTTTCTGTACTGCGGAGAAAAAAGCCCCAGCTTGCAGGCAATGCGGTAGACTGAGGTCGCAGATTATCGGCCCCCGAGAACGAAGAGATTCCTGCTGAAGTCGGTCACCCTTTGCGGAGAGTTGGAGTTGCTGGAATCGCCATGTGCACAGGCAGAATCCTCCACGCTGTGCTAAGTAGGAAGTCCGCATATCCCTCCTACTGACAGTTGGTATTCAAAAGGAAGACAACATTACAATCCAAAATGCCAAATTACTCAGAAAAAGGCCACACCTAGGCGAAAAATATACTATCTCTAACAAAAACGACAGATATTTCAGCTGGAAATATTAAATCTTTCCCAATAGTCAGCGTTCTTATTTTTCCGTTGAAATAACAGAGCGTGTCTTGAGAAAAAGAGCATTTCAATGAAAAATTCCAATTAGGGAAGAAAATATCATATTCCAGAAACGAAATCATATTTGCAACTTCAATGCAGTATTTCTGAATGAAAAATCCACATTCTAGAAAGAAAAAGAAAGGTATTTGTAAGCCAAGTGCTGTATCGGAAAGATGGTAGCATACTTGGTTGGAAAATGACAGGTGTTTGTGAGAAAGCTGTTATTTGAGGAAAAAGGGCCATATTTTGAAGAATAGGCAGGAATTTATGGGTGAATGTATGCCATCATGGAAAGAAAACGGGTCTTTGTGGGAGAAAAAGTCGTGTGTTTTGGAGGAAACCTTGCCTATCTGGGAAAAAAGGCCATTTTGATGGGAGTAAGTGTGATCTTGAGGAGCGTCAAGTAGAATTCTTGGGATGAAATGGGAGGTATTTCTAAGAGCAGTGGTATTTCTGGGAGAAAATGTCTTGTTTTGGGGAGAAAATGTCCTATGTTGGGGGGCAGAAGCTGGTATTTCTGTGACCAAATGCCATCTTGATGGGAGTAAGTGTGATCTTGATGAGCCTAACGCAGCATTTTTGGTAGAAAATGGGAGCTATTTCTTGGAGTAGTGGTATTTGTGGGAGAAAATGAGCTCTATTGGGGATAAAAATGTTGTATGTGTGATAAAATGCCACATTTCTGGGAGAAACTTTCCTCTAGAGGAGTTTAATGTTGTATATAAGGCAGGAAATGGGAAGTATTCAGAAGAGTCCTGGTATTTCTGGGAGAAAATGCCCCAAATCTGGGAGTAAGTGTCATCATGAGGCGTGTCATGGAGTAGATCTGGGAGGAAATGGAGGTATTTCTAAGAGTAGCGGTATTTCTGGGAGCAAATGACCTCTTTGGGGAAGAAAATGTCCTCTGGAGGGAAGAAAACAGGCCTTTCTTCCCCAAAATGTCATCCAATTGGGAGAAAATCTCCTCTCTTGGGGAGAAAAGTGGTATTTCTGGGAGAAAGTGTCCTCTTCTTGCCTGCAAGTGTCCCATTTGGTCTTGACATGGAGGCTTTTTGGGAGAAAGCATGAGGCAGTTGTAAGAGAAGGGTAATTTCTGGGAGCAAAAATCCTCTTTTTGGAAGAGAAGGCGAAATTTCCAAGGGAAAAGTGGTATTTCTGGGAGGAAATGACACAGGTTAGGGAGAAAAGTGGGAAAGGGTGGGAAAGAATGTCTTGTCTTGGAGAGCAACGGTGGCCTTTTCGTGTTCCAAGTGGTCTCTTGGGGAGAAAACATGGTAAATAGGGGAGACAATGTCCTCTGGAGGAGTGTCAAGTAGTATTTTGGAGAGCAAATGTCACGTATTTCTCAGCAAAGTGCTGTTTCGGGGAGATAGTAGCAGACTTGGTTGGAAAATGACAGGTGTTTGTGAGAAGGCTGGGTTTTTTGGGAAAAAGGCCGTATTTTGTAGAATAGGCAGGAATTTCTGGCGGATTATATCGCATTTTTGGGAGAAAACAAGTCTTTGTGAGAGAAAATGTCGTGTATTTGGGAGAAACCTGGTCTATCTGGGAGAAAAGGCCATTTTGATGGGAGTAAGTGTGATCTTGAGGAGCGTCAAGTAGAATTCTTGGGATGAAATGGGAGGTATTTCTAAGAGCAGTGGTATTTCTGGGAGAAAATGTCTTGTTTTGGGGAGAAAATGTCCTATGTTGGGGGGCAGAAGCTGGTATTTCTGTGACCAAATGCCATCTTGATGGGAGTAAGTGTGATCTTGATGAGCCTAACGCAGCATTTTTGGTAGAAAATGGGAGCTATTTCTTGGAGTAGTGGTATTTGTGGGAGAAAATGAGCTCTATTGGGGATAAAAATGTTGTATGTGTGATAAAATGCCACATTTCTGGGAGAAACTTTCCTCTAGAGGAGTTTAATGTTGTATATAAGGCAGGAAATGGGAAGTATTCAGAAGAGTCCTGGTATTTCTGGGAGAAAATGCCCCAAATCTGGGAGTAAGTGTCATCATGAGGCGTGTCATGGAGTAGATCTGGGAGGAAATGGAGGTATTTCTAAGAGTAGCGGTATTTCTGGGAGCAAATGACCTCTTTGGGGAAGAAAATGTCCTCTGGAGGGAAGAAAACAGGCCTTTCTTCCCCAAAATGTCATCCAATTGGGAGAAAATCTCCTCTCTTGGGGAGAAAAGTGGTATTTCTGGGAGAAAGTGTCCTCTTCTTGCCTGCAAGTGTCCCATTTGGTCTTGACATGGAGGCTTTTTGGGAGAAAGCATGAGGCAGTTGTAAGAGAAGGGTAATTTCTGGGAGCAAAAATCCTCTTTTTGGAAGAGAAGGCGAAATTTCCAAGGGAAAAGTGGTATTTCTGGGAGGAAATGACACAGGTTAGGGAGAAAAGTGGGAAAGGGTGGGAAAGAATGTCTTGTCTTGGAGAGCAACGGTGGCCTTTTCGTGTTCCAAGTGGTCTCTTGGGGAGAAAACATGGTAAATAGGGGAGACAATGTCCTCTGGAGGAGTGTCAAGTAGTATTTTGGAGAGCAAATGTCACGTATTTCTCAGCAAAGTGCTGTTTCGGGGAGATAGTAGCAGACTTGGTTGGAAAATGACAGGTGTTTGTGAGAAGGCTGGGTTTTTTGGGAAAAAGGCCGTATTTTGTAGAATAGGCAGGAATTTCTGGCGGATTATATCGCATTTTTGGGAGAAAACAAGTCTTTGTGAGAGAAAATGTCGTGTATTTGGGAGAAACCTGGTCTATCTGGGAGAAAAGGCCATTTTGATGGGAGTAAGTGTGATCTTGAGGAGCGTCAAGTAGAATTCTTGGGATGAAATGGGAGGTATTTCTAAGAGCAGTGGTATTTCTGGGAGAAAATGTCTTGTTTTGGGGAGAAAATGTCCTATGTTGGGGGGCAGAAGCTGGTATTTCTGTGACCAAATGCCATCTTGATGGGAGTAAGTGTGATCTTGATGAGCCTAACGCAGCATTTTTGGTAGAAAATGGGAGCTATTTCTTGGAGTAGTGGTATCTGTGGGAGAAAATGAGCTCTATTGGGGATAAAAATGTTGTATGTGTGATAAAATGCCACATTTCTGGGAGAAACTTTCCTCTAGAGGAGTTTAATGTTGTATATAAGGCAGGAAATGGGAAGTATTCAGAAGAGTCCTGGTATTTCTGGGAGAAAATGCCCCAAATCTGGGAGTAAGTGTCATCATGAGGCGTGTCATGGAGTAGATCTGGGAGGAAATGGAGGTATTTCTAAGAGTAGCGGTATTTCTGGGAGCAAATGACCTCTTTGGGGAAGAAAATGTCCTCTGGAGGGAAGAAAACAGGCCTTTCTTCCCCAAAATGTCATCCAATTGGGAGAAAATCTCCTCTCTTGGGGAGAAAAGTGGTATTTCTGGGAGAAAGTGTCCTCTTCTTGCCTGCAAGTGTCCCATTTGGTCTTGACATGGAGGCTTTTTGGGAGAAAGCATGAGGCAGTTGTAAGAGAAGGGTAATTTCTGGGAGCAAAAATCCTCTTTTTGGAAGAGAAGGCGAAATTTCCAAGGGAAAAGTGGTATTTCTGGGAGGAAATGACACAGGTTAGGGAGAAAAGTGGGAAAGGGTGGGAAAGAATGTCTTGTCTTGGAGAGCAACGGTGGCCTTTTCGTGTTCCAAGTGGTCTCTTGGGGAGAAAACATGGTAAATAGGGGAGACAATGTCCTCTGGAGGAGTGTCAAGTAGTATTTTGGAGAGCAAATGTCACGTATTTCTCAGCAAAGTGCTGTTTCGGGGAGATAGTAGCAGACTTGGTTGGAAAATGACAGGTGTTTGTGAGAAGGCTGGGTTTTTTGGGAAAAAGGCCGTATTTTGTAGAATAGGCAGGAATTTCTGGCGGATTATATCGCATTTTTGGGAGAAAACAAGTCTTTGTGAGAGAAAATGTCGTGTATTTGGGAGAAACCTGGTCTATCTGGGAGAAAAGGCCATTTTGATGGGAGTAAGTGTGATCTTGAGGAGCGTCAAGTAGAATTCTTGGGATGAAATGGGAGGTATTTCTAAGAGCAGTGGTATTTCTGGGAGAAAATGTCTTGTTTTGGGGAGAAAATGTCCTATGTTGGGGGGCAGAAGCTGGTATTTCTGTGACCAAATGCCATCTTGATGGGAGTAAGTGTGATCTTGATGAGCCTAACGCAGCATTTTTGGTAGAAAATGGGAGCTATTTCTTGGAGTAGTGGTATCTGTGGGAGAAAATGAGCTCTATTGGGGATAAAAATGTTGTATGTGTGATAAAATGCCACATTTCTGGGAGAAACTTTCCTCTAGAGGAGTTTAATGTTGTATATAAGGCAGGAAATGGGAAGTATTCAGAAGAGTCCTGGTATTTCTGGGAGAAAATGCCCCAAATCTGGGAGTAAGTGTCATCATGAGGCGTGTCATGGAGTAGATCTGGGAGGAAATGGAGGTATTTCTAAGAGTAGCGGTATTTCTGGGAGCAAATGACCTCTTTGGGGAAGAAAATGTCCTCTGGAGGGAAGAAAACAGGCCTTTCTTCCCCAAAATGTCATCCAATTGGGAGAAAATCTCCTCTCTTGGGGAGAAAAGTGGTATTTCTGGGAGAAAGTGTCCTCTTCTTGCCTGCAAGTGTCCCATTTGGTCTTGACATGGAGGCTTTTTGGGAGAAAGCATGAGGCAGTTGTAAGAGAAGGGTAATTTCTGGGAGCAAAAATCCTCTTTTTGGAAGAGAAGGCGAAATTTCCAAGGGAAAAGTGGTATTTCTGGGAGGAAATGACACAGGTTAGGGAGAAAAGTGGGAAAGGGTGGGAAAGAATGTCTTGTCTTGGAGAGCAACGGTGGCCTTTTCGTGTTCCAAGTGGTCTCTTGGGGAGAAAACATGGTAAATAGGGGAGACAATGTCCTCTGGAGGAGTGTCAAGTAGTATTTTGGAGAGCAAATGTCACGTATTTCTCAGCAAAGTGCTGTTTCGGGGAGATAGTAGCAGACTTGGTTGGAAAATGACAGGTGTTTGTGAGAAGGCTGGGTTTTTTGGGAAAAAGGCCGTATTTTGTAGAATAGGCAGGAATTTCTGGCGGATTATATCGCATTTTTGGGAGAAAACAAGTCTTTGTGAGAGAAAATGTCGTGTATTTGGGAGAAACCTGGTCTATCTGGGAGAAAAGGCCATTTTGATGGGAGTAAGTGTGATCTTGAGGAGCGTCAAGTAGAATTCTTGGGATGAAATGGGAGGTATTTCTAAGAGCAGTGGTATTTCTGGGAGAAAATGTCTTGTTTTGGGGAGAAAATGTCCTATGTTGGGGGGCAGAAGCTGGTATTTCTGTGACCAAATGCCATCTTGATGGGAGTAAGTGTGATCTTGATGAGCCTAACGCAGCATTTTTGGTAGAAAATGGGAGCTATTTCTTGGAGTAGTGGTATCTGTGGGAGAAAATGAGCTCTATTGGGGATAAAAATGTTGTATGTGTGATAAAATGCCACATTTCTGGGAGAAACTTTCCTCTAGAGGAGTTTAATGTTGTATATAAGGCAGGAAATGGGAAGTATTCAGAAGAGTCCTGGTATTTCTGGGAGAAAATGCCCCAAATCTGGGAGTAAGTGTCATCATGAGGCGTGTCATGGAGTAGATCTGGGAGGAAATGGAGGTATTTCTAAGAGTAGCGGTATTTCTGGGAGCAAATGACCTCTTTGGGGAAGAAAATGTCCTCTGGAGGGAAGAAAACAGGCCTTTCTTCCCCAAAATGTCATCCAATTGGGAGAAAATCTCCTCTCTTGGGGAGAAAAGTGGTATTTCTGGGAGAAAGTGTCCTCTTCTTGCCTGCAAGTGTCCCATTTGGTCTTGACATGGAGGCTTTTTGGGAGAAAGCATGAGGCAGTTGTAAGAGAAGGGTAATTTCTGGGAGCAAAAATCCTCTTTTTGGAAGAGAAGGCGAAATTTCCAAGGGAAAAGTGGTATTTCTGGGAGGAAATGACACAGGTTAGGGAGAAAAGTGGGAAAGGGTGGGAAAGAATGTCTTGTCTTGGAGAGCAACGGTGGCCTTTTCGTGTTCCAAGTGGTCTCTTGGGGAGAAAACATGGTAAATAGGGGAGACAATGTCCTCTGGAGGAGTGTCAAGTAGTATTTTGGAGAGCAAATGTCACGTATTTCTCAGCAAAGTGCTGTTTCGGGGAGATAGTAGCAGACTTGGTTGGAAAATGACAGGTGTTTGTGAGAAGGCTGGGTTTTTTGGGAAAAAGGCCGTATTTTGTAGAATAGGCAGGAATTTCTGGCGGATTATATCGCATTTTTGGGAGAAAACAAGTCTTTGTGAGAGAAAATGTCGTGTATTTGGGAGAAACCTGGTCTATCTGGGAGAAAAGGCCATTTTGATGGGAGTAAGTGTGATCTTGAGGAGCGTCAAGTAGAATTCTTGGGATGAAATGGGAGGTATTTCTAAGAGCAGTGGTATTTCTGGGAGAAAATGTCTTGTTTTGGGGAGAAAATGTCCTATGTTGGGGGGCAGAAGCTGGTATTTCTGTGACCAAATGCCATCTTGATGGGAGTAAGTGTGATCTTGATGAGCCTAACGCAGCATTTTTGGTAGAAAATGGGAGCTATTTCTTGGAGTAGTGGTATTTGTGGGAGAAAATGAGCTCTATTGGGGATAAAAATGTTGTATGTGTGATAAAATGCCACATTTCTGGGAGAAACTTTCCTCTAGAGGAGTTTAATGTTGTATATAAGGCAGGAAATGGGAAGTATTCAGAAGAGTCCTGGTATTTCTGGGAGAAAATGCCCCAAATCTGGGAGTAAGTGTCATCATGAGGCGTGTCATGGAGTAGATCTGGGAGGAAATGGAGGTATTTCTAAGAGTAGCGGTATTTCTGGGAGCAAATGACCTCTTTGGGGAAGAAAATGTCCTCTGGAGGGAAGAAAACAGGCCTTTCTTCCCCAAAATGTCATCCAATTGGGAGAAAATCTCCTCTCTTGGGGAGAAAAGTGGTATTTCTGGGAGAAAGTGTCCTCTTCTTGCCTGCAAGTGTCCCATTTGGTCTTGACATGGAGGCTTTTTGGGAGAAAGCATGAGGCAGTTGTAAGAGAAGGGTAATTTCTGGGAGCAAAAATCCTCTTTTTGGAAGAGAAGGCAAAATTTCCAAGGGAAAAGTGGTATTTCTGGGAGGAAATGACACAGGTTAGGGAGAAAAGTGGGAAAGGGTGGGAAAGAATGTCTTGTCTTGGAGAGCAACGGTGGCCTTTTCGTGTTCCAAGTGGTCTCTTGGGGAGAAAACATGGTAAATAGGGGAGACAATGTCCTCTGGAGGAGTGTCAAGTAGTATTTTGGAGAGCAAATGTCACGTATTTCTCAGCAAAGTGCTGTTTCGGGGAGATAGTAGCAGACTTGGTTGGAAAATGACAGGTGTTTGTGAGAAGGCTGGGTTTTTTGGGAAAAAGGCCGTATTTTGTAGAATAGGCAGGAATTTCTGGCGGATTATATCGCATTTTTGGGAGAAAACAAGTCTTTGTGAGAGAAAATGTCGTGTATTTGGGAGAAACCTGGTCTATCTGGGAGAAAAGGCCATTTTGATGGGAGTAAGTGTGATCTTGAGGAGCGTCAAGTAGAATTCTTGGGATGAAATGGGAGGTATTTCTAAGAGCAGTGGTATTTCTGGGAGAAAATGTCTTGTTTTGGGGAGAAAATGTCCTATGTTGGGGGGCAGAAGCTGGTATTTCTGTGACCAAATGCCATCTTGATGGGAGTAAGTGTGATCTTGATGAGCCTAACGCAGCATTTTTGGTAGAAAATGGGAGCTATTTCTTGGAGTAGTGGTATTTGTGGGAGAAAATGAGCTCTATTGGGGATAAAAATGTTGTATGTGTGATAAAATGCCACATTTCTGGGAGAAACTTTCCTCTAGAGGAGTTTAATGTTGTATATAAGGCAGGAAATGGGAAGTATTCAGAAGAGTCCTGGTATTTCTGGGAGAAAATGCCCCAAATCTAGGAGTAAGTGTCATCATGAGGCGTGTCATGGAGTAGATCTGGGAGGAAATGGAGGTATTTCTAAGAGTAGCGGTATTTCTGGGAGCAAATGACCTCTTTGGGGAAGAAAATGTCCTCTGGAGGGAAGAAAACAGGCCTTTCTTCCCCAATTGGGAGAAAATCTCCTCTCTTGGGGAGAAAAGTGGTATTCTGGGAGTAAGTGTGATCTTGAAGAGCCAAACCCCTTCCTACCACTTCCACTCTCCTGCCCTTCCCTCCCCTCTGCACCTCTTCTCACCCCTTCCACTCCCCTCCCCTCCCCTCCCCTCCCCTCCCCTCCCCTCCCCTCTACCCCCCTCCATTCCCCTCCCCCCCTTCCCCTCCCCTTCCCTCCCCTCCACTCCGCACCCCTTCCCACCCCTTCTACACCCTTTCCCTTCCCTCCCCTCCGCACCCCTTCTCACCCCTTCCACTCCACTCCCATTCCCTCCACTCCGCACCCCTTCTCAGCCCTTCTACTCTCCTCCCCTCCCCTCCTCTCTCCTCCCCTCCCCTCTCCTCCCCTCCGCAGTTATTCCCACCCCCTTCCCCTCCCCTCCTCTCCCCTCCCCTCCCCTCCTCCCTTCCCCTCCCATCTTCGCTCCTCCCATCCCCTCCCATCCCCTCCCCTCCCCTCCCCTGCCTTCCCCTTCCCTCCCCTCCACTCCATCCCTCCCCTCCCCTTCCCTCCACTTCCCTCCCATCCCCTCTGCACCCCTTCCCACCCCTTCCACTCCCCTCCCCTTCCCACCCCTCCCCTCCTCTCCCATCCCCTCCCCTCCCCTCCGCACCCCTTCCCACCCTTTCTACTCCCCTCCCCTCCCCTCCCCTCCCCTCCCCTCCCCTCCCCTCCCCTCCCCTCCCCTCCCCTCCCCTCCCATCCCCTCCACACCCCTTCCCACCCCTTCCAGTCCCCTCCCCTTCCCTCCTCTTTGCACCCCTTCTCACCCCTTCCACTCCCCTCCCAACCCCTCCCTTACAATCCCCTCCCTTGTCCTCCCCTCCCCTTCCCTGCCCTCCACACCCCTTCTCACCCCTTCCACTCCCCACCCATTCCCTCCACTCCGCACCCCTTCTCAGCCCTTCCACTCCCCTCCCCTGCTCCCCTCCCCTTCCCTCCCCTATCCTCCCCTCCCCTCCGCACACCTTCCCACCCCTTCTACTCCCTTCCCCTTCCCTCCTATCCGCTCCTCTTCACAAACCTTCCACTCCCCTGCCATCCCCTCCCTTACACTCCCCTCCCTTGTCCTCCCTTAAACTCCCCTCCCCACCCCACCCCTCCCCACCCCTCCCCTTCCCTCCCTTCCCTCCCTTCCCTCCCTTCCCTCCTTTCCCCTTCCATCACCTCCCCTCCCGTTCCCTCCCCTCCCTTTCCTCCCCTCCCCTCTTGTCCCCTCCCATTTCCTCCGCACCCATTCCCACCTCTTCCACTCCCCTTCCGTCCCCTCCCCACCCCTTCCCAACCCTTCCAGTCCCCTCCCCTTCCCTCCCCTCCGCACCCCTCCCCTTCCCTCCCCTCCCCTCCCATTCCATCACCTCCCCTCCCGTTCCATCCCCTCCCCTATCCTTCCCTCCCCTCCCCTCCTCTCCCCTCCTGTTACTTCCGCACCCCTTCTTACCCCTTCCACTCCCCTCCCCTCCCCTCTACCCCCCTCCATTCCCCTCCTCTCCCCTGCCCTCCCCTCCCCTCTCCTCCCCTCCCCTCCGCACCGCTTCCCACCCCTTCCACACCCCTCCCCTTCCCTCCCCTCCGCACTCCTTCTCACCCCTTCCACTCCTTACCCATTCCCTCCACTCTGCACCCCTTCTCAGCCCTTCCACACCCCTCCCCTCCCCTCCGCACCCCTTCCCACCCATTCCACTCCCCTCCCCTTCCCACCCCTCACCTCCTCTCCCCTCCCCTCCCCTCCATTCCCCTCCCCTCCGCAACCCTTCTTAGTCCTTCCACTCCCCTCCCCTCCCCTCCCCTCCAAATCCTTTCCCCTCCCCTCCCTTCCCCTGCCATCCCCTCCCCTCCCATCCCCTCCGCACACCTTCGCACCTCTT